>NW_027526422.1:28690131-28917675 GCF_048455015.1 Haemaphysalis longicornis
GTTATAGCTTCGAAACGCAGGGTTGAACGGAAAGGTGGGGCTATCGTTCGAAAGTTAAGAGGCCGACGGGGAGGTTTAGAGGTTCGTACATGTTTGCCGACCCCCCATTCCACGTTTTTTTCAACTTTAATGGTGAGCTTCAGAAAGCGCCTTTAATTGTCTCCACTATTTCACAATACAGATACACTGGCAGGGGAATATTGTGAGGGAAGATATCAATAAAAAAAAAGAAAACAAAGAAGGTGATAGCTTTTTGCCGGTGTTTTTTAATACCAATACGAGTTGAAGGCTTCTTGTATATCAATTATTTAGCATCAGAATCAAAATCATTCAGACCCCGCCTTTCTTTCGCTGGCGGAGAAACAAAACAAAGCGAGACACAAATATGGTCGAAAGAGAGCTTTGCAATCGGTCTCTATCAACTCATTTTATGTGTTGTTCTTCTTGACACGTGATCCAAGAATCAAACGGATAGGACTCGGTTCTCTTTCCGTACGAAGGCAAAGTTACGCATGCAATCCCCCGAAGTATTTGTACTTCTTAGGTTTTTCTTGCTTGGTCCCTGCATAAAGGAATCGAATGCTGCCGTAAAGGTTATTCTGCATCACAGCTGGGTGCTCAGCGCTGATACGTGTCGGTTTGATAACGGAGTGCTCATCTCAAGGTGCAGATGGCGGGCGCGCCAGCTATCCCAGACGCCCGTATATCAATACTGTGACCGCCGCTGATGCATACGAGTTCCCTTTCTATCCCGCGCCACAATGACAGCTGGCACGGAGAGATATCTCACTTCGTCTCCTAAACAGGCTCACGAACACCAACGCGTGCCGGGATGCTGCTGACCTCCTCGAGTTCACGCATCTGGAGCGGTCAGGGGAGAGCGGCTGACTTACGACGTTTCAGCGTTGCCGGCCTGCTCGTCAAGGCGATCCGTGCATTATACCGGCGACCGCGCCAATCGATTTGCGCCGCGTCACGACCGATTCGCTCGCCGGAACATTGCTTGATACATACTCCATCGCTCAGCGTAGCCGGATCGTCGCCCCGCGAGCGGGCAGCGCCGCGGGATCTCCGTAAGCTAGCGCAGGTGTGGTGTCTCTAAGTGGGAACAGAAGCCCTGATTGACGCGCTCTAATTGCGTCTCGCCGTCGGCGTGGGGTTCTGTTCCGAGCCACGGCGCCGGAGAGGCAGCTTTACGGCTGACGCGTGCGCATCGTGAGGTGGCTTTCCCGGCAGGGGTGACGCCGCCGCTGTCCGAAACACAGATCATCGTGTAGACCACCCTTCTCGGACTTGGCCTGCAGCGTCGTTGTTTGCAGCTGTCTATACGGGGCGCGCTTAATTAGCGTGGCATGCATTGTGTGTCCGTGAGCGTGGCTCGCACGTCTCTCGCTCACGTATACGCAACACGCTGTCCCAGGGTTTATGTACGAATTTCATTATAACGTTGATGCCTTTAAGGTGCTTTTAAGCGCCAATCCTAAACTATGGATGTTCACATGAGGGATAAGTTCGCAGCACTAAATTGCCCAATTTTAAAATAAAAATAAGCGTGGTTGGATTTGGCGGGTCGTGAATCGAGGTCGCTTTATGTGTCAATACCAGCCACTGTGTTGTAGAGTAAAGGCCCGTTCACACTTGCGACGGAAGCGAGCGGAAGCGACCGGGATTCCGTCGCTTTGTCGCGCGACGATCGTTTTTGTCGAATGGTCGGGACCAATTTTCGTCGTGCGACATAGTTCCCGTCGCTTTCGCTCGCTTTCGTCGCAAGTGTGAACGGGCCTTAATGCATCCGGATTGCTCTTCCGGAGTCTTCCCAAAGCCACTACCACCCGTCTGCTCGAAGATATCGTCGCACTGTAAAATGGGCGGAACACTGCAGGACGCCGCAATGTGTGGACCCATGCGTTTGATGTATTGCGCGGTCTCACTAGCCCCTGTGCTAAGAGGGAAGTGTAGAGGAGACTTGGCGGGAAATATGCACGCTACCAGAACAAGCCCCCAACTACGGGATTCGAAAAAACTAGCTACAGTACTCAACATTTAAAATCACGCTGTACAGAAGCATGCTGCCAAGGGCGATGCAAGTGTGAGTATATTTGTAAAGAGACATCTCTTTCTTGGCGCTGTGCTGACTTTTAACGCCAACCTCCGTACACCCGCGACGCAAATCTTCAAGGTCAGGGCACACGCACTGGTGCGTAAGAAAACTCTGCATGTTCAAAATCAAACAACCCTTTGGCATGGGTCGTTAACGCTCAAATGCTGCATCAGTGGACGTGTCAAACCCACTAGTTTCAATTTGTTCTGTGTGAGTTGGCTGATCTAATGTTGCAGCAGTGTACTTACCAAGGTCCTCTCAAACCTAATGAACGCAACGGGGAAGTGGGGTCGTAAAAGGTGTACCCTTGGATGCTCTTGAACCCAACGACAAGGCTATCGTCTTGTATACTTGGTACAGAAAACATCCACCATAGCACCGCGCACCTGCTTCCGGGCAATCAGCGGCAGAAACCGAAACTGAGGCCATGAGTGACGCTGCTGGTGATGATTATGATTGGGTTTTAATGGCGCAAGGCCAACTAATGGCAAAGAGCGCCAAACAAACGTCATTTCATGAGTGACATGAAAGTAAAAGTAAATCATTTTAGTAAAAATGAACGAAGTAAAACACAAGGTAACGAAAATGACTGATGTAAAGGGCCAGGTTGTCAAGGTGCAGGATAAGAAATGAGATGTAAAAATTTTCCGTCGGTAAGAAACTAAAAAAAAACGCGTTTGATTGAAAACATGGGCTCGTCTCCCAAGAAGTACGACGGGTGTTGGGGAATATGTCGTGTGTATATTTCTGGGAAGTGTTTGCGTCGTGTTGCGTCAAGTGCTTTGCATTGAATGAGTATGTGGATTACGGATAGGCCCTCTCCACACCCGCTGCACATGGGTCTTGGTGATGTAGTGAGCAAGTGCGGGTGTGTTACATGTACGTGGCCTATCCGTAACCTTGCTAAGGCAACTTCTGTGTGTCTATTGTGTTAATCGGTTGTGTATCGTCCCAAGTGTGGTTTTACAATGCGTAGTTTGTTGTCTGTGTGTTCACTCCAAGCATGAGTGACGCTGCATTTCATAATCAGAATCACGTTGGCCAGTTTTAATTCGTGCCTTATCGTTTGTAGGCTTGCAGTAATTCATAAGACGAAACAGAACCGAACGTTACAAATTTGGGTGAGTGTATTTTACATTTTGCAGACCCTCCTTTGTTTTCGCGGTGTGGATTACGCAGACTTAGTAAATCCTTTGTCGGTCGACGTAAAATCATTTGGAGAAGTGTAGGCCGGGTGATAAGTGAATGGTTGTTTTATACTGTATCAATCCGTGAACATTGGTTGCTGACTACTATGTTCGAGCTCAAGAAACACCACCTCGATTAACAGGCCTGCGCTCAGGATTATAAACTTTGCCCAAGTAGGCAGAGTACCATTTTGCGTCATTCGCTGTCTGGGGTAACAGCAGCTGTCAGAGACGACAACCAACGGGAAGAGGGAATCTATCTATTAAAGTGACGGTTATCATTCCGTGCACACGCCTGTTAATCGACCTGGTGTTGGTTCAACCTCGACTAACAACTCAACTTTTTTGTTATATATGATAGCTTATCTGCGTAAGCCCCTTCCACTAAGCGGAATGGACCTCGGCAGCTCATACTGAAGGTATTACTCCCTCTCTGTCTACTTTCAACTAGACACAAAGAAAGCGGGCCTAGATCGTTCGGCTTTATGGCAACGGCCGGTGGCGTGATAGCAGAATACACGTCGTTGCGTCAAACGCGCCCCGCAAGGGAGCGAAACAAAGAAATCGAACAAAAATGACGCGTAACAAATGACCGGGCCCGATGGTTCATGCGAAACGGCTGCACCACAGCGCGTGCCGTCCTCATCTACAGGGAAATGCCATCGGCTCGGGAAGCAATTAAAGAGGGAGGGGTTTCCATACTGTGGGCGAGAGCGGCGCCGAATTTGGGCCGAACGACGGCAAGAGTAAAACAAAAAAGCCCGCGAAAAGAAGGCGGTAAAATGCGCGCGCGCAGCGGCAGGTCGGGATCAATGGGCGAACGGCGTCGTTGTCACTGGTGCTGCAACGACGAGCGTGCTTGGTGCGAGGCAGCCAGACGTGAGTCATTTGCCTAATTGGCACCGGCTCCCCTTGTTGCTGGCCGCCACCGCGCGCCGGTGGAGTGCGACGCGCATCTCGAAGGCTCCTCTTCGATCATCGGCGCTTTGATTGCCGTGCGCTCCTTCTCCGGGGCACACGACACGTCTAGCGCAGCCCCGCTGGCGCAGAGGGTGGTCAAAAGCCCCCGCCCCTCCCCGCCCCGTAGGAGGACACGGGCCGTGAGTTTCTCCTCCGGCGGAAACTATTAGCCGGCGCAGACGTGAGCGGCCGCCGCGCCGGGTAGAACACATAGGGCCGGCAGGGGCCGACCGCAGGGGATGGTCAGCTTGTCTTGGTCGTTTTTGCTGCCACCAGGCTGTGTCACTTGTCCGCTTAATGCCGGCCCGTAACGGAGCTGGTACGTAGTCTGGATGAAAGGGAGGCTGCTTATTACTGCAATGACGACGTTGCCGTTAATTAGCCCCAAGATAGACAGGAAAAGGAAATGGGGATGGCGGCTTTAGCTCTCCTTGTTGGAACAAAGCGCGAAGAGAAACATTGCAAACTCATACGTCTCGCAGCGTGAGTGAAATACGCGGATTGCTGTGTGCCGAGATTTGGACTAGGTGTTTCGGTGAAACGACACACTGTGCGTTACAAGCAAGACATTTGAGAGGCATCCGATGTAAGCCGAGTTTCTGACCTGCGCCTGAAAATAGAGAATATAAGCCTCGTCGTACAGAACGTTCCACTGGTCAGTGCCTCCTGTTTTATATTGGTAGAGTGTTGGTTTTAGGAGAGGGTAGAAGGTAGCGGTGCATTTTTGGGTGCGGTATACAGTTTATCATGAAAGTTACTCATGCAATTTCTTTGGTCCCATCAAGGTATAAAGCATGCGTATTTGGCTTCGTAGCCTAAAAGATAACAGCGAGGGAGGGAGATTTCGCGCGCGCGCGCGCGCGCGCACGCGCGCACGCACGCACGCACGCACGCACGCACGCACGCACGCACGCACGCACGCACGCACGCACGCACGCACGCACGCACGCACGCACGCACGCACGCACGCACGCACGCACGCACGCACGCACGCACGCACGCACGCACGCACGCACGCACGCACGCACGCACGCACACACACACACAAGGTAAGTAGAGACAGAGACACACGAAAAACATTAGAAAATAAAAATAAAAGTTGTTTTGTTTCAGGAAGAGGACTTCCTTAGTAAGGAAGTCGTATATATATATATATATATATATATATATATATATATATATATATATATATATATATATATATATATACCTTTCAGTCACACCAGAAACTAGCGAAAAATGTACGCTCTTCAAGAAACTTTATTCATCGATGGTTTGGTCAGAGGACGACGCCCTTTGTCCGGATAGAAATTTAGGCGGCTCCGTTGCGTATTTATAACACAGTCGGCCAAAGGAGACAGAAACACGCCCACTCACTATTGCAATTCTATGCTATTGCATTAAAGACCACTTCGAAACTGCTGAGAGTGCAGCAATTTTTTTAGCCCGTTTTGTTCGCCTTATTTTTAATGACGGTATGAACATCAGAGAGTGCATATAGGTGACCAATTGCTCGTTTCAACGACTCAAACCATTAGGCTGGGACGTGACCTCACGGCACTGCTAATGTTGAAGCTTAAAGCAGAACCGCTCCAGCCGGCCACGTAATTGCGCCATTTGTTCGTTGAAACTGAACACTTTGTTCAGTTATCTCCAAACACAGCGAGACCTATGAGCACGCTAGGCTTCGTCGCTTTCTGTTTCCTGTGGTCTGGGTTTGTCTACCCAGGAAGGTGCCTATGGCGCAACTCTTCCGGGCCTCAAATATCTGTACAGGATGGAGAACTTGGGCTTTGAACATTGACTAGTCAACTTCAGAGCACTGCGTTCAAAAGCGAAGCCAGTGAACGAACCTCGTACACTCGCCTAGAATGAAAGTGAAAGTTCGATTATCTTGCAACTTGTTCCGGATCGTACATCTATCGCCTGTGCTGTTGGTCTATGTTTACCTGCTTAGTCCAAAAAGGCCACAGGACTTGCTTCAAATTACTGAATACCTGGTCTTCGAAAGTGAAAGGAAGAACTCCATTGCTGTAACGTATTACTCTGGAAACGCGTATTAAAACGCGAGCTTTGCAAGCACCTGACTTCCTTACAGCGGTCATGTTAAGCGAAACTGGAATTTAGAATAATTAAGAAGAAAATGTTTTGATCGACATTACAGCTTCACATGTACAAACAATGAGCACGTGCGCCGGCTTTCACGGGCAGTTTTGGTTGAGCCCTTGCCGATTCCTTGTTTCTATATAGCTAACCCTCTGTCTTCACGCATCACACTTGAAGCGCAGCAGAAGTGTTCGCTGATGGAAATGCCAGAACATTTATTTTGTTTTTCACTGAAAAAAAAAAAAAAAACACGTTTACACATTGAAGACGGCAATTTACCGATTATACGATGATGTTATACGCGAAATCCTCCTGGATCGTTTTAACAATGCTAAGTTTCCACGCACTCTATCATAAGCATCACCTTCACCCACGCATCGCTGGCTGTCATCATCGTATCTCTTGTCCCGCTCCATCATCATCGCCATCATCAAGGTTAGCTCGGTTGGCTGTTTGTTCGAGAACGCCTTAGCCCTGCCTTAGCCCTACTTTCCTCTCTCAAGTGGTGGAGAGGGTAAAAATTGTTGCAAATTCGTCAGCAATGCGAGGCTTCACTTGCCGTTCCCTTCACCACCTGCGCCACCTTCACCACCTCAGCATGTGGACCACTTCCGTGTGCATGTGCTCTCCCCCGCACGCGAACGCCGCCACCGCCACCGCAGGCTTCCTGGGAAGTCTGTGAAGTCCTTGGCAATTTTTGATGGAATTCTTGGCTGTTGAATAGGCGCGGAGGTGAAGGGCCCATCTGTCCGATAATATTTCAAAGCTAAAAATATATATGGGCAAATATACGACTGCAGTGTGTGTACCATATATACCACTGGGTGCGCTAAACAAAAATAATGCACCCCTCCGTCTAACGACGATGATGGTTGAACGCGAAACTTTCTCGTTATGGATTCTGTGGTTCGCCGATAACACACTGCGAGTGTAGGCTACTCTGAGCAAGTCAGAACTCTTGGTGTTGCCACCGAAGGGCGCAAGAAGGAAGACGGCGGAAGAGGAAGCCGCGGCAAAAGACAAGATCATCATCCGAACCAGCAACGGACAGGTGATCCCGGAGGTCGGGAAGATCCGAGTGCTGGGCATGTTAATCGAGAAACGTCGCACGAACGGCGAAACCATCAATCGCCTTTCGGCTAAGGTCACCGCGGCCACACGCCTCATAAAGAGGGTCGCCAACAGAAAGGCTGGCATGCGAGAGGACAGCCTGCTACGGCTAGTTCAATCGTTCGCCATAAGCCACGTGGCGTACGTCGCCGCCTTCCATAACTGGCGGTTAGACGAACGAAACAAGATCAACGCGATGATACGGAAAGCCCACAAGGCCGCACTCGGACTTCTCGACTGCACGAGCACCGAGAAGTTGCTGGCCCTCAACGTGCACAACACGCTCGAGGAGATCGGAGAAGCACAGCGAGCCGCCCAAATCGAGAGGCTCAAGGAAGCCAAGACGGGCAGGGCCATCCTCGCTAGACTGGTTCTAGACCCCGGTACGAGCGAGGAAGAGCTATGCGAACAAGAAGACGTATCCGAAAACATCAGGAGAGGAATGTGGGTCTACCCCGTTCCAAAGAACATGGACCCCGAACACAGCGGAGAACGGCGGAAAGCTCGAGCCAAGGCCATGGTCGAGCTGCACGCTGAGATGCCGGGCACGAGGTACGTGGACGCGGCAGAGTATCGAGGCAAGAAGACGTACGCGGCGGTGGTCATCGACGCCAAGACCGGCTCAACAGCCACCGCGGCATGTGTCCGGGCACGTGAGGCGAGATGTGTCGAAGAGGTGGCTATAGCCTTAGCCATGGCGGACACACACACCAGGACCATTCTGTGCGACTCTAAAGGGGCCGTGCGGAACTTCGCCAGAGGGAGAGTGTGTAGTAGAGCAGTGAGGTTGCTCGCCTCGCTGGACTTCGCGAACAGGCACGTGACAGTGAATTGGTTCCCCGCACACGCTTGGAACGAAGTGTCAGAACAATATGTGAACCACAATGAGACGGCGAACCCTACCGTGCGAGTGTTAACTGGCCGCGCGGCTGGAGCGAACCCGTCTGCAGAACTGTGGGGGGAAACCAAAGACAGGATGGGGACATATAACGAAATCACGACATACTATCGGATGAGAAGAAGAGAAATGGTGCCGCCGCACCCCGGCCTGGCGAGAGAGGAAGCGGTGGTACTAAGACAATTGCAGACGGGTTCCTTACTGACCCCGGTCATCATGAAGCATGTGTGCCCCGAGCAATACGAGGACGATACGTGCAAAGTGTGCTGCAGTGCGCGGGCTACGATGGCTCACATCCTGTGGGACTGCTCGTCAAGACCTACAGAAGCGTCAATGGAGATAGAAGTTTTATACAACCTCCTTGATGGAGACAAAGATCCCGCCGTGGTACCTGACCGCGGCGCGGAGCAGTGACAAGGACGTACAACTACAGGCCGTCCAGCAGATCCTGGCGGCACTTGAACAGCATCGGCCGAGCGAAAGCCGAGAGGGCCCGGCCGCCCAGCGCGGGCAGGCCGGAGGACCTCGACACTAGTAGCGAGGGAGCTGCCTAGTAAAGAGCCCAGGCGGAAAGACGTAGGGCCGCGTCACGGCACTTCGGTAACGAAGGCCGCCTGCAGGCGATTTTAATAAAGTCTTCACACACTCACTCACTCTGAAGGTACGCACCACTTCTATAGAATACCCATGCACAGCAACTCCCGGGTGTGCACTCCGTAGGCCTAACGTTCGGGTTAAGGGTCTACGGCGCGGATCGGTACCTGCTGCTTGGCGTTTGCATCGACCATATCGAAATGGAGCATTCGCATAGACGCCGCCTTCGTAACACGAGAGACCCAGGTTCGATTCAAGCGGCCACACGTGTAGCGTTTTTTTCTTTCACCTCACACCACGATCATTCATCGTCGTCGTCAGAGAAAGTTGGCTTTCCTGCAGGGCGTGTTGGCGTACAGCAGCATCACTGAGGACATTAAAGCTTCGCTTTAATGTTAGCGGAAATCGGGCTAAACAATGATTTGGTTCTTTCTTTCTCAATCGACAGGGGCCGGGCCACGGTTCTGAAGGCAATCAGCGCAGACGTGACTAGCAGTCAAAGAAGTTAATGAATCCTGCAGCAGAGAATAGCGCCGCATTCTCGATCGTTCGAGCTGCTTTGACTTTTATGCGCCTATATAGTGTATTGCGACACCCTGCAGGGAGTGAGGTTTGTAGGTCGTGCTACCGCTACTGGATAGTCTATGCGGGAAAGCATGGAACGATAAAGAGCCGTTTCGGTGTTTTGCAGTCGTTTGAGTGAACGGCCTGTATAATTTCGACGCACGGAGCGAAACAAAACAGCGCATGAGTACATTACTTGTGCTCCTTTAATTATACTTTGATTATATTTTATGCAGTTTTTTGCCTTATATTTTTGTCCAGATCTTTGTTTTGAACCTCATTTCCTAGACAGAAGTTTTTAAATGTGGTGCAGTTACGCAACCGCTGTTTTCTCGTTCAGTAGGTTCACAAGACGATGAGGTGCTGCCTCGTCCAAATCTCTCTATTTTTTCTAACTTTCACGACGGATGTAAAATTGCTCCAGGTGGGTCCACCCAGCAGTTAGAATTGCAAGCCATTCCCGTAGCTATCATCGCAGCTTCCAAAAATGGCTAAGTTTCTGCTACCACGAACTGTAACGGCGCTGCCAGACGATCAGTAAACTGAAGCAGACGAGAAAAAAAAAAACTTACCACTGATCAAAATATTAGTTACAGGCGGGACTGTTTTGGAAGCATGGTTGTTATCGAGTGTGTGCAGGACCTTGGTTCATGCCGAGGGCTACACCGCATGGTATGGGAGTACACAGGTACCGACGTACCACCCAATACCCGCCAACAAAGGAGTACCGGAGGGGCACCCTGTCTACCAGCCGGAGTAAGCCCTGATCCAGAGGACTTACTTCAGAGGACTTACTCCGGCTGGTGGACAGGGATAGGCCAAAGCGTGCACCATCGCGTACTAGATACGCCACCTGACGGCAAAGAATCCGTCTGCTCTTTGCAGTAACGTTTATTTCTATAGAAGTGTACCGTCTAAAATGCATATTCACCGGGAATCTGGTAGATAAATGCCGCAACATCTTCATGGCAAGAACCCATCGGCAGGACGCGGAGAATTAGGATACCTCGACGTCTGAGGCTTAGCCCATTCCACCAACCCACCCATATCACTCTGATCCCCACTCTTACCTGAATCGTCTTACCGATTTCGTACAATGAGCTTTTTGGTCGTATACTTATAATAATGGTAACAATAAACAACGATGACAATTGTCTACATCGATACGATGGCCCCTCGCGCTATCTTCTGAGCGCTGCCCCGCAACAGTGTTACTTTTTTTTCTTTTAACTCGGTTCTCTCATCTGTCCTCCTCCTTCTTGTTCTCTGCCACCTTTTCCTTCATGTGCCGTACCTTGGTGTACATTCTGTTATTCATAGTATTCTCGTGCTTCCGAACCACAATTCCTGCACAAACACACAAGTTTCTTATAATTTGGGCTAAAATACCCCGCATGTTTTAACCACCACACTGTCGGTATCATGCAGGTGAGGCACGACACTGATGATATGTCCAAAGAGAAATTCAGCACGAGCAACCGAAGCCACACACACTCTGCTCCACATGCGGTACTTGACTGTTCATTATATCACGGCGTTTTTCTGACATTATTCCGGTTTCCCTAACACAACCGTTACAAGCCGCGCGGAATCTCTGAATGACGGCGGTACGAACATGCCGTCCGAATAATAGATGCGCAGTGAGCGTCGAGATGCTGCGACGGCCGCCGTTCACTCCAAACTCGTTCCCCTTTCCTCTCCGCGCTGCCATAGTGCGGTGCCCCAATGTCGAGGCGAAGATTGAACGCCGCGCATGCGCCCCTCACGGTTGACTGACGCTGCACGCGTCCGCGAGCGGGTCACGCTTTCTTATTTATCTCGCTGCTCTATTGAAACTCTCGCGGCCCCCGTTCCGAGAAAGCGACCCCCCGGGCCAGCGACTGCATGGGACGACGATTGCGACGCTTCGTGCCCGGCCGATCCATCCATCGAAGGCCGAACAAAGTCGCTGGGGAAATATTCTACGAAGATAAATGGCCAGTTTAATCGAGCCGCTTCGTCGTCGTCGTCGCCGCCGCCGCCGATCTTCGGGCGACGCGAAGAGCCTGCGCTGGCACGCGTTCAGATTCTTTTCTTCGAGGCTCGATCGCGAGGGGACACGCCAAGAACGCGTATCGGCCGCGAAGTTCGGCCATACCAGAAAGAAAGAATAGCTGAAGAGAACATAGACAAGATAATACGGAGAGAGAGCGAGATAGAGAGAGAGAGAGAAAGAAACGAGAACCGGAAAGGAAGGCCAGGCCGGAGAGTAAAAGCACCAGAGTCGCGGACGCTTCGCTTTCCTCCATTTTTTTTTCTCCTCTCGGACTTCCAAGCCTTCTTTCTTCGCCCCTTTCTGTCTCGTCCTCGTCGGTTTCATTCCCAGTCGGGAACCCCCTTCGATTTTCGCCCTTTGTTTCACGGAGCCCCTTTCAGGCGCGACACTGACGAACAATCTCGGTTCAGGAGGACGCAAATTTGGGCGGAGAGATTTCGGTGTCTTCTTTCTTCTGATCTTCTGACTTCGCTTGCTTATTTTCTCACACCCGTTACTTCGTGCTTTCGTCCGGCCCTGGTTGTTGTCTCAAAGTTCTTTCCTCTTTTCTTTTTCCGCGCCTAAATGATGCCGCGAGTTTCGTTGCGTTTCTGTTTAGCTCTAAGCTGTCACTGCCTTGCTGAAAGCGCTCCCGGAAAAAGTGAGGGTTGATTTTTTTTTCTTTCCAATTTCGGTTCTCCCATTACTCTTGTCCTCTTTAGAATCATTTCCGAGATTGAACGGGGTGGGGAATGGAAATCCTTTTGGTCCACTTTAGAGGCGCAAACCACGACTCCGAGACGGCGACCACGCCGAAGACGCGGGAGAGATACCGCGACGAGGAAAAAAACAAAACGAGAAACGACGCCTACGGTCGTTCGCGCGTGTGGAAGAAGACGCTGGGAAAGAGGAACGGGTGCCCGTATGCAAATATCGGTGGGCGCCCAGACAAATGGGTCCGGCCGAAAATGGACAGGCAGGCATTCGTCAGGTCCCTTTCTCTCGGCGGTAAAATGGGCGGAAAAGGGGTAGGAGAAGGCGGGAGGCACTCGCGTTACGTGAAGTGGTCCCCTTATTCGTGCATGCACACGGGCGAGCTGTAGGGGAGGGGGAAGGGGGGGAGCGTCGTTTACCACAGTGGTCGGATCGCCTTCCATATTCTAATTCGCGCGGCCAAAGTCTTCCATCGTCGCGCCACCATTCGCGTTCTAGAGGCCGCATGTCGTCAATGATCGTTCGTGCACATTTCTCTCCTTTCCCCATTCTCTCCCAATGTTCACAGGTTACTGCGGAATATGAGAACGAAATGAGGGGAAATACGTGTAAAAATTACACGCAGAAATAAGGAAATAAGTAAAACGGTATTCCCCCCCAACGTCAGAACTTCGAACCTCGAGCTGCGCGCAGATTGCCCAGCCGGCTCTGGTCTTCTATCTTACCAATGACTTTAGGCGAGTTCTTGATTTCACGGCTCCCGCTCACTCACTTGCTCGGTTCCTGGCCCCTCTTCTGAATCCCCGAGCGTCTTCACAAATCGACCCTGCCCTTCCGTCCTCTAAGTTAAAAAAAAAAAAATCTTCTACTTAGCAATGTTTTCAACTTTTTCTCTTAGTAAGAAAGGTCCTATCGGACCCATCTTTCGCGATTTGTCGTTAGTATAGCTGTAGCGATTCCGTCCCGTTTGAAGGATGTAGTACCCTCAGAAAGATTAGAAAACACAGTTGCGGAGGGCGGCAGTGTGGGCGTTAGCAGTTGCGAGAAATATATAAAAAACACAAGAACGTGGCAGCCGATACGAGCCACGTCCGGTATATCGCGTGAACCAACCGCACAAATGGCTCCATGGGCAAAGCCTTGAGGCACACTTGCCTTCACATAACGTGCTTCATCTACTTCGCCTTTCTTTGTCGACGCGTCTGAGACTTCTCTTTTGGGATGGACGATTCTGCTCGCCTACGTTCGTGCGGGGACAAAGAACTCGCTCTCGAAGGCGCCGCAACGCGCGGCGCAGTGAAAATCGAATGTGGCGATTTTGATGACACTTCCGTCGCGTCGAAGCGTGCCGTACGCCTAACGGGCTCCATGCGGTCGACCGAATACGAGTTCTGTGCGATTTGCTGTGTGGAAATGAAACTTGGGCGATCTGAGGCTGCCGGGCTTATTCTTCCGGTCTGAGTTTTGACCTTTCAAGAACGATGCTCGTTTCCGCCATTATCGAGCGCAGTGGGGAACTGCAGCGAAGTTTGGTTACATGAAAAATAAGAAATCTTGAATCAGATGGCCCTCCGAGGACCCCGAGCCTTGATAGTGGCCGCTGCACAAATTCTCTGCTCCAAAGCTGTTGGTGTCTACATAACCGAGCAGATGTGTAACTGTGCTGTATAGTAGGGAGTTATCAAGCATCATGTCCTCGGGTTTTCCATCGACATCCGTGCCGGTCTTTGTTTCGTTATACCCGAAAGGAAAAGTTACGAAGGCCCTTTTTTAATAGTTTTTATTATTTCTTGGGGTAATTTAAGGCTTCGTAGAACTCAAGAATAACAACAGCTTTGGGCATCTCACGAAAACTGCCATATTAGGAAATGCAACTGAGCAATTTGTGTTGTGGGCATGCATTCCTGCAAAGGTGTCGCACAGCGTCGTGCGTCATATCTTCCTTGGATGTAGCTCCCCTGACGATCTTTGCTCGCTCTTCCTTCCTTTTTAAAGCGACAGCTTTCTTAATGGGACCGATGGCGTCCTGTAAAAAAAAAAAAAAAACTACTGCATTTCCCCATAGGGACCGGAACCTGGAGTTTGCCACG
The DNA here is from genome assembly GCF_048455015.1 of Haemaphysalis longicornis. Classification (NCBI taxonomy): domain Eukaryota; kingdom Metazoa; phylum Arthropoda; class Arachnida; order Ixodida; family Ixodidae; genus Haemaphysalis; species Haemaphysalis longicornis. Next base: position 28,704,470 of record NW_027526422.1, read on the forward strand.
CGACACTAGCGCCATTTTTTTCCCGTAGTGGTGGAAAACGGAAGTTATGGACTAAAAAAAAAAAAAAAAAGAACGTGCCGCAGCTGTGAGCGCGATGCCCACAGCTGCGGCACGTTATTTATTTATTTTTTTTAAGCGTGAGCGCTTTTTTTGCTTGCCGCGAGGGTTTACCGATGCAGTAGCGCTCGAACGTTAATTACCTCATTTAGGTTAATTAGTTAATTATTGATTAGTCAGATTGGGTTAAAAGTCAAAGTGATGCGACTAGGGCTTGTGAGGTATCAAATTAAAGGTCTCGATTAGGGGAATCACGAGGGAGAAATTAAAAACTGCTTACTGGTTATGGTCACGAGATAGTCACGTGAGTCACGAATTGGGTTAAAAGTCAAAGTGGTGCCACTAGGCCGTGTGGGGTATCAAATTAAAGATCTCGATGAGGGGAATCACGGGGGACAAATTACAAATTGCTTCCTGGTCATAGTCATGAGACAGTCATGTGAGTCATGGATTGGGTTAACAGTCAATGCGAGGCCACTAGGGCTTCTGAAGTATCAAATTAAAGGTCTTAATGAGTGGAATCGCGTGGGATAAGTTAAAAATTGCTTCCTTGTCATAGTCATGAGACAGTCATGTGAGTCATGGATTGGGTTAAAAGTCAAAGTGATGCCACCAGGGCTTGTGAGGTATCAAATTAAAGGCCTCGATTAGGGGAATCGCGTGGGACAAGTTAAAAATTGCTTCCTGGTCATAGTCATGAGACAGTCATGTGAGTCATGGATTGGGTTAAAAGTCAAAGTGGTGCCACTAGGGCTTGTGAGGTATCAAATTAAAGGTCTCGATGAGTGGAATCGCATGGGACAAGTTATAAATTGCTTCCTGGTTATAGTCATGAGACAGTCATTTGAGTCATGGATTAGGTTAAAAGTCAATGTGAGGCCACTAGGGCTTGTGAGGTATCAAATTAAAGGTATCGATGAGTGGAATCGCGTGGGACAAGTTAAAAATTGCTTCCTGGTCATAGCCATGAGACAGTCATGTGAGCCATGGATTGGGCTAAAAGTCAAAGTGGTGCCACTAGGGCTTGTGAGGTATCAAATTAAAGGTCTCGATGAGTGGAATCGCGTGGGACAAGTTAAAAATTGCTTACTGGTCATAGTCATGAGATAGTCATGTGAGTCATACATTGGGTTAAAAGTCAAAGTGGTGCCACTAGGGCTTGTGAGGTATCAAATTAAAGGTCTCGCTGAGTAGAATAATGGGGGACAAGTTAAAAATTGCTTCCTTGTCATAGTCATGAGAGTCATGTGAGTCATGGATTGGGTTAAAAGTCAAAGTGATGCCACCAGGGCTTGTGAGGTATCAAATTAAAGGCCTCGATTAGAGGAATCGCGTGGGACAAGTTAAAAATTGTTTCCTGGTCATAGCCATGAGACAGTCATGTGAGTCATGGATTGGGTTAAAAGTCAAAATGGTGCCACTAGGGCTTGTGAGGTATCAAATTAAAGGTCTCGATGAGTGGAATCGCATGGGACAAGTTAAAAATTGCTTCCTGGTTATAGTCATGAGACAGTCATGTGAGTCATGGATTAGGTTAAAAGTCAATGTGAGGCCACTAGGGCTTGTGAGGTATCAGAATAAAGGTCTCGATGAGGGGAATCGCGCGGGACAAATTAAAAATTGCTTCCTGGTCATAGCCATGAGACAGTCATGTGAGTCATGGATTGGGCTAAAAGTCAAAGTGGTGCCACTAGGGCATGTGAGGTATCAAATTAAAGGTCTCGATGAGTGGAATCGCGTGGGACAAATTAAATATTGCTTCCTGCTTATATTCATGGGATAGTGACGTGAGTCATAGATTGGGGTAAAAGTCAAAGTGATGCCCTAGAGCTTGTTATCACCCTCCCGAATGTAAAAAGCAAGTTGCACATTCGAGATGGGGGCTGATGGGGTGTTGAAAAGTGTGCTAAGAATGTGTGTTCGCGCTGGTAGTGAAAGCGACAATAGCATATCTGCACAAGATCCCGGCATCCCAAAGTCCAAAGTCGGCCATGAGTCGTTCGGGGAAAATTCGTTTTTTAAGCTCGCCGCGAGCAGACTTGTTCAGTTTGTGCTTTCTTCAAGCTCCCCTATTCTAAGGGAAGATTTTGTGCGTCTTCAATATTACTGGGGACTTTCTGACCCGTTTCGGAATGAGAACAGAATGAGCTCTGCATGCTGAGTGGTCGACGCAGCTCCGGTGCTTCCGAATGGGACGTTATCTACCGGGGCCCGATCGCGAAAGGAAGCCACATCTCTTACCGCACATTGGGCAGGGGTCGTTTGCTTTCGCGAAAAAAAAAGGCTGTTTGGGTGTATTTTCACAAGCAATAAACACCTTTTCCTGATTTAGCGTCACGAAAACTATAAACGAATGCTATCAACAAATGTTTTGAAAAGCTCTTCAGCAGTCCTTTAAAAGCATGTCGAGCTTTTAATATGTTTAGAATCGTGTTTTTTCTATTTCCGATATTTTTCTAAAAAAACATGAAAAGAAAATTTTTTTCACGCCCTTCACTATTTGATGGAAATTACAACTCTACTGTGGTGGCATCTCCTTGCAATTCGAAATGAAGCTTTTGTCTTATATATAAAAAATAAATATATTCATTTGTTTTGTTTGTTTATTGCTACTTTGTTACTTGTGGCTGATATGTCATGTGAAGCAACGTACGTAGCACCAACACAATAATGTACCAGGATGGTAAACATTTCTATGGTGCTTTACGTTTTTATGGTAGTAAACAAATATACACATGACGAACCAGCGCGCTTCGGAAGCCTTTTACATCCCCTGGCAGTCTTACAGCAGTAACTGAAAATAGCACCCGCTGCAGTGGCTCAGTTATGCTGCTGAGCCCAAGGACGCGGGTTTGATCCCGTTCGCGATCTCTGCTTTTCTTATGGAGGAGAAAAAAAGGCGATCGTATGTCGAGATTTCGTCGCGCGTTAAAGGTGCGCAGGTGCTCAAAAGTAATCCAGAGCCCTCGTGGCCCAGGTGCACAGCCGCGGCGCGTAAACTCTCATAACTTGAATTTAAAAAGGCCCTATATCTCCGTCCTTTGCTGCAAATGCCATCGAAAGACAGTAGTCACCTGCCATCCGAGCCTGTAAAACCCCCTTGTGTCCCCCCCACCCTGGTCTCTTCCGCTCCCCCTCCACCACCATAGATGCAGTTGAAGTTTGCTCAATTTGATCCGACTCTCCTGCGTTCGCTGCATCTGTTCAGAGCTCTTTTTTCTATGGCTCTTTGGCGCGAATTAACAGCCCCCCAATAAAGCAACACGCAGCGCCACAAGAAAGCAAGCAGTGCTTGCTCCAAAGTAGTGGATAGGGAGCGTCGTGCTGCTAGGGGGAAAAGAAACTCGAGCCACCGTCGGGAAAATAGTTGTCAATCATGAAGCTGAGGAATTTGAAAGGCCGGTGAAGTAAAAATATAATATTTTCCAGCAGTCCTATGACGGCACCTGATTGCAGCGCCAGACTTTCCTGTAGTGAAATTTGTTATAAACGACTTCATGCTCTAGAGAGTATGTTGCAAGCCACCGACAGAACGAGTAACGCCAGTCACGTGATGCGCCGTCCAGAATGACTGTCCCCAAGAATACTCGTGGCGACGTCACCCACTTCTTAGGGAATGCGCGGCGCAACAGCGCCATGATGCGCCCTGCAAGACGTTTCGAAGGGTTACTCTTTTAACGTGACAGCACTATACTGTGTTTTCTGCTCCTTAAAAGTGTAATGAATAAATCGACATGCATGTATTCCAATATACAGATACCTGTTTGTGTCGTCTCGGTACAACTATTCACAACTATCTGAACACTGGCACCACGATTTGTAAACTATTCCACCATAAAAATAAGGAAAGTTTAGGAGAGGCTGTGACCACCTCTTTCGTGCAACCGGTAACGCCATCTTAGGAGTGTTCACTTGTTCTTGTATTTTGAGCCCATTCTCCCTTTGGTTCTCCTTAAGTCGCCAAGTCGCTTCTCGCTTCGTCTTCTCCAACTGTGCCTCTGAACGTGTGGAAGCAATTTTGTAGCTTCGGCAGCAACGAAAATTGATCACTTGGATTGTTTCAGCTTGTCCCGCAAAACGACATATTGCCGCACTAGCGACGCCGCAGCTGCGAATTCGTTTGTCAATTCGCACCATATAGAGCGGGCTTATGGCACCCTACTTGCATTTACGCTTAGGGCAATAGATCCATTTTTGCCACAAGTGTGGTTCCAGAACATGAATACTCATCCGCCCACTTTCATTCCAATACCGTATCAATTCGAGGCGCAGACAAAGAAGTGGCTATGATTATCATTGTAACGATCGTCCTTCTGCAGCTCCGCTAGACATCTTGTACCTCATCACATAGCTTAGCTTTGAGGCTCACTTCATTCGACTGTTACAGTATATATGCCCAAATCCGAGTAACGGTTTTTGCAGTGGCTCAGAAAAATCAGCCCGCATTTAAAAAGATCCCCGTACAAATATTTTCCGGGGTGGGCTGACAGCAACACATGTGAAGTTCCCACTGCGTTCCCTCCTCACCCTTGTGTTACTTCACCATCGCGCCCCGCTTGGGCGAACTACATTATGCAACCGGCCAGCGCGGATGGTGTGCAAGCCGTGTATTGGCACGGAGTGTTCTGCGAAGGCCGCATTACCTTTGTTACACAAGCGGCTGCCATAGAAATGCTGCACCTTATCAATATTATTTTATTTTATGAGCAATAATATGGATTACGATCGAAACTGTGTAGCATATGTTATACAACTCCCATACGGCAGATCAAATTATCTTTTGAGCGAATGACATTTGCTTTATGTCAATGTTTCAGCGCTACACGACAACACCGAAGGACGATTGAGATTAATGATATTTAGCGGCGAACCGTGGTTCGGGAGCTCATTCAGCGGCGAATAGAGTGGCCTCGACAGCAGTGCCGCATCAACAGTGAAGAAAGTTCACTAATACACCAAAAAATACGGTTTCTAAAAAGTGTCAGCAAACATATTTCCCCTTGGTATTGTGTTTAAAATAAAGAAAGGCAAACAAGTACTATGTAAAGATAAAATCGCGCCCACAATGTGCGCTGTACCCTAATACGGATTCTTCGCGGACTTGTGTCGGCTTGTAATATCAACTGATGCCACCTAAACTGGTGATCTTTCTAACTTTATTTAAAGATATTCCTTCGTTATCTTTTCAAAAAATAGATTGTATGAAAACATTCTAGATGGAGACCTTTCATTTGATCTCCCCCAAGCCCCAGTAGCGTCACACTCACGGTTAACCCAACCTATGACTCACGTGACTATCTCATGAGTATAACTAGGAAGCAATTTTTAATTTGTCACATGTGATTCCCCTCATCGAGACCTTTAATTTGATACCACACAAGCCCTACTGGCACCACTTTGACTTTTAAACCAATTTGTGACTCACGTTACAATCTCATGACTATAACCAGTAAGCGACTTTTAATTTGTCCATGATTCCCCTCATCGAGGCCTTTATTTTGATACCTCACGAGCCCTAGTGGAACCACTTTGACTTTTACCCAATTTGTGACTCACGTGACTATCCCATGACTATACCAAGAAAACAATTTTAAATTTGTCCCACATGATTCCCCTCATCGAGACCTTTAATTTGATACATCACAAGCCCTAGTGGCACCACTTTCACTTTTAACTCAATCTATGACACATGACTGTCTCATGACTATGACCAGGAAGCAATTTTTAACTTGTCCCACGTGATTCCACTCATTAAGACCTTTAATTTGATACCTCACAATCCCTAGTGGCCTCACATTGACTGTTAACCCAATCAATGACTCACATGACTGTCTCATGACTATGACCAGGAAGCGAATTTTACTTTGTGCCCCATGATTCCACTCATCGAGACCTTTAATTTGATACCCCACAAGCCCTAGTGGCACCACTTTGACTTTTAACCCAATCTATGACTCACATGACTATGTCATGACTATGACCAGGAAGCAATTTTTAACTTGTCCCACGCGATTCCACTCATCGAGACCTTACATTTGATACCCCAGAAGCCCTAGTGGCACCACTTTGACTTTTAACCCAATCTATGACTCACATGACTGTCTCATGACTATGACCAGGAAGCAATTTTTAACTTGTCCCACGTGATTCCACTCATTAAGACCTTTAATTTCATACCTCACAAGCCCTAGTGGCCTCACATTGACTGTTAACCCAATCAATGACTCACATGACTGTCTCATGACTATAACCAGGAAGCGAATTTTACTTTGTGCCCCATGATTCCCGTAATCGAGACCTTTAATTCGATACCCCACAAGCCGTAGTGGCACCACTCTGACTTTTAACCCAATCTATGACTCATATGACTGTCTCATGACTATGACCAGGAAGCAATTTTTAACTTGTCCCATGCGATTCCACTCATCGAGACCTTTAATTTGATACCTCACAAGCCCTAGTGGCACCATTTTGACTTTTAACCCAATCCATGACTCACATGACTGTCTCATGGCTATGACCAGGAAACAATTTTTAACTTGTCCCACGCGATTCCTCTAATCGAGGCCTTTAATTTGATACCTCACAAGCCCTGGTGGCATCACTTTGACTTTTAACCCAATCCATGACTCACATGACTGTCTCATGACTATGACAAGGAAGCAATTTTTAACTTGTCCCCCATTATTCTACTCAGCGAGACCTTTAATTTGATACCTCACAAGACCTAGAGCACCACTTTGACTTTTAACCCAATGTATGACTCACATGACTATCTCATGACTATGACCAGGAAGCAATTTTTAACTTGTCCCACGCGATTCCACTCATCGATACCTTTAATTTGATACCTCACAAGCCCTAGTGGCACCAATTTGACTTTTAACCCAATCTATGACTCATATGACTCTCTCATGACTATGACCAGGAAGCAATTTTTAACTTGTCCCACGTGATTCCACTCATTAAGACCTTTAATTTCATACCTCACAATCACTAGTGGCCTCACATTGACTTTTAACCTAATCCATGACTCACATGACTGTCTCATGACTATGACCAGGAAGCGAATTTTACTTTGTGCCCCATGATTCCACTCATCGAGACCTTTAATTTGATACCTCACAAGCCCTAGTAGCACCATTTTGACTTTTAACCCGATCTATGACTCATATGACTGTCTCATGACTATGACCAGGAAGCAATTTTTAACTTGTCCCACGTGATTCCACTCATCGAGACCTTTAATTTGATACCCCACAAGCCCTAGTGGCACCACTTTGACTTTTAACCCAATCTATGACTCACATGACTATCTCATGGCTATGACCAGGAAGTAATTTTTAATTTGTCCCGCGCGATTCCCCTCATCGAGACCTTTATTCTGATACCTCACAAGCCCTAGTGGCCTCACATTGACTTTTAACCCAATCCATGACTCACATGACTGTCTCATGACTATGACCAGGAAGCAATTTTTAACTTGTCCCACGTGATTCCACTCATTAAGACCTTCAATTTGATACCTCACATGCCCTAATGACATCAATTTGACTTTACCCAGTCAATGACCACTAGTTAATTAATTAACCTAAATTTTACGTAATTAAAATGAACGCGCGTCGGCCGGACCTAGTTTCTGGCAAAAAATGTGCGTGTCACGTGACCAACATCATCACGGTAACGAGCGGTTGCACTTTTAAACTGCACGTAAACACGCGTGCTCCACATTCACACGCCAGGAAATACCCAGTTCAGTTTTGCGATTTTCTTCCGCTGGTGGCGCTGTTGAACGGCGCCAGCAGCGCCACCTGTCCCACGTTCGGGCCCCTATAGACCGGTTGCTCGACCAAAAAGCTGTGATAATGATCTCTGGTAACACGGCTGAAACCGGACTTCCATTGTGTCGGAATGGTTACTTGAACATCGCGGAAAAGGAACGGTTTCTAGATGAGGCAATACACGCGTCTATTGTGAAGAAGGAGCGCAATAATATACCTTCATCTCATAAACTACGTATCGGTGTATACATTCGGATCGTTCGTAGATGCGTTTACCTTAGTGCGCTAAAAATCGTCGCATGGGTTTGTCCTTCGTTCGCGATTTGGGGCTTTGGAGGTTTGGCGATCGATTGGGACACACTTTCGGAGAAGGTTGGACGCACTTCTAGCTTTCGCGCTCCTCTTAACTTTCTTCAGGAAGGGGTGGTAACTTTTTTGTTTTAATTTATGCGTGCATTCTCATAAAGTTTATTGGCCGGGGTTTCGTAGAAAGTTAGCGTAAAGCAAAACTCGCTTGACTAGTTTTACCATAATTCGTGGGGAACTCTACATTAGCCACCTTTTTAATCTCAAAACAGGTATTGAAATAAAGTTAGTTTTTTTTTAAAGAATCGTGAAATCCACTGTAGCTTGGTAGATTATTGCCGTTGCGCGTGTGCCATAATCAGAGCTGGTACGGGACCTTAAAAGGTGCGAGCGACTGTAATCTCTTCCCGCCTCCCCGCTCTCCTTCGTATAAATGAAAACTGATGGGCGAGAACGCTAAGGTTCTGAGAAGTGCACGGTCAGCAGAATGATGCCCAAAGCATTTGAAGCTTTTAGATGAGACTTCCTCATGTGTTGTGTCGGGGATATGTCGGTAGTTGCAGTCCTATTGTTTGTTCATCCATGGTACCGTACTCTCACAGCAACGGCATGATCAGTGAGGATACCGTTCTGTGGTTTTCGGCGACCCATAGTGCTAAAACTGTTTGGAAAGATTACTTAGAATAGGAATTTATTGTACCATTGCTATCCTATCGGTAAATCATCTGCGAGACACACCACTTGCGACGTAGCTTTTTTTGCTTCGGCCAATTCTTTGAGACGAGACGTGCCATTTCATCCACCTGGCGGTCCAGGCGCCGAAGTTCTCCTCCGTGACTGTGAAAATCCCGGCACATACAATAGGCGCTGCAAACGGGAGAAAGAAAAAGCGGTTAGTTTAATTCCTTCTGAAAAAGCCACCGAATGCTTGGGCCTTCCGAATGAGCAAACCTGCGAGAAAGTAAGATCGCAAGCACGCATGCTGCAAGCTGACGTTCAAAGTACAGTTAGCGCAGCTTCGGCGTGTTCTTGGCCAGTCCCCCGCGTAGTAATTAGCCTGAATTTGGTACATTGCTTAGAGTATGGAATGGTTTTGTTTTTTACTCCAGATTTGTCGAGCATCCGATCGACCGATAGAAATAGTTTGCCTATCCCCCGCGGTGGTAGGCGCGATGTGTGGGTCTTGGACAGTCTAGGTAGCTCGTGGCCCCAACCTGCATTGCATCAGCCTGTAGTTTTGCCATCGCTGGTATCAGCTGAGTCAAATTCTACGAACCACATTGAGCTTCCTTCTCCCCGACTTCATAACCGTTGGTTTAAGTTACACGTAAAACCACGCAACTTTACTTCCTTATAAACGAAGGAACTGTGGTCGCTGAAGTGTCCTGAAGTCTTTGAAGTTTTCTCAATGTAGCAGTAGAGACTTGTCACCTCTTGCACAGTTGTTACAGTCTTGAGTATGTGCGTAGTGCTTAGCGCGAGTCTACGACCGATGCCCTGTTTTTTTTTTTTTTCTCCCATACTTTTGTATCGCTAGCTATGCCCCAAGCGCCGACACCAGGAGGTGCTCCATGCAGTAAAACAGACATGTGCCCACCCAGTAGATGAAATGGTTTTTTGTAACTTGCATACCACCGGTTCTGCGCACGCCCGGAGAAAAACAGGGCACCGTAGTGTAGACTGCACGAGTGCTGCCTTTCTTTCTGGGACTTTACCCGCCGCGGTGGCTCAGTGGCTAAGGCGTTGCGCTGCTGAGCACAAGGTCGCGGGTTCGATTCCCGGCCGCGGCGGCCGCTTTTCTGATGGAGGCGAAAAGCAAAAACGCCCGTGTGTTCGAGATTTCGGCGCACGATAAAGATCCCCAGGTGGTCAAAATTAATCCGGAGCCCTCCACTACGGCGCGCCTCATCGCCTGCGTTGCGTCGGCGCGTTAAACCCCACAATCAATCAATCAATCAATCAATCTTTCTGGGACTTTCATTTAAAAACAAAAACCCAAAGCACGTGGATATTACACTCGCCTCAGCGCAGTTTTTGTCGTTCAGCCCTTTGAGAGATATTTCTAGAAAATGCTTTTTTACACATGTCAGCTAGTCGCACTTCTGCGCCTGCTTACAATTTTATGTACACTGAAATGAAGAATTATTGTTCACGAGTGACGCCTTCTTGTGGTTGTTGTTCCCGTTTGCAGAAATTCCGAAATAAAACGGGAAAACACCATAAAAACTGCACATCCCTTGATAAAGCGAGCATTCATTGGTTGTGCAGTATACAGAGTGGCCGCCCTTATCTGTTCATGTCTTTGGGAACGCACAAGACGCCGAATGTTACCTATACGCTGTCCACACGCGACCTAGCCGAAAACTTGGGACGAGAAAACTTAAGCCGCATCAAGTACAGAACGGTTGAATTCCTAAATGAAATTCTATTCTCCGATCCTTTCTATGCGATTTATTTTAGCCTTAACTGTATAATCATTCTAACTTTATTGAATTTGTTTCGAAGCGTTCATCAAGTGTGCGAACAAGTTAAGAGCATCTCGGCTTGCCTCTCCCCAGCCTAAGTCCTTCGAGGAAAATGGTGCACAAATAATGTGACAAGGATAAGGCATGCTTCATTTGTCTAACCATCAGCTTCACGTATCGAGTGTCAGCTCCACTTTGCTTTCTAGGGTCCACATTTTTCTTTCTTCCTCCTTGCGTGCATGCGGATAGCGGAGAAAAAAAAAAACTGTCGCTGCTACAGCGCAGGAGCGTGTTTAATGAGCGAGCAAATAGGCCAAACTACGGGAAAGCGTAAACGAAACAGACAAGCAAAAAAGCCAGAGAAGCGTTGCGAGATACGAGAGACCCTTTGTAGGAGCTCGGCGCTAACAGTAAGTTCAACCACGCGTGAGTAGTAAAGACGCAGCTCGAAGAAGTTGCGGAGAAAACAGAAAAGAGAATGGAGGTGCGAAAAATAAGGGTGAAGAACAGGGGAAGGGGGTGAGGTAGTGCGCTCGTTGTCGGCAGGCAAGAGCACGCGAGTGGAATGAGCTGTGGCCGCACAGCAAAGAAATGGGCTGCTCGGGTACCTCGGCAGGGCCATGTTAAGGGAGCATGGGGAGGAGAACCGCCAAGAATCTTTAGGCACTGTTAGCATACCTACCGAAGGTGGGGGACCGTGGGCGATTTTGCTGCCACGCGAGCGATCGTGTGTTGGCGAGACGGTTCCACTAATAAAGGAAAAAAGAAAGGCAAGAGAAGAGGAAAATGATGCAAACAGCAAATAAGGCGGCGCGTCAGCGGCAGCAGTTGCCACGTCGGCAGCCAATATTATACGGCAAGTCAGTACCGTAGCCAGGGTGGGGCGCGGAGTAAGTGAAAAATAACTGCGCGAGCAGAGAAAGTGTCTAGAGATGCGCGAGGCGGGTTCGCCTCGTGCGCAGTAGAGGAAGAAGAAGCAAAACAAGGAAAGAATAGAAGTGTGGAGGCGATATCGCTTACGCGTGCCGGTAGACAAAAGAAATGTGACCGGCAACGCAAAGGAAAGTTGTCGAAACAGCGCGCAAGCTTCGGCAAGCACCGCGGAGGGGGTACGAAGGGGAAGGGTTGGCACGCGTCAGTCGGTGAGAAAAACGATACGCGCCCGGACGGAGGAAGCAAATGATGTGCTTCATTGACTGCGTTAACTTTTAATCGCCGCCGGTCGTTAGCCGAACTGCCTCCGCCTAGGATTCGCAGCTGAACGGTCGGGGCTGCCTTACGATTAGACGCCCCTGCTTCATAAGGATAGGCGCCGCCTTCGACACGCATGCGCAGATAACGCAGGACTGGGCATGGCAGTAATTAAACTCCTACTTTTTTTTTACGCTTCTCTTAGCTTCCCGCGCCTTCTCGCTGCCCCGATAAACCCCCGCTGTCGCAGATGCTGCTGCTGTTTTCTAAATGCGACGTAAATATTGCGCTGCCCTCTCCCTATATTGTTTTTCTCTCCGCAGACGGGGTACGCAGCTTATAGTGTGGGAGCCGCTGGGGGTAATGGCTCTCTCTATTTTCTCAGAACGGCATCCCGTTTTTGCATCGATAATGGCAATGTTTGCTCCCCGTCGTGACGGCGGCTCTTGCGTCTGCTTTGCCTAATAGCGCACGTGGCGTCCGCTTTTCGCGCGCGACGCCATCGCCGCCGTCATATAGCCTCTGTAGAGAGCAGGGCGAGCTCGTCCTCCTTCTCGCCATCCGACCAGCGCGTCGGCTTCGTGGCTCGGCCCCGTAAATGGGCACCGAGCGATAAACAATTATCGGCGCCGTTTTAATGGGCCTTTCTTGTAGCGCGCGCCGAACAAAATCCCCGCTGAGCGCGGTTATGGCTGCGGTGCGTGGTCAGCCTTGAATGCATACGTGAGCTCTCAGCCAGACATTCCCTGCGCGTGACGGTGCCGCGGCCGTGCATACGGACGCGAAAGGGCTGTCCATGACGACGAACACCCTCTATAACGTCCATGTGGCGCCGTAATGTCGTAATTCATGGCTACTACACCAGTCTGATCGGAAATGCTTATATATAATATTCTGATGAAGGCAAGTCCACTGGCCGAAACGCTCGTAAGTAAATGTTGTTAATGTTCTTCCCGCGTGTCCTACTTTTCAGTCACTTTATGTGTATGCGCTACATAAGTACGGTCATGGAGAAATGAAATACGAACACAAAAATATGAACCAGAGCACGCAAAATTGAAAAATACTATTCGTTGAGGTCCAATAGTGCCGCGCTATTGGTGGATATGGAAAGCTACATTTCCCAACTTTGTTTTTGTAACTAAGCAACGCCTCATTTTCAATTGCAGGGAAAGAAATCGCGCTATTTGTGTGTTCTGGTTCATATTTTCATGCTCGCGCGTTTTATTTGTCAATAACTGGACATACATATGAATTATATATATATATATATATATATATATATATATATATATATATATATATATATATATATATATATGTGTGTGTGTGTGTGTGTGTGTGTGTGTGTGTGTGTGTGTGTGTGTGTGTGTGTGTGTGTGTGTGTGTGTGTGTGTGTGTGTGCGTGCGTGCGTGCGCATTACAACATACGTAACGAAATTAAATTGCATCATATATTCACAATTCAAAAGCGATACGCTGCACGTCGATTGACACTTGGGGCATATTTACGTACAATAAACCGAGCACGCATTTAAGCACTGTATCAACATTGTGTTACTGTATACAACCATGTCAAAACTGTCTAAAATGACACTGAGTGACATTGAATTTACAAATGAGTATATTTACAATCGCCACTGGATTGTCCTTTAAGAAGCTTAAAACTGTCGTTAAAAGTCACTGGCAATGGGTACACGCCCCGATATTTATCGAAAGATGTATAATTGTTTCATACTCACAAAAAATCGCTCATAATAATGACAAATAATGCTAATAAATTTCACTTCGTTTCTTTCTTAGCTGCTAGGTTGTAATATAATTTAATCAACATTTTTAATGCTATATAACCGCTTGAATAAATACAGAATACATTTGTAACAACATATCGTTCAACTCGTTCAAGTTTCTATTATTTCCTTGGACTTACGAGGAACATCGCTGGAGTTGAGCGCCATCCTATGTACTGATAATTTTTGTTGTGATTTTGGAGTTTAAATTTGTGTTGTAGTGGTAGCTGTCACAGTTCAGTAGGCGATATGCAATCCCACCCCATTTAGAAAAGAAATAGTTTTAGTTCAAATACCTGCATACTCACATAGTTCCAGATTTGTTTCTAGAACGCAAGCCCGTTTCTTGTGCAGAGCCGAGGCACGTTTAGTGTTTGGATTGGTTTACTTGAACCAACCCAATGCACCTTAGCCCATCGCGCTTGAGAGTATTAGCATACGGTCATACATTTTCTGCCTTTTCCTGAATGCGGCGATGATTGTTTTTGTCTCTTCTTTGCAACACCCGTACGCTCCAACAAAAATAATGTGTGGTCGGAAATTTATCTCCTGCTTTCATGCCTCAGTTCCACTCAAGCATCACTGGTAACTGCGTTCCCACCCTCCCAACTGGTCGCTGCAGTCTTGTGCACTGTTTTAACTGAGTGGCACGTACGCAACGTCGGATGGAATGTTCAACCAACCGTATCATTCCGCTTTCATATATTGATATTGAGCCATCAGGCAGACTCCAGATTTAAACTAATCTAGTTGCTTTAGTTTTTAGCTACGGGAGCTCAAATCGCGCGTGCGGGGTCGGAGGTTGTCGACAGCATCGCCGACGTGACTGAAGGGGTAGCGTTGCTTAGTAGCTGGGAAGTCATGGTTGGGTGCCCACCAGTGGAGCTGCGACCAGAGGACATTAGGTGATTCAACCCTTTTCCCCTTTTTGTACTCCTGGCAGGCATTTCCTGGCCCCTCGTTAAGCTACTGTTCACTCCACCACAACGCTGTATATCATTTAGTGCAAATATAATCAATGGGAATATTCCAGCCTAAATCAGGAGTACAAGTCAGGCCTAAGTATGAAGTCGGTTCCACCTTTGCAATTGCTTTACTGTTTACGTGATATAAAAAATTTCCCCGCATTTCCCAGAGGGGAAGAATGTGAAAGTGCGAATGCAGGAGTTGAATTTGCGCGGTTCGGTAATGTTCGCGAAAGAGAGATCACACACACACACACAACTACAAAGAAAGAAAGATGCATTTATTCACAGACACCTATTTGTGTTGTCGTTGTACTTGATTGCTAGAGCGGATCTCAGCTTTGAAATTTCGTGTCAGTACTCCTTTAAGCGGGTGCATTAGCCCTTCTCACGCCCGATTCCTGGCCAATCCCACACGTGGGTATGTGCCATGCACAGACACCTATTTGTGTTGTCGTTGTCGTTGTACTTGATTGCTAGAGCGGATCTCAGCTTTGAAATTTCGTGTCAGTACTCCTTTAAGCGGGTGCATTAGCCCTTCTCACGCCCGATTCCTGGCCAATCCCCCACGTGGGTATGTGCCATGTCAGCGGCCAGGCAGCGCGCGCCCATCTCCCCCCGTTGCCAAGGAAGACGAGGAGATTCCTGGCCAATCTCCCACGTGGGTATGTGCCATCTCCCCCCGTTGCCAAGGAAGACGAGGAGCGCGCGCACCCGCAGCTGTTGCTATGTGGACGCACGGCGGTCAACGGAATTCAGGGTCGCTTATAAAGTGCATTCGCACTTAAAAAATTACGCCCATCTTCCCGCGAGGGAACCCTGGTGTGATGCGACGCATCGGGGGGTTCTTTTGGAGTGACGCTGGTATTGGATTGTGTCACACCACTCGCTGAAGGGACCGTCGCTTCCATCACGTCTTCATCGGAAGAATCAAGTCAAGCACGCAGTCGTCAAGCAAAGTGACGCGAAGTCGAACGAGAGCGAGCGCTGACTGAACCGCCGCAGCGCGATACCCGCTTTATATTCACAGCACCTCAAGGAGAGGAGACAACGGAGGAGAGTCGCGCATGCGCACACTTTCGCGACGGGAGCGGAGCGAAGCGAGTGAAGCGCGCGCACACAGCTGTTGTTTATGATAATGAGACGGAATGAGAGCGTTGCGCGCACAGCTTTCGGAGAGAAGACGGGAGGAGAGTCGCGCATGCGCAGCTGGCGTGCGGACGCCGGACTACGCCGACGCAGGAGGGACATGCCTCAGAGCAAGAGATGCGTCGCATCTAAAAAACTAAGGTAACCTTGGAATAACCGTAGCCACCGTTTGCTCTTGGTGTAAGACCGTGTGTTGATCCTGAGCCCTGCGATCGCTTTCCTGGTGGACCTGGAAGACAAAAACGCCTCTGTGTCAAGGTTTAGGAGCACGTTAACGATTTTGAAGTAGTTTAACTTAATCCGGAGCCCTCTATTAAAGTGCGCCCTCCTCCTCCGAGGACGGATAATAACGTCGAGGTTCGGACTTGAGTCGCTAAATACGCTCTCTCTCTCTCTCTCTCTCTCTCTCTCTCTCTCTCTCTCTCTCTCTCTCTCTCTCTGAAACTTGGAAATGAAAATTTGAAACTTAGGAATAAAATTGCCTTCCCATTTTGATTTCTATCCTTTCGTTCATTGGCCCTTTTATGTCTTCTGCGGGTATACGAAGGCTTTCTTTGGTATGGAGGTTTTCAGCAAAATACTCAATCATGCTGGCCATTTTATGCTAACCCATGAGCTGTTGTAAATGAAAGGTAGCAATAATGCAGTCGAGTTCCCTTATTTTTAAGTAGAGGGAGACTGACAATTTGTTTCTAAGTGAAACCTAAAGAAGAAAGTACAAATGATGCTTTTTGGTTCGAATGAAGTGCTGTGTTCTGCGGTGAGCAAGACGGCATTAAAATGAAGGGGATGCTTAGAACTTTCCAAGAATGTGAGGGCGAAATCATAAGTGAATCCGCTGGGAACTTTTTGTTGAACTTGGCGGCCACACCCGTCAACACTTGACCAGCATCCTGGAAAGCATCTCCGAAGCTCGTTCCGGTCACTCGCCATCGCTAAGAACCTCCCGTTCGCCCCTGTCGGTGCCTTAACCTTTCAAGGCAGCTGGTATTGCGCGTACGGTAGCGGCCTAACATCCTTCGGCGCTGCTGTTTCTTTTTCCCGGCGCGCTATCCCCGGCTAGCGCTCGCTCCGACCACAGCTTCAACTTTTTTGTACCACCGATTGTTTGTACCTCACTACATAGGGATTTAAGGCTTTAGTATAGAAAACTCAAGCAATTGTGTCACATTTTGCTCTGGAAGTTGCTGTACTTACACGAAAAATAGGAAAATACATAACATCCAAACGATCTGCTGCAAGTATAAGCTTGCGCTTATTTATCCACGTCGCTATCGATTTTTCCTGAAGCTTGCGAGTACGATCTCCCTCTCCGTGTTACCCGAAGTTTGACTATTACGATCTCTCTATGTAAATGTTTAAATATTGTTACGTAGAGGAATAATCTATTTACAACGCTATATACAAGATTACACAGGAACCCCCTTGGCAGAATGTCCAGGAGCTTATGCTAGCCTAGCTGGTTCCCCGTCGTGATCGTACTCTTCTAACTCCCGTAGCTGGAAGCACTACACGGTCTAGTCAGTTCTTTCAGTGTTCATTTGATCGTTTTGTCGGCACATAGACAGCCATGCGTTCCAGCACGTATCTGTTCGGCCCACTATACGCCTAACAGCCCCGCCATAATACAATGAATTGAAGCCTACGCTTTCAACTGCTCACTGGCTCCATTTTTTTAATTACTTGTGTATTTTTATATTGTCCTCATTATGGGCAGTAAAACACTGTTTGCTGAACTTCCGCCTGTTGATACGCAACCTTCAGCTGCCTGCGCGGGCCACTACCTTCGGTCTGCATTGTGCCTGTAAAGGGTACTCTGCCTTTAGCTGTGCCGTTCTGCAAAAAAGCCAACCACTTGTCGTAATCTCTAGATCCAATTGGGAATGAATTGCCTATGCTCATTAGGTGATCCCGCATATACGAAAAGTAAAAATAGAAGCATGAAAAGGAAGTAAAAGAATAAAAGAAAGGAAACTAACGCAACAAAAAAAATTGGAAATGAAGAAGACGTTGCGGTAAACATACCAGAACGCGTCCCGTATTGGGTAAGTTACCAGGTACATCAATAGTTTTCTCTAACTCCAAGGTATCACGAAGGTGGCATGACCCGGAGCTCGCACGTGCGCACATAAGCGCGTACACGCACATAATTACTCACACACGCACGTGCGCACATACATACGCATACCCACACGCACAGACAACAGAAAGCGTGTAGAGTATGCATGGGGTTTACGTAAATAGCAGAGCGCTGCGAGCTTTGACGTTACATCGTTAAAGGGTGCCACGAAGACAAAATACGAGTTTAGTTCATAAAAAAAACTGCTTTTCCCCGATAACAATGACACTAATTATATCGCAAACTGGCGGCCGCCAAAGTAAACCATCGCTAAGACACATGACTTGGTGATTTTAGTGGGACTCTAGTTCCGTGTGACCGAATGACTTGAATGCCAACGTGCAGTTAACGCAATGAAAATTGTTTTAGTGCTTGCCCATATGACGTCACTCCTGCCCACAACACGTGATTGTAGCGCGAAATTTAAAAGTTCAATACTTTTTGCGTTTTTTTTTTTTTGTAAAGACTTCCTAAAGTCTTTCGTCTGGAATGTAGCTGAGTGAGGTACTGAAGCCTAGTTCTTTCAAATTAAACTAGGTTGTATTTTGTCGTAATGGCCCCTTTAAGTTTTCAATTCTTCTAAAATCTTGTAATAAATGCACCTATAGAATGTTTGTACGGGAGCTGCGCCTGCGACAAAACAAGAAAAAGAATTTAGTCTTGGTATAGTCCGTCAAGCATATTTAAGGGTGAAAAGCGCAGCCAAATACGACGGGCATGACGGACGCACATGGAGAGGGCGCTCTGTGCGCATGCGTCCTTCATGTCCATCGTAGTTGGCTGCAAACAGGAGTATTTATTTGTTAAGTTACGGGTACACCTAAGGTTTTTATGAAATGGGTGTGTGCTAGAGCATCACTTCTGGTTGAGATGTAAAATCATATTTGTGCGGGTGGTCATACTGACGTTGTTGTCAGTTGGAAATGGTTAATCGACCACGAGTCTGTTAATCGACTGCGTCTGTCAGCGTAAATGGGCCATTGCCGTGAACGAGCATGTGAGATTTGTGCGTTTATGTGTTGACGTCGCAGCCAACTTGGAAGTAGCGAACTGGCCGTGAGCTTTTGACGGCTGCTATTATCGTCCCGGGACAAACCCCCTTGGTGGGTATGGTGTTCGACATATATTCATCCTTAACGTTAATTGACCTCAACGTTGAGGCTAACAAAGTGTCGAGCAAGTTCAAACGTAATTGTACGTCAAGAGTTCTGGTTTACGACGTTCCATCTCAAAGCTAACGTTGAACCGTCGCATGCCCAAGGGGGAAGGCAGGCCAGTCTCCAGCCACATAACGCTTGATTGTTGATTGATTGTGGGGTTTAACGCGCCGACGCAACGCAGGCGATGAGGCGCGCCGTAGTGGAGGGCTCCGGATTAATTTTGACCACCTGGGGATCTTTAACGTGCGCCGAAATCTCGTACACACGGGCGTTTTTGCTTTTCGCCTCCATCAGAAAAGCGGCCGCCGCGGCCGGGAATCGAACCCGCGACCTCGTGCTCAGCAGCGCAACGCCTTAGCCACTGAGCACCGCGGCGGGTCCACATAACGCTTCGCAGCCAATGGAAGCGTTAGGTCGGCACATACCCGCGTTCGCGGCCAATCTTGAGGAGATTTTTCTGGCTGCACGCAACCATTGGCAATTTTTATTGTAGGTTTTGACTACAAAAATCCGCTCATACCGATTTTATCGCCAGCTGTGTCAGATAATGCGTGAGTGATTATCAAGCATTAGAACAAGTAAAACAACAAATTTATTTGAGGTATATGCTTCAAACATTTGTTCTGCACTGAGCAGTTGAAACAAACAGAAAAGTATAGCAAAGCTAGTACTGGAATTCAATGTTCCAGTTGCAAAGTATTCAAAATGAAGTGTTGCGTTTGGGAATCGTTCATTGTACGAACGGCTGGTAGGTCGTCTTTTGTATTGCACGTAATATGCAAATTTGATTTTATTGATTGATTGTGAAGTTTAACGCACCGACGCAACGCAGGCGATGAGGCGCGCCGTAATGGAGGGCTCCGGATTAATTTTGACCACCTGGGGGTCTTTAACGTGCGCCAAAATCTCGTGCACACGAGCGTGTTTGCTTTTCGCCTTCATCAGAAAAGCGGCTGCCGTGGCCGGGTATCGAACTCGCGACTTCGTGCTAAGCAACACAACGCCTTAGCCACTGAGCCACCGCGGCGGGTAATGCGCGAATTTAAGGGCTGTGAAGTAGTGCAAAAGTTTTTTTACCTCCTTGTTTCATAACTGGGTGTCTAACTGTGAGGTGTCCCTGCCACCGATGGGTCGGACAAAGGAGCATGTGCCGCCACGGTTTTATGAAGCGAAATTTGATGAGCGACAAATTTATTTAAGGTAATTGAACGAATAGACCGATTATATCATGAAGCAAGTAGAGACAGAGCAATTGAATTCGAAAATGACCGAGTAAATAAATGAGTCTACGATGTCGGAATTTGTTTAAACGAACGGCAAAATTGACAACGTGAATTGCAGAGAAGTTGGATCAACCGGAACTGGGACGAGTGAATGAGCAAACAAAGCCGCCAGTGAACTTTTCTGTCCCGGAACTTCACGTTTTCTGCATGTTTTCGTCGATAAAACGTGGGGCATGGTCTCGCAAAAAGCTAAACAAAAAGACGTGTGCCTGTCATTCTGCTTTCCCATACAGCTCGTCAGGCCACGTTCGCGGAAGGCACTGTGGCATGGCAAAGACAACTGTAAACAATAAACAGTTCCACGGAATAAATAAAAGTAACAAACAACAGGAGGCCGGTTTTAAATTCTTTGAAAGGCGAAGGGTGGGCCTCTTTTTCGGTAAGGACGAGGGGGGCGTAATCATCGGGGGTCGCCGTTCTCTGGCGTACGCCATCTATATTTATAAGCAGCTTCGTGGCAATGCATGCATAACGGATCGCGCGCTCCATTCCGGCACAATAACAAAGCGCATTAGGGGACCCAGTGGCCGGGGGGAGGGGTCTGCCTCCTTCGAACTCCCCTGCACTCATCGCGTCGTTGTTTTGTTGGCCTCGTCTACGCCAGTACACGTGGTTGCCAACTGACGCTATTTTCTTTTCCAGGAGGCACGGCCATTTCTGGCGGTAGATGAATTTGGTGCAGGCGGGAGGAACCTTTGAGTGGGGAGTTTCGGCAACGTGCATGCGAATGGCAATACGCAGTGACAGCGACAAATGGCGGCAACAATAAGAGTACCGCAAAATGGACTCCCCAAAGCGACTATTTTTCTGAGAATCGAGACAAAATAACATCAGGCATGAACGTGGGCGTGCAAAAAAAAAAAGAGTATTTGCTCTTTCGGAGGAAACGGAGTTGTATGCAGATGGGAAGATGCTTTACGGTCGTATGAAGTCGACGATGCGCCTATATAGCAATATCACTCGGTCATTTTTGCCGTGTCTGCCCCCATTTAGAGGCCCACTGAAGAGGTGGCGTCCTCCGAGACCGCTAGATGACTTTGAAACTTCCAGGAAACCTTTATTGGAAGGTACGCGTCAGAAACCGTAGCCAAGACGCTATGCGACGGAGTCCGGTTTTTGGGCTGCCTGAAGATTTCTTGAAAGAACTTCAATTTCACCCTACTTGCCCGCATTACCTTATGGTATCAAAGTTGTCATCGCTGTCTTTTTTTTTCATTTATCTTGATCGTGAGAATCGCGGAAGAGTTCATGGCGATAAAGAAAGACACATTCTTCCCCTGCCGTTGACACATTGGATCACGGGAACTTATGGAGCAACTAAGGAAACCACTGCGCTCCGGCACTCTTAATATCAGCCTCGCAAGCTTCTAAAGCATAACAAATGAGTAAGCGCAAACTCTGGGTGTCAAACCTTTGCATTTTGTCTGCTCGTACGTCGTCATTATTAGGTTCCTTTTTTTTGCGCTTGTAGTAAGTACAGCGCTCGTTTCTATGCTTCGAGCACAATTCCAACAAGTTCTCACGTTAATGGTTCCACTAACGCCTGCGTCTGATGGCAGGCAATGCATGCTTAAGAGGGCCTGCTGCTCTGCACCGTTAAAGACTTCGCTGAAGTTCCGCCAACTCCCATTAATTTCCCTTTGTAGTGTAGTGGGGGCTGCTTTCTTGCCCACTTGCCTCTATTAAGTTGGCTGCTGCGATTGGCGGAGGTAGGCTTTGGATAAAAGCGCTAGTAGGTAATATAGGTGCTTAGCTATATACTAGTTACCCTGGCCTCTCGGAGCGATTTTCATTTTTTGTACGCATACGCCGTATCAAGCAAGTTAAGCGCGGAGGGGCGTTGCCGTTAATTGTAGTGGTAGAACACCGTGAATTTGACCGCGAGGTATTTAACGCCGGGAATGTTTCAGATGCGCGATTTAGATAACAAAGTTTTTTTATCTTGTAATAATCCGAAAAACAGACTCCTTATTTCGTCGCGCTTAATAGTCGAGGACGCGTGAACTGAACTCTTGTTCGGTCTTGAGGCGCACTTATTTCTAGTGATGATGACGTCACGTGTACTCTTATAACATCAGGTTAGCGCTTGAAATCTTTTTTTTTTTTTTTTCAGAAGTGCCCAATTGGTTTTCTACGCACTTTCTTTTAACCCGAAATATCGCTCATTCCCGGCTGCAAACAATTTTTGTCTTACCGAAATAAGAATTGGCTGGCATGTGTGTGAACGTACGTAAGTATGCTCACGCGATGTCTGGACATTCTGACCGTGCTCATGGTCGTCAACTACGCCCACTTTTTTACTAACTGAGAGGATATCTGTGCCTCTCTAATGAAATGATTGGGACGATGAGTGGGATCCGGTTCTTCGTAAAAACACTAACCGGTCTCACCGCACACTGTGAGAGCATACGCCGGGGTCTCCTTTTGGTCAAGGATGGTGATCCCTCTCCATATGGGGTACAGGAATAATTCCATCGAGGTATGCTCAGCGGAGTCATGTTCTTTCCTCATCCTCAAAATGCCAACGACGTGTCATCTGTTAATCGCGTTTGTCAGGAGCGGATCAATAAAGAGTGTGTTTGTGCGTGTACGAAAACAGATACATTCCTATCGATTTCTTCAGAAAACGGTCAAGCCCTGAATTTTTTTTTTTTTCAGAATTAAGAAAAATAGTCGTGCACAAAGGGTCTGGGGTTAATGAAGGGTGAGTTCTGCCTAATAACCTCAGCGCGGGCATTTTAACACGACAGTGTTTTATGCCCCGGTACGCCAAGATCTCACCGGCGTCATATCCGTCACAGAAATGACATCGCCAGAAAAAGTTCCATTGACGCGGCTCCGCCCCGATTCGAGCCACGAACTCTCCCGCCGCAACGGGAGGTACACAGCGCTGCGCCCACTGCGCTATGAATTGAAGCGGAAGTAGGCCTACGAACGCGCCTGATATCTTCCCACTACCTTATTCATTCAGATGGTGCTGTCGTCGAGGAGAGGCGAAGTGAAGTAGTCCATCACGACTCTAATGAGCGCCAGCGGTTGGCGCCTCGATGTCAACGTCTTCGTGTACGCGGGACGCGGGTGAATTGAGGCACCCTCCGCCACCTACTGCTTTCGGTTTCGGTTTCGGTTCGGTTTCGTTCGCACGGTTTTCAAGGGGCTGTGGTTTCAGCGGGATTTACGCAATGTTCCGGTGCGTGCAATCCAGAGCCTAACGTTCATGCGTCTAACGGTGCCATACCGACGTAATATAAATAGCGATGTGCAAGTTCATAGGGATGCACAATAAACATTCAAATGCTCCGGTGAAGGCGCATTTCACTTTCGTGTTTTACCGATTCCTATGAAAGAAGGATCAACCACGTTTTTATACCCCTTAAGCATTTGGCAGTTTGTCGCGGCGGCCGCTTCTCTGATGGAGGCGAAAAGCAAAGACGCCCGTGTGTACGAGATTTCGGCGCACGTTAAAGATCCCCAGGTGGTCAAAATTAATCCGGAGCCCTTCACTACGGCGCGCCTCATCGCCTGCGTTGCGTCGGCGCGTTAAACCCTACAATAAATCAATCAAATCATTTGGCAGTTTGAAGGAACTCCACATCCACCACGAAGTTGGCAATGGTAGTAGATGTTTCCCAACAAAGCCCTCTATGACAAAGTGGGTGGATCCGCTTTTCGCGGGCTGCGAAAAGAATGAAGGAAGTAAAGAAAAACATCTACGTGGGTACCTAAGCAATTTGTATGGGCTGTGTATGCGAAAGCAATACAATCCAATTAAACGTCTAAGACGCTCTGCTTTCGCTTCGTGTTGTCAGGCAGCTTCACTTCCTGCTCTTGCCGCTTGAGGCGCTTTGGCTGACGACCAGATACCGCTTTCGAATGGCTTCGATCTGTCTCCTATGCGTTGCTCCGCTCCTCGTCCCTGCCGTCGTGTATTGGAAGAGTTGGACGTCGATGTTGGATTTCGCTGCCTACCTGTACGGTCGTTTGTCTGCGTTCCCCCGCTTCTTCACTTCAACTGCGCTGCACTGGCTTGGAGGGCCACCTTTAGCTATGTACTACCGAGTTTAGGCTCGTGCTAAGAAACGCTTCCATTATCCCGTGTCCAGTCTAAGTTGTGGAAGAGCGCGCTGCACATTCGAGTTTCAAGTTTATTCACTTTCCAGTTGTGGAAAGTGAAGGAAGAGCTAAAGGCTACGGCCTGACAGAGGCTCGTGCTTCACGGGGCAATCCAGCAGTACAGCAATCAACACAATAATATTCAATTTCATACACACAAAAATATACTCGAAGCTTGAGTAGGGTGAGGGGAGTGGGGATGAATCCATATATTCACAGGCCCTCCCGTACAGCTGTAGAATATTTAAATACAACAAAAAATATTTTGTAGCTTGCAAACACACAACTTATTGTTAAAGGTACATCTTGTATACATACATTAAACATATAATAAATATAATAATACATTTTCAGACAAAAAAATAGCAATAACAAGTCAGATTAAGAGTGAATTTGTTAGACAACCATCTGCTACAATCATAGTTTTCGTCAATTTTATTTTGGAGCGATGGTATCTGGGAATCAGTATGTTTTTTTACCATTACGTACCGCTAAAATACCATTTTTGTGTGTAATGCAGCGGCGGAAGACTGTGGCTTTGTGTAGGGCTTACTCCGCCTGCCGGATAGAGTTGTAATTTTAGGGTTATGGTAGCCATGACTTCCGTTGCTTTCTGATAGGCGCTCAAACTGTAGCGTCTACACTTGAAAGCGGAAAGGGGTAGAATAGGCTGAGGGAGAGATGAAAATTGGGAGTCCTTTGCGTCAATCTATGCAACGGTGAAGTAATTATTATGCAGGGTGATCAAAATTAAGTCGACAGGTTTTTTTGAAATTATGCGCTCAGCTTTACGTGAAGACCTCCTCTGGCGTGACGTTATCCGCCCAGGAGGACACACAGTGAGGTGGTAACTAGTGATGTCGGTGGCTTATTTAACCTTTGATGGCCAAAACGTTAATTTCTTGCTTAAGACTGTGAAAACGTTTTTATAATCTGAAAGAACTTCCGACATCACAAATTTTTTGACATTTAACCCCCTCTGTTGACAGACAAGGGTTACTAGGCCTTCAAATATTAAAAAAGAGAGGGCAGCACGTAATTGCGTGGGCTTAAAAAGAAAAGTCTTGTTCATGCGCGTCAAGTCGCATCGAGCCCGGGAGCTCAATGGGCTAGTGACAGGTAAGCAATTTCGTTGTTAATACAAATAATAGCAACACAACCTTTACGTTACTGTCTTCACTTGAACCGCAAATCATGCTGGTCAAGGTGGCTTTCTTGTTCAACTGATATACGGGAAGCCAGTGCCCAGTGTTTCCCAGTGTCCGTCCTAATGAACCAAATTTTTTTCTGACTTCATCTTTGTGATGTCCGAAGTTTCGCGATCCTAGGCAAAAAAATTAACGTTTTGGCCATCAAAGGATGATTAAGCCAGCGACATCAATAGTTACAACCTCACTGTGTGTCCCCCTTTTCGCGCAACCTCACTGTAGCGGTGGTACTCACGTGCATCTTAGCGCCTAATTTAAAAAAAAAAAACCTCTCGACTTTTTATCACCCTGTATAGTATCTTCAACCTTTCCAAAACCTAGAAAACTGCACCAATGTCTTTCTTGTCGTAATGTTGTCGCTGCTGTTGCTACTACGGGCCAATAATTCTTTTAATAAAACATATGGGAGTTGTTACAAATGTGCAAACAACATTGTTCGCAAAAGTAGAAGTCTCACACTGCGCAGGGCCGCGCGGTGAAAGTGCGTTTGCTTAGATGTCACAAATTATGTGGCCTTCAAAATGATAATAATAGCGACAGCGGTTACAACGACAATAACGAGAAAAATCTATAAAATGCCATTGCCGCAGCGCCTGGCGACAAATGCACGTTTTTGGGCGCCTCGAATGTGTTTGACAACCAGGCGTCCCTGGGGACCCGAGCTGCGACCCAGGGCTGTCGCCAGCGTGTAAACAATAGAAAATCCCGGCTGTTTGCGCTCACACACCCGCTAGCAGGCACCCGTTTTATAAACGAGAGCATCAACACCCGGCATTCCTCCCTGATATCGAACACAAACTGTTGACAGAGGACACCATTAATCGCGTGCTGCGTCGAGCCACAATTAGTGTGTACTTTGACGCTAATTAGCATGAAAAACAACTGCGTGACCTTCCTTCATTGGGCGTGGTCATTTATTAGCTCGTATTGATTCGCACGCAAGCCGTATGACCTGTTGATAACAAGTAACTGTCGTTAAGGTATTTTGGTTTTATAACCAATGTGGTTCGAAAGAAATGACTTGCACATAACAACCAAATTTAAAAAAAAAAGAAATTAGTAGCAGTGAGAGTAGCCGCAATGCGTGCGGAATTATATCGGAACTACACGGGGGCGCTCTAGGTGTTTCACATAAATTTTAAATCCTGCGAAGAAGAAAACAATTTGTAAGTTAATTCAAAAAGGAAAGAGTGACCTAATTTTACATAACTCCGAAACAAAACAAAACACCATCATGTTGCCGTTTCCGTAAGCAAAGAATCCGCGATTCGCTGTGTTAGCTGCTTTCAACGTCAAGTAAACAGAAGCACAGAGTGATATTGTTCTGCTTCATTATTTTATTCATGTGCAACTGATACAAGAAACAACAAACAACAACTTATTCTATGTAATTATTGCAATAACTGGCATCACGAGACGTCGTAGATGTGGCAGGAGAGGGTTGGGAGCATCATTTCTTTCGCCATCCCTTCACCTATACCTATACCTATACCTATACCTATACCTATATCTATACCTATATCCATACCTATATTCATACCTATATCTATATCTTTATCGATACCTATGACATCAGAACTCCTTGCCCACAGATGAGGGTTGACTTGGGAAAAGGTGCTTTGCTCTCACTAATGCAATCGTTAAGGTGTACTAGTGCTATGCGCTACCACAGGTTTGATTTTTAGTCACCGTAATTGTTTTTTTTCCCGAAGGTATGGAGACGGAAGCAATTTGTCAGTCTCACGAAAAAGCTAATAAAACCTATTGTTTCGGTTGGGGAGGTTTAAAGAAGAAGGGGGTGAAAAGTGGGACCCGTGCTTAGGTATATGCATGCAAGTAAAAAGAAAACCTCCTCTGTTTTGCAACTGTGAAGTATTCCTTATCTAGACAGCAGTGACTGGTATGATAGCGGGCTTAAGATGTTGCATATTGTTATTGTCGTTGAGAGTTTTAATGGAAGGGAAGGCCTGTGGCCAGCGGGAGAAGAAGGAAATCGAGGTCCTCTTGAAGACCGTGACCATGAAGACCATGCTAAATTGCCCGTACTCAGCCGCTTTTTGCGGCATACATGATAATGTAACTGACGGTGTCGTGTAACGCATCATTCACACAGCCGTTTTTCACCCCGTCACGTCACCGTCACGCACCGTCTTCCGTCAGGGGCGGTGGTTTCTCGGGCGATTTCTCGCCGAAGACGAGAAATCGCCCGAGGCGACAGGAAGCCGAGCTCTACGTTTCCGTTCCGTCACCGTGACGGGACCACGCCCCGCGGTTAACCAGCCAATCAGAAAACAAATTTTCACGGCTAAATTTAGCGAAAAGTGAGCACACGTAAACATTCAAGCCTTTTTTTTTTTACCTTTCAGGTTAAGCACGCTCAATTCTAGGCTAAACTGATCACTAGGCAGACGACCCTGTACTCTGACGGAGAGCTCCAGTATACAAACGCTACTCCGTTTACGTCTCCGTCGCGGTTTTTTGACGAGACGGTGCCGTGTCGGAGAAGGTGAGGGCTGTGTGAATCACGGTAAGATGTGAATGCACAAAAGCGAAAAAATGTGAAAGATGAACGAAAAAAGCATTCAGGTGGAGGCGATGAAGGGTTCTTCATCGTCATTTAATCAGTCGTCTTTTGTTCTCCGTGCCTTCTAAGCTGTTTAACCATTTTCTAATCATGGTGAGATGGTCAGACCAGTTAGTGTGGATACAAACAGACTTCGGCCAATGAAGCAGTAAGGACGACGTCGTCGATGCGTCGTTGGGCCGTTGTTGACCAAGTGGTCGAAAGGATGTCACAAAAACGCTTCTTGCATTTCGGTACTCAACGTTAAGCGAACGCTGTCTGAACTATTTATACATCTGTGGGCTGTGTCGTCGTGTCGGCCGTGTGCCTGTGTCGGTATCGCTCACTAACCCACCCCGTCGCACGTACTCCACAGCAACAACAGCAAACAACAGTGGGGAATTCCTTTTTCATTTTCTGTTGTTTGGAGGGAGAGTTGGCGCTCGCACGCTCGAGCACAGTGCCGAGGCGTTTGCATGCAGCAATCTTTTGTCACGACGGTTGCAGCTGGGGCCAGGCAAGAGCGTCGTCTCCGGGCCGCCGACAGGAGGAAACCCCTTCAATCTCAAAATGCTAGCATTTGTTACGCCTTACAGCAGGAACCGCCGACAGATCGCACCCGTGCGCTCTTTTGAGAGAAGGAAGGGTTCACAGCCGCGTCTGAGTCACGGGGGCCAAGGGGACGTCACGTTTTCGAGATTTCTGAACCGGCAACCCTTCCTAGGCTATGCGCTGGAGGTACTTTCGACCTCTTTTTTTCCTCTTCTCTCCCTTGTTTTTGCTTTGTTTGTTCTACGGGCCTTGTTGTCTCTTCCCCCTCTATCGCACACACTCATTTTTTTTTTCGTTTTGTTTAGGCTGTGGACGCTTTGTTTTGATCGCGCCGTGTTTGGGAAACGGCGCGAGAGCGTACAACCCCACGCCGGGCTGTTTGTTGTTTTGTGAGCGCCAGGCATTACTCATCGCCATGCAAATTGTAATGAATGATCGGTGGCGGCGGCGGCCCCGGCCGTGGAAAAAAAAAAAAAAAAGAATTTCGGGACGACACGCGCCCTCGCGTAACGGGGTTTTGTAGGGACAAACAAAAGAGAGCAGTAGTCAGGAGGCGCTGCTCTCGTCGGCGAATCCGATGATTAAAAGAACCGGCAGCCGATGCGTGCGCATAGCCTATGCACCCGCCCCGTTTGCCCGTACAGTTCGACGCAGCGCGGCCGAACTCCAGCGACGGATGAAAAATGGCGTGCGCGGGTTCGTGTGCATCAAAATACGCCCGGTCCGCGTTCGGTTGCTGTGATTGCGTGTCCTCCTTTTCGGCAACCGGCACAAGTCCTTAGGACTGCGAAAACAGAAAAAAAGAATACCAAACGAGGATGAAGCGGCAGCACAGAAAATTATCTAACTCGCGAGTTCACATCAAATAACAAGTTACAATGATAACGGGCATTATAAAAAACTAAAAATACGAACAGCATGGATCTATACATGTCTTTTTTTCTTGAAATTGTTATACTTTAAAAAAGGGATAATTTGTGAGAATGAGGAGACAGTTTCAACGAAAGGTTTTTACGCTGCATACAGTTGTGCAAGACAACTCGGTGAAAGGAATGGGAGATGCAAAGGGCTGTGTAGGAACCAAGGCCGGGAACAGGTACGATATAAGGTCTTACAAGTGGTCTGGGCCGGCCATGTACGTTATTTCGACTACACAGCTTGCGGGAACATAATCAATAAGAAATTGAGGCAGTGTACATAAATATTGCCGTATAGCTATCTAGTGACGTTTCATCGGTTTCTAAGCTTGTTCGTATATACTATATACGCTTTCTTGCCGCCTTTCAAGGGAGGTGAAAAGCGAGAACGCCCGTGTGTTCTAGATTTCGGCGCGCGTTAAAAATCCCCAGGTGGTCGAAATTAATCCCGAACCCTCCACTACGGCGCGCCTCATCGCGTGTGTAGCGTCGGCGCGTTAAACTTTATAATCAATCAATGAATTTCGCTTGTGATCCCGAATGGTAGCCATTCGTTGCCACAGCGATACGGGGCATATACTCATCGCAAGTTCAAGTGGTCGAACCGGAGGCATTTTGAATCGCTATCACCGGTGGGGTCATATGCGCACTTTGCGTTGACCGACCTTCGCTGTATCTGACACCTTTACGCCCGTGTCACCCAGTATACGTTAAATTTGAGTGTGGTTAAACGCTGGAAACTTAATCATAAGCTTAACGTAAAGCGTGTTATCAAGCGGAGGGGTGCTCAGGATACGCAGGTCGTTTTCGGAATATGTGTTTAAGGAAACGCTGGTTAATCCACTGGTAAGCGTAACTTAAACAGCCTTATTTAGCTACGAAGATATCGCTTGCGTCGCTTGACCAGGAAGTGTCCGCGTGCTTACTTTTCGCCCAAAAGCGCAGGCGCAGTAGCGTGGAGTGGACGAGCGAACACACGTTTAATCCATCTTGCTGCTCTTGGGCGCTGCTGTGGATAAGCTTTGGGTTGGTATAGGGGGGTTGTATAGGGAAAGGGAAAGCTGCTAGGGATGATTCTCTTTCTACTTTATCAATTCACTCCCCTTCTACTTACCTCACCCCGCACTGAGTTGTATACAGGTGAGATCCCTGCTGAGCTCAAAAATATCCGTAGTGCACTTTTCTTCCTTTTCCTTTCCCACAAACTAAAACCAACCAACCGTCATTTTTACTGTGAGAGCGGCAGAAGCTGGGTAACGCTGTGGGTAGACTTGCCAAATCGCTGGCATAATATCACTTCCGCGTATCAGACAAGTTAAGTGGGGACTACGCATGCGCTGTTGTTCCCCGGCCAAGCTGTCTTTATTATACGATAATAGCCGTGCGCTACCCCTGCGAGCCTGAACACTCGAAAATTATGCAGCGTTCACCTATCGATCTGTAGACGCCGCTGCCCTGTATAGACGATGCGTTTTGTAGACGCACGGTTGTAACGTAGCGTAGAAAGCCTAGCGCAACGCACGACAGCCTTTACAGCCTGTATACGCTGTACTGCACACAACAAGCAGCACGGGACGCTATTGGGGGAGCATCAGCAATTCGCCGGTGGGGAAAGGCGCAGCAAACAGCAAAACGTCGGAGATCCTGAGTGTGGCACGGTTGCTCTCATGCGAATCACGCGATCTTCGACGAGTCCCGCAGCGAGAGGTAGTACTTTCTGGCATAGCGCGGGGCGGTTTTGCTGCGGCAGGCGCGTTGGCTTGTAGCCCCTTGCAGCGGTGCGCACACCTTATTGACGATCGTCCGCTGCTTGTGACATCTACCTTCCCGGACTGCTGCTGCTGATGGTTGTTGTTGCTGTAAATTTATACGCAAACAAAAGAGGGGTGGGGAGAGGCTGGACCGAGGGTTGAGCTTCCAACATGTCGCCTGGTAGCAAACTTGTGCTTGAAGTCCGATCAGCCCGGGGTGTTAACATTGGAACAGAAAAACGTGGCGAGAACGCGGGTTCGATTCCCGACCGCGGCGTCCGCTTTTCGATGGAGGCGAAAAGGAAAAATGACCGTGTGTGCGAGATTTCGGCGCACACACGGGTGGTCAAAATTGTTCCGGCACCCTCCACTACGGCGCGCCTCGTCGCCTGCGTTGCGTCGGTGCGTTAAACCCTACAATCAATCAATCAGGAAAACGTGGCCTTGACCGTCTTTGTAGCGAAATGGCGTTTTGAGGAAGCACTATAAGGAATTTGCGCTGTTTATTTTTATTTTTTGAAAGCATTAGATAACTCGGTAGGTCGAAAACCTGGTGGCCCTGGACCACAGACGGCACACAACAAGCCCCACGGATTAAAGAATAAAGTACGGGTCAAAGAATGCTGGGGTCGTCGCTACGTTTTTGAGGAGAGAGAGAGAGAGAATAAACGTTTGTTTAAATGAACAGGGGGGATTGTATTGAAGCTTGAAGGAGGCGTCCTCAGCCCAGGATGCCTTGAGCGCGGGCAGCATCGACTGCCCTAATTGAGCCAGTCGCAGCTGGTCGTCCAGGCCGGTGCTCGTCGAGGCGCTCTCCCAAAGCGCGGCAGCAGAAAGTTGCAGGTTGGGGGTAATTAGGGGAAAGCTACTAGAAAATAGTTAAGTACTTGAGTTGGAAAGAAAATGGGGTAAATTTTGATTTAGGTGGTGTTGGAACTAGCGGCTTCCGGAAGACGCAACCCGAACACCAGCAGAGCTCGGGAACTGGCTGTCTACAGGTGGACCTGGTGAATGCGTTGCGTTGCGGCCTTTGACTTCATAACGTGTGTTAGTTACACGGGCTTAAACCTACATGACATGAGTAATGTCAAATACCTGAGTAACAACGATGCGAGTAGCAAAGTACGCTTCCTCTAACTGTCCTTTTTGCTTGGCTATGTGAACGCCGGTATGTTCCGAGTCATGTAACTAAAAAAAAAAAAAAAGAGTTTGAAAGACACGGGGAAAAGGATGACGGCAATAATGAGCGGCGGACACGTTCTGCAATTGGCAAATAATGCTTGCACAATCACTGCATCATAAATAGTGCTTAGGTGTGCTCGTAATTGTTCTCACTCTTTTTATTGTTATCCTCATTTCTGGCTCGTACAAAAATATCAAGGCGTATAGGACAAGGCCAAAGGTGTGACAGAGAAATTGTGAATTTTGATTAGAAGTACGGTCATGGATAATCGAAATACGAATGCGAAAGTATGTACCAGAGTGACAAATAGCGCAATTTCTTTATACGCAAACCAGATTCTCGCGTGGCTCCACAACAGTAAGAAAGGTTGGAAATGCAACTTTCTAAATGCAGTAAAAACTCGTTAATTCGAACTCGGTTAACTTGAACTTCCGGTTAATTCGAACTCACGCCCTGGTCCCGGCACTTAATTAGAACTCGTCGGTATCCAGAAGGGTTAATTCGAACTATGATCCCCTGGTTTCCATCACTCCTCGCAGAAAAAGTCGGCCCAGAGTGATTACAATGCGTCGCAAATCCAAACCAAACTAAATTTACTGGAGATGCAAAACAACGAAACAGAAAAACAACAGCGTGGCCGGCGCGCTACACTCCTGCACCAGCTTATTTCGCTTCTACAAAGGGCGCCGCGCCACCGGCGCCAGTGCTCCGGTGCATGCCATTATTATTTACGAAACATTATTTACAAAATCACCTGCTACAAACGTGTAGTAGCGCCTAATTAGCGATAACGAGTCCAGAGGTGGCTTCCTTGTGTTCTGCCCGCGCAATGGGGCTCGATTTTCAATCATTCTAGCACCCGCCCGCTAATTCGAACTCCGCTTAATTCGAACAATTTTATGGTCCCCTTCGAGTTCGAATTAACGAGCTTTTACTGTATATGCAAACATGTCATTATGGGATCTCCACGAGTCATAATTTTCGACTCCGCGCACTCCAGTTCGTCTTTCGTGCTCACTTTTCATTTGTTCGCGACTGCGCGGTTCGTTACCATGCAAACTTTAAGCTGAAAGTAACTTTCATTCGCGTGCTTTCTTGGTAGGTATAACGGCGCAATATATTTTGAGCGTGCCGTATAAACTAAACAAGTTACGCGTTTCTCACGATGCCGTAGCTGCGCGTCACATCGACAAATCACCTCGGAAACTTCTCCCCGCGCTCTGGTACACGACCCGCCAGCACGCTGCCTGCTCCGAGGGGCGGCGGAGGAGCAATCGGGATGCGCTCCATCCGGCTCGGGAGCCGCATCCGTCTGCCGGCGGGCGGGCTTCTCCCACGTGGCAGCGTCGCGAGCCGCCGAAGCGGTGGCGCTCGCGCCGGGCCGGCTCTTCGCGTCGGTAGCGGCCGGCGCCTCAGCTTCGCGTAGCCGGGCCCAGCCGGCGCCAGCTGTCGCGACGCCGGCTTCCCCGTACAGCGCTGTCGAGCAGCGCGCGTCGAGAGTGCGGCCCGGAGCGGGAATTACGAAACAGGGTGGCTGTGCTGCGGCTGTCCCGACAGCATCAAGTAGCCGTAGTCACCACCAAGACCGCCCTCGTAGCTTCAGCAACAATCGAGACGTCGTCAATATCGATTGCCGAAGAGTTCGCCATCGCATTAGCCCTCATTCATACGAAGAACCCCGTAATCATCACAGATTCTCAAGCAGCCTGCAGAAGCTTTCTAGCCGGAAGGGTGGCCCACTCAACTTTAAAACTACTGTCTTTGCATCAACCCTGCCGGAAAGTCACCCTCGTTTGGACTCCTGGCCATTCCTCACTGACGGGCAATAACTTTGCTCACCAGCAAGCCTGCGCCCTGTCCCTCCAGGCTACTGAGGATACCGAACCGTCCGTCCCTCTACTGTCTTTTCAAGACATCACTCAATATTACCGGTTCGAACGACAGCACTTCCCTCATCCGCATCCTAAACTCTCAAAAGAAGAAGAATCCCTACTTCGCCGACTGCAGAGCAATACCTTCCCTCACCCAGTACGCCTCCATCGCATGTTTCCCACGCAATTCCCGGCCACATGCAAGTTCTGCTTACAACCCGGTACTCTTCCCCACATCATATTAGAGTGCAAGCACAACCCCAACCTCCCCCCCCTTCTATCCCCCCTTCCCACCCCTGAGCTGTGGGAGAACCAGGTGACCAGCAGCGATCTGTACGTCCAGACACGTTTGGCCTCCAGAGCGAAGGCTGCCGGCTCATCGCATGGCTTCCTGGAATAAGGAACCACTCCCACTTCACCGGCTCAATAAAATGTTTCTCACTCACTCCTTGGTGAGAGATGGCACATGAATGAATGAATGAATTTATTGTCAGAATGGAAAGGAAGGACCACCAGCAGGCGTCATTTGCCTCACCTAAGGGTGGACACCGGAACGCCTGCTGGTTGGGGAGGGGGGGGGGGGACACAGTTGTACAGGAAACGGAGCATAGAGAGAAGGGGAGGATACATATAGACATGTATACAGGACTAACAAGGACATATGTGTACAAAATACACAAGCTAAACGCTAGAACACTAAGTAAAAAGAAAAAAAGAAAAAGCACACACACACACGCACGCCCGCACGCACGCACGCACGCACGCACGTACGCACAAAAACAGCGGCCACGGTTCAGTTTAACTAGGGAGAAAACGGAGAGCCGGGAGGAGTCCTGAGACGTCCAGGTAGGACACCACGGCCTCATGGACTCCGTCCCGCTCTCTGGCGCTGACTGGCGGCCACAGAAACTCTTCGAGGGGTCGAGCCCCTCCCCTGAAGGTGGCCTACAGTTCAGTCCTCCTTGCCACAAACTGGAAGAACTCCAGGACCAGATGCGACAGGGTCTGGACAGCCGCCCGGCAGTGTCGTGTTGCGTTTCTCTTCATGGATTTATTCTTTCTTAGTTGGGAACAGGGGGACAAAAGCTGATCGTACGATGCCCCTGTTTCATACACAGAACTATCAAGAGGCTGGGTAGGAACAAAACGACGGTACTCTTTGGAGGAAGATATGAATGAGCAGCGAACTTGTGCGGTATTTGATTGGGTAGTGAGAGCGGTTTCAGTACAAACTTCTGCCCGTTTCAACATCTCTTCGGCCGCGATATACTCTAGCTCCTCACGCACTCCTGCTTCGGGCCTCCGACGTTGCTGGTGACGTCATAGGCAGTTATTGTTACGTCGTAACCGGAAGTGGCATCAGCTTGTAATCGGAAGTGACAACGCCACATATTAATGCGAAAGCGCTGATATGTGGCGCTGTCACTATTAATGCGAAAGCACGTTGGGTAAAAAAGCCGGTGGTGTCGGCGTTGTCTGTGGCAGTGATTCTGCATTTAACGTCCCGTTGGCTGCGACGTGCCATGTGGCCGCATAAGCACGTTCCTCAGATATAAAACACAAGAAAAGGAGCGCGCGCCTCCATTGAGGCAACGCCTGGGCATGCGCAGAGCCACGTGGAAGAGCGCAGAGTGCCGCGAAGGCAGCAGTTACAGTTCAGCTGGCGATATTCCGTTCAGAGATAGGTACAAAACCCGGCACTTCCGGCGTGACGCAGAACACTAATTAATTGGGTTGATATGTCGCGCCGCACCCCTAAAAATACCTAGTAGGTACCAAATCACCCTTACTTATGAAAAGAACGCGTAGAATTGAGATAGCAGAAACATTTATTAGAGTAAAAAAATCACGCGCCTTGGAAAAAAAACTGGTTGATTACTGTGTCATAGGAATCGGTAAAACACTAAAGTGAAGTGTGCAGTGAAATCTGCAGCTGAGCATGATTTGCGGGTCGGCGGCGGTCTTGTGGGTGTGCTTGGCGAGCGACGTCCTTCTGGCTGGTCGCTTCGTCAGAAGTGTACTGGCGTCATTTCCGTGACGGATATGACGTCAGTGAAATATGGGTGTATCCTGGCATACAACACTTTCGTGGTAAAATATAAAACCTGAAAATGAACAACCCTAAGTATACCGTCCTCTTTAGTACTGAAGGTTGCTTCCCCGCAAGAAGACCCAGTGTGAAGGGGTGCACCCTTTACAGGCCGCTTGCTTCGTTGTACTGGCGTCATTTTCGTGACGGATATGATGTCAGTGAAATCTTGGTGTATCCCGGAATAAAACACTTTCGTGTTAAAAATGCTAGCATTGCTGGGGCTTGAACCCGGTGCGCTTGTTTCAAAACCCTCGATCCTAATCCATAGGATACTGAGGCAGAAGAGCGGGCTCTTTTAGCAGTTGCATAAAATTATAGAACGAGTGTTCCAAGCGGAGCAGTAGATGGCGCCGGGTGCGCGCAAGAAATACCGGGATTGTACCCACAAGGGAACGTAATGTCACGTTCGACTGCCGCTATCTTCGATACAACGTCTGGTTAAAGCGGTTTGATTTCCGCCCGCGCAGCGCTAAGCTTCGCCCACCTTCCGCTTGTGCTACTTGTCCCGTCGTTTGTCCCGTCGTTTTCTTCTGTGTCCTGTGTTTTCTGTTGGTTTTTATTCCAATCAAACATGTACCAACTAGAGGGAGTAGGGGTTAGCAAGTGATGGTTAGGGTGACGTGGTTCAGTTTCTCACGCACTACGGAGTATATAGATTGTTGGGCGGTAATCTGCTCTTTATGGGGATTTTGCCACAGCTGCGACTCACTGTGGGCCGTACAGTACTTGGTCATATGCCTATGTTGTGACAATTGAAGTAAGCCATGCTGCTTACTTCAATTCAACAATAGCCATATAGTATTTCGCATCTCTTTTATTGCGCGAGCAACAGATGGTTCATGTGGGCGAAAGTTTTACCGTCGTTCAATCCCCAGAGCGACAAAGCAGAGAACGATAAAACGCGTGGCTGACGTTGCTAGGGAGACGTCAAGTCGAGGCCCGGCTCACCACCTGCACCTGGTGATGCGCCGGCCGCACGTCGTTTCGACGGGTCCCGTGACTCCACTCTCCCCTTTCATACATTGTAAAATGGAAGGGACAGCCGGTGCAGGGCGGCAAAAAGTAAGCAGTGAGAACGACCGCGTCAAAATGTTGATAGTGGGACCAGGAAAGAAGCGACAGGCATCCAATGCCGCTGCTGAAGCGCGCAAGCGTAACTATGCATGGTAATGAGTGCAAAGCACGGTTGGCACGGTGTACGAAGCGCGGGTGAGACACGCCGTGTTGAAGACGTTTGAAGCCCGAGCGATACGTGCGCATCGGCTTGGGCCTCACGTTCGCAAAGGAGGGGGATGAGGTGCTCGCGCATTCATAAATATCGGATAATGAATCTTCAATTAACTTTTTTTAAATGTAATGGGGTGGGGGTGGGAGGGGAGGGGGATAATGCAAGGTCAGGTGAGTAATGAGGGTGAGTATTTTAGCCTGCTGCCAGCGCGGCCAGCGGGAGATTTCTTCATTGGTGTCGTTGGGGTTGACTTGTGTGACACCTCTCGATGCATTGTGTCTGTAAATAGGGATAGAGCCTGGCAACCCGTTTTTAAGGAAGAGAGGTAGAGTGAATGTCTTTAATGGTACTGGGGAGGTTAGCCTGGCAAAGACGCCTAGACTGCCACACAGATGAAAAATGAATTTGATGAATGAAACGTTGTTGAATATAATGATAATGATGCACATGCTTACGAAACCTTCTTTAGAGAGTCTTGTCAAGTCGTGTACTTCCAAGAACAGTCAATAGAGCTTTTGTCGCTCGAGATACTAATAGGTGGTGGGCAGGAGGCCTTGGTTGTAGGTGTCGCAAAACTGCAATGCGGATGTGGCGACAGTTTCTATAAGGATATCGTATCGGTAGGACGCCTGCTCAGCAAGGTAGGTTGTAGTGCTGTCGTTCCAACAAGGTGTGCTACAGTGTGTTTTGGCGTGTCCTTGACGTCAGGTTTGGCGAGAGGTCTTAGCCTGAGCAATGAGCGTGGTCTAGTCAGCGTATCAGTTGTTTTGATGTAGCTGCTTGTTGGTACGGTTGGCCGAGTCCGTGGTGCACTGTTGGGCAGGTCGGTGACCCGCATCAAGCACTGGCCAAATCAAGCTGACCAAAGGTTGCTCTGTTAGGTCTCTCCTTCGCCTCTATTAGGCACATTGTGAAGGACTGCTGTGATACAGCCTCCCAGTACTCGTCCCCCTTTCTAAGATAAACGAAAAGCTACTGGAAAGTATGCAGGCCCGTGCCCTGAGGTTTTGTCCTGGGCTCCCGAAGACGACTTCTACACTAGGGATTCCTCGAGAATCTAGGCGCTTTTCACCCTGCGTACTTGTAAAAGAGCAGCAGCTTCGGACACATTCGGGGCTGGCGACTAGGGCTCCTGGACACCCGTTGAGTTCTATAGCCGCCTCATAGATACAAAACATTCTACCTCCTTATGTGTAACTAATTCCCTGCACCGCCCCAACTCCCGCCCTGGATGTACTCTCCATGGCGAATTGCAACCACGGTTTCGGGAGTCACAAGAAGGTCCACAAGAAGGACCCCAAGCCTTTAAGTACTTTACCCTGGAGCACATCTCAAGGTTCTACTGAAATCACAGGCATGCTTACACCGATGAGTCCACGACCACCTCATCTGCTGTGGGAGTCTGGATTCCGTCGTCGCGGACCACAATTGAATCTTTCGGTGCCTCTAAGCTATTCTTTCGTTGATGGCCAGACCATATGTCGGGTAAGCAGTCGAGGTTCGCTACGAAAAGTTTGCCTCCTGCCATTTCGCTTTCTTTAACACAAGCGCTTTGTTTCTCACGATTGCATTCTGCTCACGCTAATGAAGGGGACTAAACGGTCGTACTTTTTTCGCTCACACGACGCCTAGGCGTATTCCCGTTGCGTGGGCGCTCTGTGTAATGAAATAAATCGTAATGAACTCGCCGCAAGCCCACGAGCCCGCCGCGCCGGCGGCTGCAAGAGGAGGCCTGGCGCGGGAGTCGTTCTCAGTTCAAACAACAGCGCGGCCAGTAGGCGGGAGATGAATGTGTCGAATGCTCGAACGGGAAGCCTCAGTGCTAATGCCGTATTTTTTCCCCTCCCTTCGGTCGTGGGTGTCTCGCTCGAGCAAGCCACAACGCAGCGAGCCTGGTCGGGTTGAATGGAGCCGGCCTCGGCATCCGTAGATTGTTTTCCGGGCTTCGGCGCGAGAGCTCGGAACGTGTTCTCTTTACTCGTGTTATTGTGCTCTACATCGGCGGCTGGGCATGCGTGCTCGTGGTTAGTACACCGCGGCCTCTCGGGCTCGCCAGACAGCATCCCGCAAGTAAATCCGTCTCGCCGAAAAAAACCGCCCGCCTGATGAGCTGCGCCAGCGTTCGTTGCCTACGGGGCGGCCGGCAGACGCCTAATAGATTACGCTGCTCTTCGCCCGTGCTTGCCACCGCTGCCAGGCGTTCACGATGAGCCCTCCAAAGCTTATTACAGGAAATGATATTAAACTCTCACCGAGCGTTTTTCGCCAGTTTGTGGAGGGAACGGTTTTCTCGATTCCTCCCCCCCCCCCACTCTTTTTTTCTCGTTTTTTTTTTTTCTTCCGGGATGTATACCGATCACGCTTTAAAAAATGGAAAGAGTGGAGGCTGTGAAAGGGTAGCGAAGGCGTACTTTCTCCCGACGTATTACGGATGGCCTGCAAGAGCCCTTTGTGGCATCGCACATTAATCACAATCCACAACACTCCTTTCGGTAGAAACTCCATACACCGCCTCCTCTCCTTTCTTTCTTTGAACTTAACTTCGCGCATACGGCGGCGTTGCACAGGGGAGGCGCATCAGCGTCCCCTGCATCCACGCGAGTTCATTTCTTCGCCCGGCGAGAGCCTTCTTCGACTCAATCTTTCTGCGCGGACTGTACGGCTTTATTATATGAGCAGACGCGGCTTTGATTCGGGTATAGGTATCGCCCCTCGCATATGGGCGCTCGGTGAAGTTGATGTAGGGCCACTTTGATTACGCCAGAGGGCCACGCGTTGCCGGGGACTACGTGGGCGAGCGGTTTTCAATTTTGCCGCTGCACGGGGGAAAAGGCAACCCGCTCCCTGCCTGCGGACCGGAGGCAGAGCGTAGGGAGATTCCGAATGCGAGATAGGATTTGCTTACGAAGATGAACGCAAAAAATAGAAAATTAGGAGAAAAAAACGTAAAGTTCCGCAGCGGAACCGCAAGCATACACGTAAACAGCCTAGCGAGGCCCTGCCTGTATACACGGATGTAAAAAAAGAACGAACCATCAAGGTAAATGGAAGTGCTCGCCGAAGGGATTTATTCACAAATAATTTGGTTCCCCTATCTTAGAGCGGCAAGACATGCTGTTTTGTGTGTGTAAATATTTAGCGATTCACAATCACGGTTTACTGGGTGCCGCTTTTGAACAGTATAGTTACCAGCAAGTGTATTCCGTTGTCACGTGTTATTAGAAAGTGCCTACTAATAACTCGGATATACACTAGGGCCCGAACTTCATTTAAACTAAATGTCATTTGACTGAAATGGAGTGCTTCGAACGCCATTCAGAATCCGCCGTGCTACACTGCAATTTCGATGGCATTTCAAAGTTTTAAGAATCGCTCGCCGTGCTGCATGGCGTTGCTGCTGTCGAGTTCTGTTTTTACACAATAATGCAACAACCAAATTTAGCGGCAGTCTTTGGCATTAA
Organism: Haemaphysalis longicornis; assembly: GCF_048455015.1. Classification (NCBI taxonomy): domain Eukaryota; kingdom Metazoa; phylum Arthropoda; class Arachnida; order Ixodida; family Ixodidae; genus Haemaphysalis; species Haemaphysalis longicornis. Next base: position 28,745,675 of record NW_027526422.1, read on the forward strand.
AATGATATTAAATTACCAATATCGTAAGCTTTGGCATGGTTTTTGCTTAATTCTGAATCGCAATAGAGGTTTTTTGTGTGTTTGGCCGCACTGGTTGGTCGCTTGCTCGCACTGGGGCTGAGAGTACGGAAATATTACATATTGATATCGCGATCTAAGTGAACGAGAAGTAAACAAAGTCCCAGAATTAAGAATATTTTGTTTCTTTTAAGTACGCCAGTAATGCATTTGCTTATGCTCACTTGGAACGCTGTGCGGGAGAGTACTAGAAATGGCGTTTGAGAGCCCAAATGTCTGTCTGGGTGCTCATTTGGCTCGAATGTCATTTGAGCCGAACGGCATTTCAAAACCCAAAGGAGCAGCACAACTTCGCATTTGAGTCAAATGACATTTGATTCAAATGATATTCGGACGCTAGTGTAGCAGGGGTATTAAACGGCGAAAAAAATAGAAGCTAATTAGAGCAGTTTAAAGCGTCAGCGAAAATAAACTCGAGGTTGTCTACCACGCGACGTGTCGCACAGGTCAGCCGTTACTTTCAATGATCTAAACCCCACATTTTAGTCTAGAACCATGTTCCGCACATAGTTTAGGCAATCCACTTTAATAAAACGAGATCGTAAAGAGCTTGTGAACCTCTAGGAGTAAAAAAAAAAAAAACACGAGGGAATTTACAAGCACGCAGCCAATACGAGTGTTGTTAGACACGGTCACTCACACGGAGTGTAATTCAAGCATTGCAGGTAATTGTATAACACCTCGTCATCAATAGCCTGTGCCTGAATAAATTATTAAGGTTTCAAACAGTTCCCTTCTGACTAATAATAAGAGCTTACTGCGACGGCCCATCTAACTACAGCTAACGGAAACACCGTGCGGTCGCCTGTCTCTCTCCCTCTCCCGCAAGCAAAAAACACACGCAGAGCAACGATTAATTTTGTATGCAAATAGACTCGACGAGCCACATGTGTCATGTTGCCGGTATCCGTTTTTACAAAGAGGAGTATTCAGGGAGATGTTCTATACGAATGTCCGCGAGCTGCTATTCAGCGGTAGACATTGTGATATGTTATGATATGTTAATGGTAGACAAGCCGAATGCGGTTGACTATCCCCGGTCGCCTTCTAAGTCTAATGCCTACTTTCTGGGTTATCATCTTTTGATCCCTCTTATGACGATGTCACTCAACACAGGTTGGCACGGAATCCGATAATGCTGGGAGGACTTTTGGGATACATGACGGAACGTGCTGTAAAAAAAAAAACAAAAAAAAAACATGCGAGCTGACTTCCTCATCCAACTAACATCCTGCTTGTCCTCCCTCCCTCCCTCCCTCCCTCCCTCCCTCCCTCCCTCCCTCCCTCCCTCCCTCCCTCCCTCCCTCCCTCACTCACTCACTCACTAGGGAAGTTGCTAAGAATTAGGGTTCCCTCTTTTTCGTCCACCTCCTGTGCTTCGTAAGGAGGCATATCAACGGGAAAGGTGATGAGAAAAAAATGGCAGCATCTCCACTCCGTTAATGATGGCGAGGGTGTGGAGTACGGGGACTTGAAATGATATCCAAGTTGCGCCCAGAGTGACATCCGATTTGCGCTCCGACCGTCATTCGATTTGAGCCGTGAGTTGCACCTTGATTATTCCCTAAATGACACTGCAGCTCAGGGCTCAAATCGAATTTTCGCTTGATTTTCGTTTGATGGTGGCGTGCGCACGGATGGACGCGGACGGACATTGGGAGGTCCTAAGGTACTCCGCACCGTTACAGGGGAGGGAGTAAGCCGTTTGACTCTCGGGTACTAACTCACGGTCCTAGCCCAATGGGTAAGACGACTGACACTAACTCTGTCTGGTCTACCAGACGCAGGCTGGAATCTTGCCGGTGCCTGTTTAATTTTTGCTATTGTAAATGCTATGCGCACGGACGCGGACGGACACTGTGCGGTCCTAAGGCACTCCGCACCTAAAATGTCCGTTGGTCTCTTATTGGACCACAGGTGAGCATAGGAGGAGCGGCCAACAATCCACCTATGGAACCTCCGTGTTCTCGGTTATTTGTTCGTCGCTCCTTGTGTTTACCGCTTTGAAAATCCGGCCGTTTGGACACGTCGCCGATCGGCTCGCTACCGATCTCTTCCGCGTTCGGACGGCGCAGAGTGCATCAACGGGGACAACACGACGAGTGCCGCATTCAAACGGAGAAACTTTCCAACCGCATTGCAGTGGCCGCGACTGGAGCACCGTATGCCATTTTCAATCGAAGCAGACCGCAGGCGTGTGCCGGCGGGAAAATCGAATCCAGCAATCAGCCGCGAGGCGAAACACGCGAACAATTTTACGAGCCCCAGCATCGTCGCCTTCTTCGGCCACCACACAGCCAAGTCACGCCATCGTCATCGCGCTCTAATGATTATATCACGGCCGGCACCGAGTGTCCCCACTTCGGCACGCTGTCCTATTGGTTTAATAACAATACCGCCAGTCCGGACGCTTTAGCTGAAGCGTACTCTGCGGCCCACTCTGCGACGCTAGCCGAGTGTCCGAAGTCGATGTCGATGGCTCAGCGCCCTGAATCGCCCGAGCGTCTCCACACGGGGACGCATTAAAAGAGGTAGGACTGGGTCCCTTTTTCTTCCTTCGTGCTTTTTTTTTTCTTTTTCGAAGCCAATAATTACACCATAGCCAAAATGAGGGAAGGGGAGTAGCAAAGGTATTGCGCTAAATAACACTCCCACCCGACTCGCGGGGTGTTTAAATTGCGTGCGAACGGCGCGAATTCGTTTTCGCCGAGAAACGTGTATATAAACAGTGCCGAGGCCGCTTTGAAGCCACGCGAATCACTGATCAACAGCCTTCGTGCGGGCGTGCTGCTTCGTTCGATTTTTTATCGTGAAGAAAAAAAAAAGAAGGAAAGGAACCCGCTTTTTTTTATTTTTGCCGCTTGAACTCGCGGTACAATTGCTTTATCGGCGTCGTGTTCCCGCCGTACCATGAGACATAATGCCGCCGAATTCGATTGTTCTTGGTTACGCGTTCAGTTTTTGAAGGCGCTGTTTGGTTACATATCGATTGGGTCTCCATGAAAAGGCTTTCCTTATTTTTTTCTTTTTCACTTTTGTCGCCGTGCAATCAAGAGGGTTTCTTTATTTGCGTGCTTTGAGACGGCTGGGTAAAGTTGTCACTCCACGTGGCGCTGGCTCGATCAACTCGTCTAGCCGTTTCAGCCTCTTGGCAGTTCATTAGCTGAGACGTAAGTACAGTCTCGTTAAAGTTCATGGCACTCTGGAAAAGTACTTGTATGTTCACGGTGCGCCATTTGTATTGTCGGGGTGGTCATTGGTATGTACGTTATTTTGTTTTTCTGCGTTAATTAAATTTTGGGGGAAAACAGCAATTGAACAGGGACTTTCGTGATTTCTGGAATCTTTTTCATTATATATCTAAGATCACTGCGAACAGAAATGTTATGTAAAAGTAAGGGCATGGGCATCAAAGTATCTCCAAAGCCTCCGAAGTATAGAAATCTTATAAAATTACTAATCTCTCGTGGACCACTTCCAACGTTTCCGTAGTCGGCATTGCAGAAATTCCTGTGAAGCGGAAGACACATTTGCGTCCGAGCGGTCCGGTTTCTTACGCGGCGCGAGCGACTTCGTATGTAGACCGCGGCACCCCTGGCCATGGTATTAGATGCACCCGGCTTCAGTTGTCCTGCGTGCATGATTTCCAATGTATCCCTACAGGGCTAATATATCGCGTGTTTAAATATTGGGCCTCTTCGGTCATATTTTGTTTCAAAGTTTAGATGATTTGGCTTTCCGCGAGTATATTGTGGACTACGGAACTGTTTTTAAAGCGAAGCTTTCTTTGCCCCACTGATGAAAATCTTTGTCGCGCAAACAGCACTGTAGGAAAGCCAACTTTACGTGATGAGCTTCAAAAAACGATGATAACGATAAGAGAAGGCACATCAAGCGTCAAAAAGAAAACAAAAAAAACTCTTCCGGTGGTCGCAATCGAACGTGAGACCTTCGCGTCATGAAGCCGACGTCTGTCCGACTGCCCCATTCCGAGACGGTGGCAGCAGTTTGGATTTTGGACTTTCACTGACTCAGGCAGAGTGGGAGAAAGCTTCACATTCTCATCATCTTTTTCTTAAAAAGGGGCCCTTGATTTTTTTACTCTTCTTTTTTTCTGTTTAGCGGGCCCTACTTTCGCCGCGGCATTCGGACTTGTACGACCTGTTTGTTACAGAAACAGCGGCGCCATGTTTTTTTAATCACCATTTTCTTTTTTGTCATTCTCGCTGAGAGCTTCCATGCAACCGTGAACTTGGTAAATGACTCATCCTCGAACTCCGCCTTTAGATCTGGCTAAAGTCAGGCTCAACCTGGCTGGTGTTGAGGCGGCAGTACCTCACAGTAAGCGTTCTTCTGTTTGTATTGTCTTCAGCGCTCTGTAAGAATCTGTCTTATCTACCAGCTTGCTCCCTTTTCATGATGACTGGAGCAGTCGCACCATCTTTTTTTCTTTTCATTTCTGACGGTATCCGCTGAGTTCTATTCTGTATGTAAGTTCAAAAAGCTTATCTCGTAACCATGTATTATTGAACGCCTCTGAAACGCCGGGAAGCCGGCTTCAAAACAAAGTTCACGTGACAACCTAAAGCTCCGCAGCTTGACGAGGTACTTTCCTGGTAATACGTAACAGAAATTAACACCTGAAAGCCAGACATCGTAATCTTGAGCCATACCACGTTCTATTGCGTCGGTGTTGCTAAGTTGACTGCTAACGTTTGCCAGCGAAATTAAGTAGAACAATTACTGATACGCTGTGCTTTATTCGCGACTCAAAGTTTTTGGCTTCGTCTGGCAACAATGTGCAAAAAAAAAAACAAGGTGGCCGGCGCAAGCAAGTCCGCAACTACAATGTATCCGCAACTTTCTGTTGCTCCTGGACTGAGATACGTTTTTTGGTTGCGTCTAATAACGTTGCTTCATTGATCCACACTGCATTGTCTCTAGCGATAATACACTCAGCCTGGTTGGCTTCAAAGACTGCTCCAGTGACAGCGCCGAAACCGTCGTTTGGTAGTAGCAGACGGTTTTCGCAATTCATGCGACAAAACAAGTGATACAGCAGTGACCTGGAAAGGAAAGGACACCATACGAGACTTCTGCCTTTCCCTCGCTGCGGCTACGTTTTAACAGCGGAGCTGTTAAAAACAAAGAAATATACCAAGAAAAAAAATGCGCCACCTGTAAAGGGTGCACAACGCAGATAATGTATAATATGAGTGAAGCCTGCTTTTCCGCCTGCTCGAGTGTGAGCACAAGGGCCATATGAGTACGCGCACCCCTTGCAATAGGTGCCATTTTAAAGGTGGTTGTCGTTTCTTGGGCTACTAAAACGCAAAATGGAATTGGCTCACCTTGCACTAGAGGTGCAAGGTGCGCCACTTCGCCTAGCGCCTAGCCCAGCAAGGACATCGCAAAATATAACAAAACTTAGCAAAGCCTCGCAAAACCTTAGCAAAACTTCACAGAACTTAGCAAAACCTGAAGAAGCTAGGCTGACTTCAGCTCCGCTGTTTCTCCAGCCTTGCACCAGTAGTGCAAGCTGCGGCTATGTTTCAAGGGCGAAGCCTTTTAGGGACTCGGGCTGTCGGCGTCGTATTCTCATGTGGTCACGGTACTAAAACACCGGTACACTTTAAACGCCTCGTGCTAGAACGTAACGCTTACTAAAAGAAAAGTATATAATGGATAAAACCGGTTCAAAATAAACTAACATGATTTCAAGATTTGTGTAACGCTCCCTGTCCGCTTCAGCAATCGTCAAGAACAAGCAGAAGCTGTTTGTAGACGGGCTATAAGTTGTGTTACACTCAAGTAGCCACCTGCTCTTGACGCGACGCCTGATCGGGAATGGTCGGTTGAAGCAAGTAAAGGCGTACTTGCCTGGTGCCGGGGCTTCGTTGATCACCCAGCGCAGCCTTCAGGGCGGGCATTCATCATCATCATCATCATCATCATCATCATCATCATCATCATCATCATCATCATCATCATCACCAGCCTATCTACGCCCACTGCAGGGCAAAGGCCTCCCCCATTATTCTCCAATTAGCTCAGTCCTGTGCCAACTGTGACCAATTTATCCCCGCAAACTTCTTGATCTCATCGGCCCATCTAACTTTCGGCCGCCCCCTACAACGCTTGCCTTCTCTAGGGATCCACTCTGTTACCCTTAATGACCAGCGGTTATCTTGCCTTCGCATTACATGCCCTGCCCACGTCCATTTCTTCTTAATTTCTACTAATATGTCTTTAACACCAGTTTGCTCCCTGACCCACTCCGCTCTCCTCTTGTCCCTTAATGTTACTCCTATCATTTTCCGCTCCATTGCCCGCTGAGTCGTTCTCAATTTAAGTTGAACCCTCTTAGTGAGCCTCCAAGTTTCTGCCCCGTAGGTGAGTACCGGTAAGATGCAGCTGTCATACACTTTCTTCTTCAGCGACAATGGTAGGCTGCTATTCATTATCTGAGAATGTCTGCCATATGCACCCCACCCCATTCTGATCCTTCTAATTGTCTCTGCCTCATGGTTCGGATCTGGGGTCACAACTTGGCCTAAGTAGATATATTCGCTTACCACTTCCACTGCCTCGCCACCTATCTCAAACTGCTGTGCTGTCCCGAGGTTATTGATCATTACCTTAGTTTTCTGCATATTAATTTTCAGGCCCACGGTTCTACTCTGTTCGCCCAGTGCGGAAAGCATGCTTTGCAATTCGTCCCCCGAGGTTCTTAGCAAGGCAACGTCATCAGCAAATCTGAGGTTACTGAGGTATTCTCCATTAACCCTTACTCCCACCTGTTCCCAATCCAACGTTCTGAATACTTCTTGTAAGCATGCTGTTAATAACATTGGAGAGATTGTGTCTCCTTGTCTGACACCCTTCCTTATAGGTATTTTACTGCTCTCCCTATGGAGGATGATGGTAGCTGTAGACCCATTGTAGATATCCTCTAGTATTCTTACATAATGCTCATCTACCCCCTGGTTCCGTAATGCCTGAATGACTGCTAGGGTTTCGACCGAGTCAAATGCTTTCTCATAATCTATGAAGGCTATATATAGGGGTTCAGTATACTCAGCGCACTTCTCTATCACATGATTGATCGTGTGAATATGGTTCATTGTTGAATAACCTTTACGGAACCCTGCTTGTTCTTTAGGTTGACTGAAATCTAAGGTTGCAGAGATTCGGTTAGCGATTACCTTGGTAAATACCTTGTAGACGACTGACAGTAAGCTGATCGGCCTGTAATTTTTCAAGTCCTTCATGTCGCCTTTCTTATGGATTAGGATGACGTTCGCGTTCTTCCAAGATTCCGGTACCATTGCGGTCATTAGGCATTGCGTATACAGGTTTGCCAGTTTTTCAAGTACAATTTCTCCGCCATCCTTCAAGAGGTCTGCTGTTATCTGATCCTCACCAGGTGCTTTGCCCCCTTTCATTTCTTTCAAAGCCTTCCTTACTTCTTCGGTCGTTACTGGTGGGATGTCTATCTCATCTGAACTACTGTCTCGTTCGGCATTATCCTGTATGTCCCGGCTACTGTACAGATCCCTATAGAACTCCTCGGCCACTGTGACTATTTTATCCCTATTTGTGATGACATTGCCTTGCTTATCCTTAAGTGCATACATCTGATTTTTCCCCACGCCAAGACGTCTCTTCACTGCTTTCAGGCTACCTCCGTTCTTTACAGCGTATTCGATCCTCTCCATATTATGCTTCCGTATTTCAGCTGTCTTACACTTATTGATTAACTTCGAAAGCTCCGCTAGTTCTATTCTGTCAGCTGGGGTGGAGATTGTCATGGTTTGCCGTTTCCTAATTAGATCTTTCGTCTCCTGGGAACGTTTACCAGTATCCTATCTAGCCACCCTGTCCCCGACTTCTACTGCACACTCCGTGATAATGCGTGTAAGGTTGTCGCTGGCTTACTGTGTTGTAAGCTCGGCTTCCTCGGTAAGAGCTGAGTATCGGTTCTGCAGCGCGATCCCGAATTCTTCTACTTTAAGCCTTACTGTTAGCTCATTTATCGGCTTCTTTCGTACTAGCTTGTTGCGGTCCCTCTTCAAATCTAGCCTAATTCGAGATTTTACCATACGGTGGCCACTACACCTTACCCTTCCTAGCACTTCCACATCCTGCACGACGCCAGGGTTTTCGCATAATATGAAGTCTATTTCATTTTTGTGCTCCCCATTCAGGCTCCTCCACGTCCACTTTCGGCTCTCCCGTATACATAACAAGGTATTCATTATGCGTAGGTTATTCCGTTCTGCAAACTCAACTAGTAGGTCCCCCCTGCTATTTCTACATCCCAGACCATAGTTCCCAACTGCATTGTCTCCAGCCTGATGCTTGCCTACTTTAGCATTGAAGTCCCCCATAATTACGGTATACTGTGTTTTTACTTTAGCCATTGCCGATTCCACATCTTCATAGAAGCGTTCCACTACTTGGTCGTCGTGGCTGGATGTGGGCGCGTAGCCCTGCACCACCTTGAGCTTGTACCTCTTATTGAGCCTAATTACAAGACCTGCTGCCCTTTCGTTATTGCTATAGTATTCTTCTATGTTGCCAGCTATGCTTTTATTGACTAGAAATCCCACTCCCAGTTCTCTTCTGTCCTCTAGACCACGGTAACATAGGACGTGTACATTTTTCAGCACCGTAAAGGCTTCAGGGCGGGCATTGCACAGCTGCAAATACTTGAATCCGGTTCAACGCAAGAGAGGGCGCCACCGCCTCAGCAAGGGCGCGATGGCTTCTCCCACCGGCGCTTCTCCGGCACCGAATCAGCGCGCGCCATGTGGAAGAAAGAGACTTACAATCTTTGAGTACACTTATACACTGCATGTTTCGCTCCTCCCCAAGTTTCGCGTTGGTGGAGATGGCCTGGGATTTTTACGACGCTTCGGCGCCATGAATTGCCGCCAATTAGCCAACGCCTGCCTCCAAAACATGCTCGCAGCAGGGTTGCCATGTGTGGCGCTTCAAAATACAAACCCCGAAGCGTTTATCCTTGCGTGACGGATGTTAGCGGCACACAGCCATTGATAAACGGAGTACACGCTATCCTCCCCCCTCCTTATTGGCTTGTACAAGGAGTTCTGCGTATGCTGTGCGGTAAACACGTGTTTATCGTTCCTTCGTGCGAGATGGGCATCGATTGAGCCACGTGCCCCGAGCGTACCAATCGCCAGGATCGATGCGCTGTGCCAGCGTCGCGGATGGACCCATCGCCTGGCGGCAGCTTCGATTCTGTCGCCAATTCGAATGCTCGTCGACACCTCGCCGCCGTTCGCTCGCGGAGACATCTCCCTTTTGACGCCGCCGCCAACGTTGCTCGTGGTGGTGCGCGGGCGTCGATAGCCCTTCGAGCAGAAACACTGCACTGAGTGAACGTTGGTGCTGGGACTCCCATGTCCAACCGAGCTGGCCTTTATTTCTCCGCATGAAATCTATCGTTGGAGGCACTATAGGTGCTTAGCTGTTCTTTCGGTATCCGAATCGCTATAACGGATTTTAACATGTTGCTGTGTAAGTTGCAGTTCAAAACATTAATTGAGGCTTTGCCGTCAATTAAAATTTTTGCATTATCAAAGGGACACCCGCGAAAGGGGCACTTAAGGTCAGTGGGCTGAAAAAAAATTTAACCGATATTCCTTACGGGGCAATTTACCTATGCGCGTAGCATTCATAGTAGAATCGTCTTCGGAGCACTTTCTTTTTGAGTGACAGGGTGTAGTTGACCGGATCTACGCGGTTTAAACCAGCCGAACGCAGTCGTATGTTTTACTCAGATAATGATGACGGTGACGACTACAATGATGATGTAAAAGCTTAATAACCATTCTGTGTTTCATGCACATAGGTGAACTCATTTTTGAGCGTGCATATTAACTGAAGTTATTTCTGGGTGTCTCGCCCTACACGTTTAGCAAGTGACTTATCTCTATTGGGGCTTTTATGACGGCCTTTCTACCATCCTTTATTGAAACTTTAGGGCTAAATAACGTAATGTCTTAGTAGTTTCAGTATGTAGCTGTTACCTTCTAGTTTTATATTTTTTCTGGATCTCTTCTTGAATTCCTTTCGTTTTCTTGACTCTGCGTGTGAAGGTCTCAAGGGATTTTAGCAGTTCTATATTTGGGCTGAGTAGGGTGGTGTACCGTTGAAGTCCACTTCTTGGTCTTTCTTTATACCTGTGCAGCATTTACTGAAGTCCGCGGTTGCTTACAACATTTGTTACTGCACACCACTTCAGTCCGTGCGGTGCGTTGGAGTCGGGCTTGAGTCAAGCTATCGCTCGCCTAAATGAAGCTTTACAAAACGTAAACGCATTTCCTAAAAAAGCTGCTACTGCGTCGCATTTTGCCAACTCCCCGGTCGTTCTTTTGGCTCTGGTTGCAGAAAGAACTGGACGTGACGGCCACAGAACTGGTGGACAGACAAGACGAGAGCGATGCAGCCAGGACCCGGCTGGTGCAACTCTGCCGGGAATTCAAGAAGACTGCGCCACACGTGAGTCTCCCTCTCCCTTTTGTTCCGTTCATTTCGCAACTTGTATTATTAATGCCAAAGCATTAAAATGTCGCCTGAAAAAGCCGGCGTTGGCGTCGCCGTCGGCGTCTGTAACAGCGACACGGCTCCTCGACCACGCGTCCTTGAAGCGTTCCGTAGCGGGAGGCGTTCCATAGCACACGCTCTAACTCGACAAACGCGAAGGGTGGGCGTCCACGCCAGTACACCACTCAGGTGTGCACTCCGTAGGCCTAAGTTTGGGTTTGGGGTGTACCGCTCGGTTGCTGCTGCTTGACGCTCGCTTCGACTGTGTCGATGTCACGCGTCACCTTGGTGAAAAGAATAGATTCTGGGCACAGAAAGATCAAGTATAAAAGAGACTATAAAATATATTAAAGTATATAGGAGGTAGGAAAATAGATAATACAAGGGACGGAAAAATATACAAAACACCCCAAGTGTCTATTCAGTCCTTATACTACGATACTGTCCTAACGCTTTAACCCCACTGGTTCTTAAAGGTCATTTTCATACCGCACTTTTCCTTGCTTCGTTGCACCGGATCGTGGCGCCAGTGGGGTGTCCAGTGTCGCTGAGGTAACATCCGTGAGCACACGTGCGGATGGTGATGGGGCCAACGGGACGGAACCGCTGGTGCGTAGATGCCCGTGCACGTAGGCGATGAGGCCAGCGAGGAGGAGCCGTTGTTGTCCAGGCGCACTTGGGTCGACTGCTCGAGGAGGCAAGCGGGGCAGTTCCGCTGGTGCCTTGCGGGTTCTAAGGCCGCGAGTTCCAGCGCGTTCCGTCGCCTCGAACCCCAATCTCTCCTGGTGGTGGTGGTGGTACCAGTTAAATGGATCTTACCCACTCAGGGGATTGCCTAGGAAATGGGTACTCTACCGAAAGAAGTTTTGGAAAAAAAAAACATTTAAATATTACAATGCCTTAGCCGCAGAAGATTAGCGAAATAAAAGTGTGGAGAATATAGACAGAATTAAAAAAAAACGCGATTGCAATAAATTCGGGATGTATTACAAAGAGAAAATGCAGACAAAACAGTGGGAAAGACGCGCGTAGGTTTGACAGGGGAACCCAGCAGGTCCAAATGACAGCTAATATGGCAGACGGCCTGATTCTAAGATGAATGAGTGTAACGCGCGGTGAAAATCCCCGTGGCAGAAGCCCAGTACTTTCGCCCCGAATGACAAAATTACCCCACCTTCCACGAGGGGAACCCTGTGGAGATGCGACGCATCTTGGGACTTCACTTGGTGTTTCCGTTGGGTTGATTCTGTAATTGCGTGAAATGTGTGAGGAACGCGTATGGTGTATTCTTTATTTAACACGCGGCCTTGTCTTCAGTGGTGCTAGCATTCCTGTTATCACAGTGATCGGTGCTTGTTACGGTTGCGCGGGCGATAGCAGAATTGTTAGGCTCCATTCAACGCATCGATGGAAATCGGAACGCCGGTGCTGGAACGACCGCGGCTATGACGCAACGCGGCGCGGCTATGACGCAACACAATCTAACACAAACCACTTTAATCCAATCCAAATCCCATCCAAGCCAATCCAATCCAAGCCAAGCCAAGCCAACCCAATCGAATCCAATCCAATGCCCCTCGCGAGAGAGTGTTCGCTATCGGATAGGAGAGGGGTGAGCGGCAGAGAGCGCAGCTCGCGCGGCGAGGAGAATGGGGGAGGGGTGTGGACGGACAACAACAACGCCGTATGGAGGGACAAGGCGAGTGAATGAGATGCAGTCGCATCTAAAATTAGGGTTGCGGACAGTGGGAGATTTAGCCGGATACATGTGGCTTCTAAGTACCTTCGTCTTATAGAGGAGAACCGTTGGCAGGAGAAGAGAAAATGGTCGATTGTTTCGGGTTCGTTGCAGAATGCACGTAGTGGTGAAGGGGCCAGATTATAGCGGTGAAAGTAAAAATTTGGCACCCGACAGCGAAAACTAATGAGGGTTACTTCGCAAGCTCGCGACTGGCGTACGCTGCACTTCCATGAGTACCGGAGGTGCTCGAGCTCCGAGTCTTCGTAATTAGAATCAGGCATACTTCGAAGTAAGCACCGCCTACGAAAGTGAGCTGCCTCCTGCTCCTCGTCTTTCTTCTCCGTGTTCCTCCTCTCTTTTCCTACAGCATCTACAAATTTCTTGCTTCCTCCCCTCTTCTTCTTTGTCGTTTGAAGTCGTCTAATACCCGTGCCACACATACACGAAAAAATGACGTTAAGTGTTTGTCCTTAAGATGCCGAATGACATCATTTGGGGAGGCCGTGCTACACGCGAAAACCCAAAGGCATTGTTTTAGGCATGGTAATAATGACCAAAAAGAGAAATGCACTCATATTTTACAAGTTTTTAAAACGTAGAGAAAAACGTCTTACAAGGGTTAAAAATGTTTTTGTGAAGGAAAACGTTCTGAGAAATAATGTTTTCTAAAACAGTGGTGTGAGCCGTTTCTAAAAGTGGCTTCAGCAGCCGCCGTCGCCTGCCAGCGGTAGCCAAATCTGAGAAATTCAAAATGACGGGTGACACAGTGTTTTGCCTTATGCTGCTGATTTAGTGACCTTCGTCTTCTTCAGAACTTCGCCACCAAGAGTGCAAAAAAACAAAAAACATCTTATTTCGAAGTTGAGCTACGTTTCCGCGTCAACAACTCTGGTGCTGAAAGTTTCGTTCGTTTTCATTTGGTGCTCATCGCGTTCGAGAGCAGGCGGATTTAAGGCGTTCGCGAAGGCTAATGAATTGTGCGGAACTTCTTATTAAACCCAGAATGACATTAGAGCGAATGGCATTAGATTTTTGCGTGCAGCAGCGAATTAATGGCATTAAACCTTAGGCATTAAGCACTTAATGTAATTTTTCGTGTACGTGTGGAACGCGTATAACTCTTCTTCACGCCCTGGTTAATGGCAGTCGAACCGGAGCAGCGTCTGGAGCAGCTGCTCCGGTTCGACTGCCATTAACCAGGGCGTGAAGAAGAATATGGAAAAAACAAAGGGATTTTGGTTCGGTGAATGGGGTGCGAAACCGTCCTTATTTGGTGGCATTACTTGGGATAAAGACGCACTTCAATACCTAGGTGTACCTTTGCACCAAATACGAAACATCGGGCCTCATTGGTCATTGGCACTCCAAAAAGTCAAGCGAGCCTCTCAGGCATGGATGGGGCGAGAACTTTCTGTGTTTGCGCGTGCGCACGTTTGTAATGTCTTCCTTGTCGCAAAGCTTGTTTATGTGCTGCAAGTACTCCACTGTTCACGTTCTAAAGTACAAGCTCTACATAGAGTTTTTGCAACATTTGTGTGGGGGTCCCAATGGGAACCTATGCGTAGGGACAATTTGTTTCTTCCATTAGTGTCTGGGGGTGCTGGGCTGATACATTTGTTTGTACACCAGCTTGTATCTCGGTTTTTCTTCTATAAGGTGACGCATCATCCACTTCTGCTCAACGTTATTCAACAGCGCATAAGTTTCCATTTGCCGTTTTTGCTTGTCTCCACTGGTGAAGTCAGTACGAAGCCGCCATGGGGTTTTTTAAAGGAGGTGGTCGACACCTTCAATTTCCTTACTGCGAGGTTTTCCCTGCAATATCTGTTTACCCTTTCCAGGAAGGCTTTGACGAACACTTTATTAGAGAGTCTGTTCCCAGTGCCGGTTTATCGCCAGCCTTACATTGGCCACCATAAGGACAGTGTTTTGAAGCGGGTCACACGTATGTGTCTTCCTCCAAATGCAAAAACGTTTTTCTTTAAGCTGCATACATCGACACTCCCAGTGAAAACATGGTTGCGCGAGAAAGGAATGTCTATTCCTTGGTCTGACAATTGCCGTTTATGCAATCAACCGGAAACCATTGATCATTGTTTTGTTTTGTGCCGGGATGCGGTGTTTTTCTGGGATGTGTTGCAACGAACTCTTAAAAAGGACATGGACATTACCCCTTATACAATTCGGTTCTTGCCTTTTAGAGATGTTACTGGAGTGCCCTATGATATATTTGTTGTGATCGGATTATATAGCTTGTGGAAGTGCCGCATGACGGACAGGCACGCGGAACCCCCTCGCCCAACGAAGTCCATTTTTCGGGAGCAAACTGCGTTGGTGCGGAGCATTTATGCGGCGCAAAGTGACCCACCAGAATGGCTGCATCTGTTGGACGCGTGCGTCTGCTTGCCAGAGTTTTAACGGACGGCTTATTTTAGCTGATTTGCATCTTCTTGGATGACTCATAACTTTTGTAGGCTGTATTAAGGGCAGTTTTCCATGCAGTAAAGAAGAAAAAAAAAAAAGTCGAACCGGAGCAATCGGATAGGCGCCGGCTTCATAACGCGAGGGACCCAGGTTCGATTCCGGCCACGGGAAGCGTTTTTTTTTTTCCACGTCACCCACGCTCATTTATCATCATCGTCAGAGAAAGTTGGCTTTCCTGCAGGGCGTATTGGCGTACAACGGCATCCGTGAGGACACTAAAGCTTCGCTTTAAAAGCAATCCTATAACCCAGGTCGTCTTGGTTAAAATTACCCGCGATCTCCACTCAATCTCACTTCCTTTTGGGCCTCGGCTGCACGACCGGACCATTGTGTATGCAGTACCGATTCAGCAATGGTTTTGTTTCTCGGAAATCTAAAAAGCCTGAGCGGCTGGATATTGGGGCAGACCATGGCGCCCTTCCGGCTTCCTTTTCGTTTTTCTCTTTTCTTTTCGCGATGGCTTCGTGCGAGCTACTTGCTGTTTAGCTTAAAAACACGGCCGCTCTTAGCCCAAGCACTTTGGATTTTGGAAGTTGCGGAGCGAGATGCCCGTGTTTGTTTACCCGACCACGAGCTTTGTTTACTGGCGCTTTGACGCCCCAGGTGATGCGAGCACCTTTGTTTGAGCGCGGCGTCCCTGCGACGGCGAGTTTATTAAAAATGGGCCGTATCTTCAGTTCTTCTTCTGCTTTGCTTTTCGTTCCCTCATCTCTTTTCCGACTGACACCTGTCAGCCTCTCACCGAAAGCGAGTTCGAAGAGCGGCCACTTAGTGAAGAGCAAGCTAAGCAGCCCGGTCTTCGCAAAGCGTTGCGGCATATGGCTCTCACGATGGGCGGGAATTTTTTGCTTTGAAACGGGGCGCTTTATTAATGAGCCACTTCAAAGTTGGCTTGAGCCAAGAGCGCCTTTGGCTTCGCTACCTTCCTTTCCTTAGAGCCCCTGCGTGCCCATGCGGGCCCTGGGGGCGCAGCTGGTTTCAGTATAGGCAGCTCGAGGTCTTGCAGAAGGAAGAGGCTCGTTTACTTAGTCTGAGCCGATGGGCAACCTAATATGCTGGAACCGGGGGCCATTTAACGGGAACCTCTTTCGCCGATTTTTATTCTTTTGTCGCGACCTAAGTGGGCGTTGAAGATTCGTCAGATTTTGCTTCTATCCTTCTGAGCGCACGATATTGACGTCGTAGGGAACATTGGAACAGCGGCGGAGATTTATCCTTGCGAAATAATTGATAAGAATGAATCGCACTTCTAAGGTTGGGCACACAACGTACCCCTGTGGTTGTTAAAGCTCGCTTTCAGAAATTATATCGCACATCAGTTGTGCGTTGGCTTGTCCTGATTTTACCCGGGTAAATGATCTGGCTCTTTTTCCCGGCCGCAGCGGGCGCTTTTCTGATGGAGGCGAAAAGCAAAAACGCTCGTGTGTACGAGATTTCGGCGCACGTTAAAGATCTCCAGGTGCTCAAAATTAATCCGGAGCCCTCCACTGCGGCGCGCCTTATCTCCTGCGCTGCGTTGGCGCGTTAAACCCCACAATAAATCAATCAATCGATCTGGCTCTTCTCGCGAGAGGCAGGGAGATAGGGCGAATTTTGGGATTAGCTATCGGGCACGGCATTCGCGCACCGACTGTTTGAAAGACACCACCATTGGTCCTTGTTCACCCTCTCACGCAGCCGCATCGACATGGCCGCGATGGCTGCATTCTTTTGTGCAGGACAGCTATCTTTAAGTGGTCTGAAAACGCGTATACGCCCCCTTCAGTTTGTTGGTCCCAGATTGGGTAGCTCAAGGGCTCCTTTCGAACAAGAAGGGATACACGTGCGCAGAACAGAATACCTGACTGAATACCTGAGTCCCAAGCTGACCGCTGATAGCCACCGAGCACCAGTGGTGCCTGCTAAGGCAGAAATAGGGCTACGATATCTAGCACGCCTAAACTGGGCATGCCGAGCAGGATTTTAGCTCACTTTTTATCGAAAGAATTCTTAGTACCACCTTTGGCTACTTGTTGTCTACTTGTTGTAGTTGTTGCTGTTGTTGTTTGGCTACTTTTTGCGTGCTCAAAGCGTTCTTCTAATGTGATTATTCATGCTATTATCAGTGTTGTTCTTGGTGATGCAGGGTGTACGCTGCATTTCGCTATAAATATATCCATTAAGTCGCTCTGCGATTTGGTACCTCAGCGCTGACATGCTGCACCTAACGGCCCTACTTCTTACTTTTTTTTTTTACCCGCGCCTTTTCTTGCCTTCAAACCTATTTCTAGGCGCACGTCGCGATTCTTCTACTAATGCTTCTTCGCTGTGAACAAAATAGCGCCTAAGACCCGCCATTGTAAGCACTTGCATAATCCTGACTGTCACAACTCTATCGCGGTAAGTTACCACACGATCGGGGCCGTCGCCATAACAACGAGGAGAGGACGCGTTTCTGGGAAAGCCAGACGGGAAAGCGTCGTTGCCATGGCGACACGGAGTGTCCCACTTATATACAATTGATGTTCGTTAAGCGATAATGTTGTTCGCAGTTTTTCAACATCGAAGCGTACTGCTACGGCCATAAAACCATTGACGACACGTTCATGAAGGTATCGTCATCGAGCTGTAGATATTTGAAAGCAATACCAGCGTAAAATTTTTTTTGGCGATACCTGCTATAAAATATCGCACATTATCACAATGACATACATTTCTATACGGAACCTCTAACGATATTTGTACAGCATCCAAGCAGACGCTATGTCTTATATATTCATAGTACTGACGTACTGTTATTGTCACAATAATCACATAATATCAGCGCAATGAAGTAACGTAAATGCCATCACAAAACTCGCATAATGCCAAAAAAAAAAATGAAGGAAGCTCACACTAAGGCGTAAGACTTGGAGGTAGCGAATCTGTACGCAACCTTCACGACCATCCGGACGATTTAAGTCCAGGATTACAGCCGGTTTGCTTCTTCTCCACTGCCGCAACGACCTTTACTCCATCATTGTTGCTATAAGGGTGAGCTTCCTTCATTTTTCTTCAATTGATAATAGAGAGTTTTAGCAGTCCGGCCGCTCCGCAGCGTGCGTAGCTAGCGTGTTGACCGAGACCCGTCTGGGCGCTTGGGCATTCGTCACAGTAGGGGGATTAGTTCCAAGGGCCTGCCTTCGCCATGTCCGCGCCTCCTCCCCCTTCCTCCTCGCCCTTCCGCGCGCGCAGGCGCAGACCGGTCCCGGTGAACCCGGTAGCAATGTAACGAACAGAACGGACGGACTGCTAAAACTCTCTAATCACTGGACATCACCTTGGAGGGGCGTACGCCATGACGTGTCTTTCTCGTTCCCAGCAAGTGTTGCCACGATTACGGCGAACGCTAGAGTCTTTCTTGTTCCAAGCAACTGTTTCCACGACTACGGCGAATGCTAGATTCAATTGTTTCCAATCTTGGCCAATCCCTCTCAGTGGGTATTCTCGGCATCCTTTGCCAATCTCTCTACTTGAGTATTCGTGGCATTTTCTTGGTATTTTTAACTGAGGACACGAAAAATAACCATTTGCTAAACAGCTTCGCCGTTAAAAAAACATTGACGTAATGCCGTAAAAAAACGTCCAGCATGCGGTAATTTTGTCGTCGCAGTATCGTCGGATAATCCTGCAGATGCTGCGGGTTTTCGAGTTGTCAGTTTGAATAGTAATCTCTGGTTTTCGTTATTTCTTCTTCTTTTTTTCAAATTTTCGAATGAAGTTTGAGAGGGAATTGGCAGCGCCGGAATCGGCGACCAGTTGCGAGTTAATCCCTCACACCCCAAAAGTGCACCCGAACGTGCCAGAACTTTTGCGGTGGTCACGCACTCGGTTTGGCGACAAAAAAACCGCACCGAGGTGTGCGTGTCTGCACCAGCAATAGCGGCCGATGACGACGCGATCGGGCGGAGAGAGCGCGGCGTCGCCTAATTGTCTTGGGCGACACGGATCGGCTCTCGGCCTGATTGTGCGGCCAGCATGTGAGTTTCCCACCACACGCTCGGTTCGATTTGCTGGGCGCTGCAGTACGACGCTGGGCGTGTGGAGTCTAATTGAAAGCGCTCTGGCGTCGCCGCGCCGTCGACGCAATTGCATACGCCCTTGTGCTAGGCGCAGCTACTACGCTAACTTTTCGAGATTTTGAAGGGGGACCACCTTACAACGTGATTCATTGACATCGAAGTTTATGATTATTACAACTATGACGGCGACGAGGGCGATGACGATGATGGTCATTACGCTCATGCGAGATTAGGACAGCCGACAAGAAAGTGAAACAACTACGACTAACTGCCGGCCACCTTAGATCCTACCAGCGCATATATGCCCTTCTGCTAGGTAAAGCGACTGTGCTCTCACTCGTCGGGATTTCTTAGGGAGACTACATTACAACGTGAATCATTTACCTCGAGGGTTCTGATTATTACGACGATGACGGTGACGACAATGACGATGGTGTAAGGGTGTGGGGAGAGACGATGACGGCCGACAAAAAACTGAAAAAATCATGCCTCAGGGCTCTCAAACCCCCAGGCCACCTCAGCTTCAAGCCGACCACAAGAACCTCTAAACCGGAGTAAGAAGCTCTTCAAGAAAAAGAAGCACTTTAACCCGACCACAAGAAATCTTCATGAACAAGTTCTTCGGCGACACCTGTATGACCACGGTGTTACGACTGTCACCACCCCATCAAAGCCGATCTCAACCACCTCACCTGGCACTGCCCCAAATTTTCTCGCTTTCGTGCATTCGTTCTTGCCACTACGCCACAACTTACATTGCCCTCATATCCCACACGACACCACCTGCGGCATAATCTCTTATACAACGAAAACGGCCCAGTACGGGCAATTTAGCCGTGGCATACGTGATTTATAAGTGATATAAGCGATACGTCTTCAAGACGACCTCCACATGTACTGAACCCCTCCTCCCTTCTTCCCCGCTTGCCTTCCTTTCCGTTAATGTTCCCAACAACATGACGATGATTATGATGATGGTGGTGGTGGTAGTGGAGTGCGTGTACCTAGTTGATGCACAAGTGTTAATCTAAAGTGTATTATTCAAAACTGAAGGTTCCATTAGACAGCCTGCTGGATATATAACGTATTAGGGGATCCGATATTCTGTTCGCGGAAGTTGTTCGTATAGTTATGAGACTTTATTTAGCTCCTATAGTTCGTGTAGTTACAGCCTCATATATAGCCAAACTTCATGTAGTGAAACGTGCCATAAAATGTTGTGGTTTCTCCCTCTGTTAAATAAATCAGTAAAACACGAAAGGGAAAGGGGCCTTCGTATAAAGGAGCAGTTGAATGTTAAAGGAACTCCTCCACGTGCGAAGGGTTCGCGAGCCTGACCCCGCCAGACGAAGTGACGCCGGTACGCAAGAAACAAAAATAACCGGTTTATTCCTGGACAACAAAACCAAAAAGGACATGCACAGAAACAGCAGCTTGAAACACATAACGGTCATGGGAACAACACTACAGCGGAGAGGCCCTTAATTCACGCGCGTCCCCCGTACACGAAGGCGCTGGCATCGAGGCGGCAACTGTCGGCGCCAATTAGCGCCATGACGCGCTACTTCGCTTCGCCTTTCCTAGACGGCAGCGCCATCTGAATGAGTCATAGGGAAGGACATAAGGCGCGTCGTGGCCTCCGCGATCGGCTGCCGGCGGCGCGCCGCCGGCAGCCGATCGCGGAGGCCACGGGCGCGTTCGTAGAGCTGCTCACGTCTCTGTTCATAGCGCAGATGGAAGAGCGCCACGTACTTCCCGTTGTGGCGAGAGAGTTCGTGCGCTCGAATCTGGGCGCTGCCGCGTCAATGACACTTCTTCTGGCGACGTCACTTCCGTGACGGATACGACGTCACTGAGATCTTGGTGTACCCGGGCATAAAACACTTTCGTGTTAAAAAATTGGCCGCGTATCTGCTTGCTTCACTGCAGATGTCGTCGATAGACGATAGTCGTCTGCCGCCCCCGATGCATCAGTCCTCGTCCCACCCACGCCCACCCGTGATGCTCTCCCCCCCACCATTTCCGTCCTGGAATGATAAGTGCAATATAGGTTTGTTTAAGGAGATTTCGTTTTTTCTCGTTGTCGCCGAATGGTTGGAAAACGGACGACTCGCGCGTCGCGCCCCAGGTGTGTGCCGTGCTGCCTCCGGGTGCACCTCGCCGCACGGTCTTTCTCTAGCCCCTCGGCACCTTGTTCGGTCGCTTCCTGGGCACGCTTGAGACGACGCGCGTCGGCACGCCGCCACTTCTCCGCTGCAACGTCGTCTAGCTCGGTGTTTTCCTTGAGTCTTCGCGTTTAAACTTGGCACTTTAGACTTGACCAGTGCCATGGTCGCCGAGGGAATCACAAAGATGAAGAATCGCGTATCTGGTGCCGTCCTATCCCGAGGTATGTGCACTCCCAACACAATGAAATTCGACGCCGCGTAATGGAGACATGAAGCAAGAACCGCGCAAGGCATGAGCAAAGCTATTTCTGTTGATGCTAGTGCCGCCACCTGGCACTGGCCCTGAGAAACACCCATACGTGCGCTTCCAGGGCCACTGCCAGATAGCGCCTTTTACTGCGAAGTAGTATGCCTCTAACCAGCCAAGCAAATTTTTGTGTCAGCAGGAAACTCCCAGGCTACAACTGGCTACCGGCTACACCCAGGCTACCCAAACTACTGGCACCGGCGGGGATCGAACCTTGGACCGAAGAGAAGCGGAGCGAGAGCTCGTCGTCTTTCCGACTTAGCTATGCCCACACGTGGAGATAGGGAGACAGACAGTGGTTTGGATTCAGCGTCTGAGGAGGGGGAGGGCGCTTTTTGGAAGCTGCACATGAAACAAGAGTGAGGTGAGGCAGTGAGAGAGACGACGCCAAGCCACTCGTGGCACCCTCCTCATCACCCTTCGAAAGACGCTCCTCTCCGTTTTCTTTCTGCCGACGCTGCTCCTTTCGGGACCCGACTTCGCGAATCCCAGGCAACGGCTGGCAGAGTCTCTGGTTTCACTCTTTGTAGAGCCACATGTATGAACTCAAGTGACGCCTCATGGGTAATCGTTGTGGGTGTCGTTTACAGCTTCGCAGTCCGACGACCATCACAGCGTGGATTGGCGCCTTTTTTTTTTACGCCAATTTTTCTTTCTACTGTGGCTGAAGTGTTTCATCTGCTCTCGCGAAAATCAAACATCCCGGTGTTTTTAATAACAAAACAATGCAAATTTCGCGCTTCACAGTAGGGGCGCGAAGGCTGGGAAAACAGCGTAGCTGGCCGCACCACCTAGCTTATTCTTGGTTCAGCTAAGTTTGCGCCTGGTTATGCTTCGGGTAGTGGAGGGCGCAGCGGGACGAGTGCTTGAACTCAGAATTTTTGAACTCGTTTTGTGGACACCGTTCGGCTTGTGTGGTATTGCGCATTGGACGTTAATACGAAGTTTATTAAGGCTATCGCTTCTCGGCCTTTTGGATTCTTTCATTTTGGCGTTAATTCGTCTCTTTGCACCGTCAAAACTGCACCACTTGTAGCAACAAGCATTAGAGCAAGCCAGCCCACGACGAACTTCCCAAGCCGTGCTTTTACCAGTTGCATCGGGCCTCCGACAGGTGGCGACACGAGTCCCGCCCGAGCGCCGCGAGGCAAGGCTACGCCAAAGCTGCGGTGCCGGGGCGCGCGATGACGGCATCGCTCAGCGAGATTTTCCTGCGCACGTTCGCCGGCCCAACCACCAGCTTAAACAGCATCGCTGTTAAAGCCAGTTGTCTTGCGGGGCCTACCCTCCTGCATGCCTCACAGGCCGCTTAACATCGTTAAATCCAGCTTGCCCGGTCATGCTAGCGCTCCGGCATGAAATATGCGTTTCGTCTGGTAGTAGCCGGGACAAACACTCAGGGTTCTGTGTCAAAGCCAGAGCAGCTACGGGACATCGTTCGCCTCAAAAAGACCTAACTAATGTTCTCCCTTTCTCGCAATTAGACTTAGCCGAAGCACATCCTTGTTCTACGGCGCCAACGTACGGAACCACAATCGCGAGCATTCATATCGCGCATTCGTGCTGGCGTTTCTTTTTTCTTACCCGTCCAGGCGGCGATTATTCTGTGCTACCCATTATCACGCCGTCGTCAACGAGGCCTTTGGACCAAGACGTGTGGCCTGTGAACATGAAGAAAGACGATGGATCACTGTCTAGCGAGCACCAAGTCGCAGCAGCGAAAACATCTCGCCAATGCGCGCAAAATGGCAAAAGAGAATGAAGTAAGCGCCTTCGAGAACTCCCCGAGCTGGCGCCAGTGGTTCGCATCCCATTCGAAACGATCCGAGGCGGACTATTTATAAGGGGGCCGAAAGAAACGAGAGAGAGGGCGAGGAAGGCACAAGGTCTGGCCGTGTATTCGATTCTTTCCCACCTCCGAGAACGGTAGCAGCATTCGAGGGGGAGGCATTCGTTGCCCCGAAAATACGTCGGCCGCCTCGCAGGACTCTCGAGATGAAAGCCAGCGGGGCGGGCCGAGCCAGGTATAAGACCGCACGCGCACAAGGCGGCCGTCTCTTTTCTCTGCATCCGGCTATAGACCGCCGCTGCCTCCCTCGCCGCATACACTGACAGCGCAAATTTACCAAAGCTTGTCTCGGCCAGGAAATCCGCGCCGACTGCTTCAAAGCGCGTTCTTCGCCGCTGGGGACGTCGTTCATTAGCGGAGACAAATTGAGGCAGCTGCGGCAGCGGCGGCACCACCGTCAGCGTGGATTTCTTGGCAACCGAGGAAGCGCGCGCACGGGCCGCGCATCGCCAAATTAAACGTCTCCGCAGCCTCTCGGATGACGGTGGGAGCCGCAGGAAAAGAAGGAGGCGACCGACCGTGCACGAGGAAATAACACCTTCCGGGATTCGACTTACCGGCCAAGTTTGGCTTCATTGGGAGGGGGAGAAGCTTGGGAACGCTCTCATACCATCAAGTGTCGGCACCTGACCGTGTCATTGTCTGAAGCGCGGAAGAAAAGCATTGCCTCTTTATACGTGAAGTACGCTTCTTGGAAATTGTCCCCAATGGTGGCAAGTGCAGAGATGCTCGCGGGTATGGCAGACGCCTTGAATACCATGCAATATCGGCGATATTCTCTCTGCCTTCAGTACACTCTTCCACCTGCTGGCAGCTTCAGTGGCAAGAAAAATTCAACGCAATGAGAACAGCATGCCAATCACCTGGTTTGAATATTTCTGAATTCAGAATAGATGTGCCCACGGCGTTGTGCAGGATAGTTTTGTAAAATATTAACGGTAACGGTTGCTTCTGTTTGAAGCGATGGCTTGTACACAATACAGAAAAAGGAATGAGGGCTGCGCAAAAACCACAATTGGGTTTGTGTGGAAGCGCCCAGCACAAGATCACAGATGAGAAATAGAAAATATCCAAGCAAGACGTTTCTAATGCATCGTGCGACACCTTCTGCAGGTTGATTTGTACGCGCCTACCGAGAATATTTTCTTGTCGCGTGTTTCCCTCAGAAACACGAACATCTATAGCCACAACTAAGAATATTAGACACAATTAGGCTGACCCCATTGAAACCGATAATTCAGATAGACTGATTTAGTACAGCAAGTGTTTGGTTGCGTCAATACAAAAAAAGATGGCTTCGCAGTCTTCGCGACGCCCTGGTAAAAAAAAAAAAAAAAAAAAAAAGGGACCGCATCCTAGATCAACTTCAGTAAAAGCTCGTTAATTCGAACTCGGTTAATTCGAACTTACGGCTAATTCAAACTGACGCACTGGTCCCGGCACAGCCATGTATATTTCAATGGGTGAAAACTCCCGATTATTCGAACGCGTCGGTATGCAGAACGGTTAATTCAAACTGGTATCAGCTGGTTTCCATCGCTCTCCGCAGAGGAAGTCGAATCAGAGTGATTACAATGTGTTGCAAATCAAATGTGCTGCAATTGCCTCGACCCTGCCATGTAAATAAACGTGTTTTCGGGCATCCATAAACAGCATCATTATTTCGACATTACGGCTCGCCGCTCACATGAATGCTTGTCGGTCGCTGTTTCTGGCGTATAACTGACCGATAAATTAATTTTGTTCGCCGTTTGTGCTCCACGAACATCATTTACGAAATCACCTGCCACAAACGTATAGTAGCGCCTAATTCGCGATAACGACCCGCCGCGGTGGCTCAGTGGCTAAGGCGTTGCGCTGCTGAGCACGAGGTCGCGGGTTCGATTCCCGGTCGTGGCGGCCGCTTTTCTGATGGAGGTGAAAAGCAAAAACGCCCGTGTGTACGAGATTTCGGCGCACGTTAAAGATCCCCAGGTGGTCAAAATTATTCCGGAGCCCTCCAGTACGGCGCGCCTCATCGCCTGCGTTGCGTCGGCGCGTTAAACCCTTCAATCAATCAATCAATCAATCACTCAATCAATTCGCGATAACGAGTCCACAGGTGGCAGGATTCTTTCCGGTCAAAGTGGCGCGATGTCTATTGATTTCAGCACCCGCCCGCTAATTCGAACTCCCCTTAATTCGAACAATTTTATGGTGCCCTTCGAGTTCAAATTAACTAGCTTTTACTCTATTATCCTTCTTGGGGCCATCTTTAGTTGTTCGCCATGATCAGCAATTTTAGATAGGAGAACCGAAACATCGTCAAGCCAGCGAAGATATTATTTCGAACACGTATTAAGATGAGAAATATTTCAAGCAGTGGGGTTCACGAACGCTAATCATCGGGATGGCAGCGTAGTTGTGCTCGTTTAATAAAAACTCTAAAATTTACCTAATATAAAAGAAAACAATACGTAACTCATGTTCACTTGTGAAAAAAAAAAAAAAGGCGATGGCAACAGAAAAGAACACATGACACAAAGCGCTTTACGTTGTGTGTTCTCTTCTGTTGTCCTAGCCTTTTTGCACAAGTGAACTTGCAGTACTGTGTACGTGGAATATGACTTGGTATTCCATACTATGGAATACCAAGTCGCCCAAACCTGCCCCTTAAAAACATGACGCGTTTGTGTTACCATTGCCGTCGCAACGGTAACGTAAAACGCGAAATTTTTCGAAGGCTGGGAGGAAACGGGGGGGGGGGGGGGTGAAATTTAAGACTTGTCTTGTTTTAAGACTTTGTATGAAATAGCGGGTTACTAACCGTATTTATCTTTTTTCCTTGATGAACTGCCAGTATGGCTGTGCACACGTGGTCAAGGTAAATACCTTCTTGGCGTACAATTGCACACTTTTCATGAGTTTGAAACTCGTTATTGAATTCAATATTCATTAAGAATCGCTTGAACAGCGTAATTAATTTTGTACTTCTTCCATTTCGTAAAGTTTCGTATTTAGGCGTAATTCATGTGTAAGGGAGATGTGAACTTTTCGATAAAAAGACAACAACAGGTGCTTTTCGTTTTCTATACATGGTTATGCCACAAAAAGTATGTCCAAAGGACTTAAAGAAGTCAGAAAAAGGATGAAAAGAAAAAAATATTCTCTGCCCATCGCCGAACAGAGTGGAGGGAGCACCTCGTCTCCTCCCTTCTTTACATTGTCGCCTCTTTTCCGCTGAACACCGAAGCACTTCGGAGAAGCCAATAACACGAGAACGGGGGGAGTTGGCGCCGTCGTTCAGGCGGTCGTGGCTTCTGCCCGAACGCGATAGCGGGGACTACATGAGTCCCGCGCGGCAATTGCCACCTGAAACATACGCACTACAGAACCGAACATCGCAGCGTCACGACCGCGGTCGGGCGAACCACGAACAAAACACGGTCGTCCGTTTGAAGCCGACGTCGGCTGCGGTGTGGCTCGTTTGTAGCCATAACCGGTCGTGCGGCAGCTCTCGGAATCACTTCCCCTGCGAGCCGGCGATGCGCGTCAACAGAGTGGCCGCTTGGCCTTTCCGGGGCCTCCGACACCTTCCATCACCCTTCTTTGGCTTTCCTATTTTCCCTTCTCTGCCGACGACCGTTACTTGTTCTTTTTCTTGCACGAAGCCTCGATGTGGAGCACATTGAGCGTTATCGAATCGCGGGAAATGTAGACACAACTCTCTCCTCGGCCACTTCTTCGCCAGCACGGGGGCTGAACTGCGACCGGGTGATCGGTCCGCCTGAAGCACCCTGCCTTTTCCTTTGCCCTCCCTCCCTTTTGCAGTGCCTGCGCTGTAGGTAAAGATAAACGAAACAAATAAAGGTCAGTTGACAAACAATTGCTGGCCGGTGCAAGGCCAAGTCGAGCGTAGCCATGCACAGTAAAGGGGATGATTCAGCCGCGGCCAGTTGGTGGGGATTGCGGTAAGTGGCACTCTCACCTATGCTCCACAACTGCCCGAACGAAGCAACGCAAAATAAAGAGGAGTCGGCCGCAAATATAACAAGGAAGGCTGTTCGGCGGCAGTGGCGAGAGCATACACGTCGTGTGCGGGACGGAAATGTTTCGCGGGATAGGAGAGTCCCCCAGTGGTGCAGTAAATAATCGGGATAAGCGCTGTAAGAGGAGGCGATATGGCTGCAGAGAACAAACAAAAACGCTTCCGCAAAAAAAAAAAAAAAAGTATAGATTGCCTGTATGGCGGCCAGCCGGGCGAAAGTAGTCTACGGCAATAGATGTCGTAAGTTTCCTACATAATACACTCCCCGCGCGTCGCGGTGAACATTTGTTTGTCTGCCTGTTCGTAGTTTTCTGTCGCGGTGTGTAGGCCGTTCGAACCTCGGGCGCTTAGGCGGTGGTGCTCTTCGGCATCCCTTCTTTTCTCCCGCTGCTCTTTTTGTGTGGCCGTTTGTCGTCGCGCGTCTTTTGAGTGACGCTCCCGACGGAGCGTTGAACCGGAAGGTCCAAAGACGATGCGGTCTGAAGAGGAAAAAAAAAAGGCATCGCGCCTTCGCGGTGCAGCCGCAGCCGCTGGGGATGCTGAGGAGATTTCTGGAAATTTATAGCCGGCGCTTTGGAGAGAATGTGGAGAGCGAGAGGTGCGGAGAAAGTGCTCGCCGCAAAACTGCCCCGGGAGTTCGATGCAGCGCCGTCTTGGAGGCCGCAGCCTCTGTTTCGACGCCTCTGCTTACGTGCTCGACGGGAAAAACGCGGCCACAGCAGGAAGTTTGGACTTAGCTCTGACCCCTTTGCTGCCTTCGATGAGCAACTCCTTTGGGTTGCGAACAGGAGACTATAAATTATCCAGTGCTTACAAAAAGGACAACGTTAGATTCACGTCTGTCAGCTGGTTTCCTGGAAGCAATTTGAAATTAAATCCTTTTTTTTGCGGCTCAAACACGTATGCACCCGCTTTCGAATTGTCACTTAGGTAGGGCCCGGAATGGTAATCAGCAGCTTGTTTTACTGTTTGCCTGAGGGGGCTTGAAGTGAACAATGGGCATTCGATATTTATCTTTGACCCGTTTCGCCGAATGAAGTTGGGAAACCCGCGTACAGTTATTGGGTTGATCCAGTTCTGACAGACATATCTGTTTTCTGCGTGTGTTTTGTGCTTGGAACCTTGTGTGCAGCTGCAACATTTTTCAACCTTTCGGCACAGCTTGGAGTTAGCATGGAGTTGACAGAGTAGAGGCAAGGGGCACCAGCATTGCGGATTCGCTATTTCCTGCCCTTTTGTCAGCAGCCAGCTTCGCTCTCACTGCACGCAATTAGAGGCGCGAGGTGCGCAGTGCCCTCGATGCTGGGCATCGGTCACCGGATCAGTGGTCCGTGCACGGTGCTTTGTACGGAATCTTTCGTGCAGACGTTGTGCTGGCACCAACGCAACCGTTACACTACTCTGTCTTCCTTTGCGCTAAACCTGCTCGCTTTGTGAGCGTCGCATTCGCTAGGGGCAGAAATACCCTTCCTTGAGCGAGTGGGCACTGCCAGTTAGGTACATTGCTGAACCTGCTCCTTTGTTCTGATAATGCGCAGGGCTGAGGGGAACAGTGAGCACGCGAATACAAAGCAGCACCTTGTTCTTGAGATCCGCAGGGGTGGCCCGCGTTCATGACATTCTTGCTGACTCGGTGCTGTGTGTCTCGGTGGCAAGGGCGTGGCGCCGGTGTTCACGCGTTGTCTTGGGTTCGATTTCCGGCCGTTGAATTGGTTTTTATGATGACGTTGAACTGCGCAGACACACACACGCACACACAAAAAAAAGGGAAACTCCTCTTTGTTGTGGGTTGCCCCGCATCTTACAAAACGTAATGTGGACCAAATTATTGTCTAACCGTTCACTTCAGCCCGCCTAGCATCCTGGGTGCAGCTTCGACGCTGTCGCGAAAACCTACTCCTTCTACATCGGGATGACCAGTAGCGCCCACTGCGACGCCTGTGGGGCTGAAGGAGCGATACAGCGCGTACTTTGCCGTTGCCCCCAATATTTATTCGGAAAGACGTGCGCTCGCCACCGAGCTCAGCCGATTAGACAATCAACCGGCCACAATATAGACCAGGCACGTACCGAGGATTTTTTTTTCCAGGGGGGGGGGGGGGGGCAACCCAAGGTAACTTTTCAATGCAAATTAGGGGGAGGGCGAGGGTACCGACTGTTACTAGTACAAACACGATGATCACCAAGCGTTTACCAGAAAGGCGCGTAAACCTGCAGAGAAAAATGAAAAGTGTGTTCGCTTTTGTGATGATGGAGGCGAAAAGCGATAACACCCGTGTTGGAGGTTTCGGCGGGCGTTAAAGATCCCCAGCTGGTCAAATAATTCCGGAGCCCTCTACGATGGCGCACCTGGTCACGTGAGTAGCGTCGACCCGTTAAACCCCACAATCAATCAATCAATCAATCAATCAATCAATCAATCAATCAATCAATCAATCAATCAATCAATCAATCAATCAATCAATCAATCAATCAGTCAATCAATCAATCAATCAATCAATCAATCAATCAATCAATCAATCAAACTAAGGGTATCTCATAAATACGCCTGTAAGATACACCTACCCTTACTAGGGAAACAAGGAACCAGATCGAATGGGCTCGCTACTCGAAGAAACGCAGGAATGACATTGACAAGAAGTTGACCACAAGCGAAAATTTAAAATAAAGATATCTATTAGCGGATTCTTGAGTTAGTTCTGGAAGAGTTAGAGAGAAAGATACACTGGCGGAGCGATCAAAGTTCTTTGGGATCCCTTGCTTGCGGCTCTACTAAGTTCAGGGACAAACCCGACTCGTAATGTTACGTAGGTGCCTCCGTACAACAGCGTCGAGTGCAAGGCGCAGCGGACTTCGACGTACTGCGCCTACGGCGGAAAATTATGGAAAAAATCACACAAACACAGCAGAAAAGTGCCTACGTCGGGCGACTTGTCTGATGGAATCACCCTCCACCTGCGATGGCGTTTTGTCTACTATCTTTTTAAATAAAAAGATTTCGGTCCACATAAGTCCACTGTATAATACCCCTGCTACACTGGGGTCCAAATGTCATTTGAACCAAATGTCATTTGACTCAAATGGGTTGCTTCAAATGCCATTCAGAATCCGCCGTGCTACACTACAATTTCGATGGCATTTGAAAGCTTTCACAACTGTTCGCTGTGCTGTAGTGGCGCTGTTGTTGCCCCGTTCCGTTTTCGTACACTAATACAACAATCAACCTTAGGAGCAGTCCGAGGCAGTAAAATGATATCAAACTAGAAGAGACACCAGTTTTGACTCTAAATATGGCTGTCTTGCGTTGTTTTTGTTTGTGTTTTTTGCAACTGACCCACTGGTTTTGAGAGTATGAAAATTAAATATGTTGATTTCGTATTTTAAGTAAATAAACAGTGAACAAAGTTTCACAAACAACAATATTTTGTTTGTTTTACGAACGGAAGTATTATATTTTTTATTGCCGATCGAAGACGCTGCGTCCGAGAGTGCTGGAAATGGCATTTGAAATCTTAAATGTCTCTCTCGGTGCTCATTTGGCTCAAATGTCATTTGAGCCAAATGGCATTTAAAAACCTAGTGTAGCAGCACAACTTGGCATTTGAGCCAAATGACATTTGGTTCAAATGACATTTAGACCCCAGTGTAGCAGGGGTATAACATTCTGTCGAAGCGACAACGATGGGGGAACGCGAAACTTACCAAAAGCAAGTCCGAAACCGTGTTCCGTTTATGTGGCGTGTCTGCCGTGATGACCTCCTATTGGTCGAGTGTATGATCCACGAATGCGCGCTTTTTATGCGAACGCCTCTTTATGCGAACGCGCACGGCCCACTGCCATGGTTGCCAGCAATTTTTTTTTTGGCGGGACACCTACGGCTGTTAGATTTCAAAATTACGATTTCGAAAAGGTGCTATCAGCAAAACCGTTTCGGGTTCGGGTGTTTGAAGTGATGTCCTTTCAGTTGGGATAATGAAAATACACTGGGCAAAAATCGGTTGTCTGTCCCTTTAATGTTGATAATGACTGCTGACGTGTGTTGGGCATTGGCTACGTCCATAGCTTTGACTTCTTTTGAACCTCTTCTTTAGTGGCACGATCACGAACGTTAGTTTACGTAGTTTCTCCCAGAAAATGGACAGAAAGTATTATAGTGGCGGTCGCATTTTTGCTAACAGCGCGAAGGCGAGGCACCATGATATTGCTTATCAAACCCAGTGTTAGCCCATTGGTTATCAAATTATTTGCCTGTTACTATTAGCAGCGCTCGCGTAGACATTCGGCACAGAAACTCCTTCAGCTTGCTACTGTTTGAGATGTAAGACATCATTGTGCAGACAAAGTACGCCAGTTTCACCCAAAAGCATTTATGTACATACACGCACGACTTAGTTTTTGGCGAGCTGTTCAAATGCCTAAAAATTTTCGCAATAAATCATTTCGCCCACTTTTACCTGTGTCATTGACTTGCTGCCTGCTACGAGGTCATAAATAACTAACCGGTATACGCACTGATTAGAACCATACTTAGCTTGTATTTATTTAATTAAACCGAGTTTTTTCTCTTGCTATTTTCGCAAATGGGTACTTCCCTACAATGCTGCAGCTTGTTTTATCTCTACCGGTTGCGAAGCGTGGTGAGATAAAAGAATTCTATTAAGTTTCGACGTCCTCATTCCAAAATCTCTTCCGCGCCTCGCGGTAATACACATTTCCGGGAAAAAAAAAATAACACGCGCAGAAAAAAAAAAGAAGTCTATCCGGTCAATACAACGATACAAAACGGTAAACCTTCCTCAAAGAAATTGTTGAGATCGAAAAGTACACGCCAAAGCCGTAGATGAAGAGCAGGCTACTTGCCGCTTGCTACGTTCCAATTCAGGAAACCTTATTGTGCGTACTCACCGCGTATGCATAGCCGCCTTTTCTAGCCTCGAGCATCCGTTGTATCTTCGTATCTGGCGACGCACGGGAAGCCGGACTCGCTTCCTGCACACGGGCCGCGTGGCGCCCGTATGGAACGTCTTCTTCCGTTCTCGCGGAAATAAAAAGAAATGGCGGCGCAGAAAAGTTTTTGCTTCTGCGGGATTTGCGTCGGGGCACAATCACTGAGGGCACCTCCAACAATTACAGACGGCACCGTGTACACGCGACACAGAAAGCGGGAAAGAGTTGTGGGGGCGCGATTTCTTTGAGGCCTGCCTCGAAGATTCGGGAACGAAAGGGTGCGGAGAAGAAAATGAGAAAAAGGAGAAATCTGCGAACGCCGTCGCCTCCGATAGGCTAGCACCCTTTCACCGCTAACTTCCGCACTTGTGTTCACCGGATATTTCATTCGTCCCCGAAGGAGAGAGAAAAAAGCGCAAGTCAAATGAAGCAGTCGAGAAGGGCCAAATTATAAGGAGAATGTTGGACGCTTTCGCTCGAAGGCGTTTTAAATACTCACAAACAAGCGATAAGCTAAGCAACCGAACGACGTTTAGAGAATCGTGCTCGCACGCACGAACGCGTCAAACAAAAAAAAAAAGGGGGGGGGGGGGGAAGCAAGACGCTTGCAAATATCTCTGTAACGCTGGGACGAGACTCAAATGGGAACGGTTTGTATTCGACTGGTTTGCCGGGTGCGTGCACAGATCAGTGCAAGAAAAGAAACCGCAAGGAGTGGGAGAGAGAGACAAACGCGGATCGCGGCAATCGTTGGCTCGACGGTGAAGCTTTCCGTGTGCGTGTGTGCGTCCGCTCATGCTTGTCGGCGAACGTGCTTGCGAGACAAGGAGGGCGATGGGGGAAAATAAAAGCGGACCCATCTAGCGAAACGAACTTTTTTTGTCACCTCGGCCCCCACAAAGGCTCCATCAGTTCCCTTTTTCACCCTCCCCGACCGTGTCGCTTTCATAGGCAAATTTTCTCCAAATGTCATCCCTATGATCGAGGTGGCGAGATTTCCTTGAATTATTTAAATCGCTGCGCAGACCTCGCGTACTACGGCACCCCTGACTTCCCCCTCTCCTTCGCGCTTAACCTTTCGTTCGCGCTTCTTTTAAAGACCCCTCCTGGCCATTTTTTTTCTTTTCTTCTGAACCCTTTCAGGAAATAGAAGAAAACACGGCGCTTATAATTCTCGCCAGACGTGGCAACCGGGTCGAAAATTATTCCGAATCACTGCAGCCAGCGCGTGCGCCGGGGCGCGGTGAATATCGTCAAAGAACGTCGTCGCGATGGGACTTTTCGATAACAAAGCGCCCTTGGGTGCTCTCGAAAGCACGGCGGAACGAGAACGCGCAGCCTCCGCTACACTACGACGCCTGTTTTGCCGGAACAGCGGTGGAGGGTAGGAGGTCGAGGAAGCGAGGAATTCTCGCGTCACATATAATCGCTCCCGGCCAAGACTTTCGGGAGGGAAGCAGAAAGAAGGGGCGAGACGCAAAAAAGAGGAAGAATTCCCGTATTAGTCGGCAAGGTGAAAAGCTGAGTAGAATCTAAACGAAAGAGGGACGAAGAGAAAACGGAAATGCGAACAAGAAGGTGGCATCGGCGGAGTTTGGGTGTTGGCACAAAGGGTTCAGTCGCCCATCTCGTCATTAACGAGTGCGGTGCGTGGAAAATATGGCGCTCGGTTCTGTCTGAGCTCAGTTTTCTCTCTTCTTTTGAATTCTTGCTACCGAGCTTTAAGGCGGTAGAAAAAAAAAATGGCGACACCGCCAGGGACATAGCAGCATTCCGGCAAGGAGCTCTGACTGCACTTGCGACTTACCGAAGCGCGTTTGCGCGGCTTTGCGCTATCGCCCTAACCGTGCGTGGGATGTGCGTGCTCAGTACGTCGCTTTCACTCCTGTTCGCCTCCTTTCTTCTCTGTCGCCTCCATTTCTTTTCGCATAGCTGTCGAGCTTTCCTGCTAAGTTCGTAACGCGGCTCGTGCAAGCAAGCGAAGTGAGAGAACGAAATAAATTTTAAGGTGAGGTTAGGTTGGCTAACTGAGGTTTTAATCCTTCACGTTGGCGGGAAGTTGAGTACCAGGGTAGACCTGGGTGTGTTATTTTTCCTAAAAGAAAAAAAAAAACGAGAAAAAACAGGCAGAGGTCATCTGTAATGACTGTCAATCCCCTGTCAATAATCTTTCGGTTGTGCGACAGACTTTTTGTTGAAAGTGTGTTGATCCGCTGCGAGACTGTTCTCTTTCCCTTGTGGCTCGCCAACTGCGTCACAAACACGCGGCCATGGCGAGTTTCACGGCGAGACACACCTACGGTCCCTTTCCCTTTGTGGCTTGGCGCCCCTCGAATGCGGTTTCTTTCGCGCATGCCCACTCCGCTTTTCCGAGGGTTTTCTGCTTGCTGACCCGCAGATAGCTTCGCGGTGAAAAGCGAGTGTCCGGCTCCCGTAACAGAAACGGACCCTTCGGAAGTATTCCCTATCACGAGGCGTTTCACACCGCGAGCTTGAACTCGGTACTAGTGAGATTTGGACTTCCAACCAGAACACCGTGTATGGGGGATGAGGAATGCCAAGTGATGTATGCTACTGACTTCCTCAGCAGTTTTGCTGAACTCACGAAGGAACCAAGGACACATTGACCGCGCTTGCGTGCCACCAAAAGTCTGTTCGCGCAATGCCGGCGACGCGCACGCAGGCGAGAATCACAAAATTTTTTTGCCAAAAATAAATTAGTTTTCCCCGAACCCCTAGCGCTTTATTATTATTTTCACCGCGGTCATTTAGCGCATTCCTAAATAATCGGCAGGCGATCGCCGCAATTACGATATCATGCTAGCTGCTGGGATGCGCATCTCTTTAGACACCGAATTTATTGAACGGACTGCTTGTAAAATGGCAGTCCCGATTTTACGAAGTTCTCGATTTAACGAAGAAAGTCGCGGTTTTTGGTGACTTCGTTAGATGGGGTTTTTTCTGTATCGGCAAGTTTTTTTTATAGGAAAACCACGAAAATAGATCGCTAGTTGCACGCCGCAAACGATGTTTACTGATTTCGGGATGAGCTAGCGAGCGCAGAGGGACCGTCCGATGTTTCCAGTGATGGCGTCGGGCACACAACATGCAAACAGGTGCGGGCTACGACTTTTAGTTGAAGGCGGGTACAATAAATGGTTATGAGTTGTGTGGTAAACGCGCGGCTCATGCATCGCTGTATTTTATTAGGGTTTCAGCGAATCCAGGCGAAATAGTAGGGACAAGCTTCACGTTCAAGCATGGCGCGCGTAAACATGCGGAGGCAGTTGCTATGTTCGTCAACTGATAACTGTTCACGCCGGGCAGCTGCTGCCCACGTTCACCAGCGGCATTACTGCCGGTGTTCTTCCTGTGTGAGTCAACGAAAGGAGTTGGCTGCAACATCAGCGTCCAGGCAGCCGCTGCTGCTGGACGGGCAGGAGCTCCGCGCGTACACGTCGGAAGGGGTAAACAGCGATGAAGCACCGTAATACAGGAGAGGAATCAAACATGTCGATTGTCAAAACATAAGCGAAACGTAATACTAAAGTGCCCGGGTAGGCATATTCACGGCGACAAAAAAAAAAAAAAACAGACACTATCACTGTTCCAAGGTGCACGCAGGTTTTACGGCCTCGTTCGTTTAGCGTGCGGTGACTGCCACTGCCTGTGGAATAGGTGACCCGTAAAAAGCGCAAAGGCTCATGGGTACGTCGTGTGCGCCCGCAACTTCCGGTTCGAGATTTCTTCTGACCTCGCGTACGCCGGCGGCTATGAGGCGCGCGCGTGTGTGTTGTTTATTTGTCACAGGGAGCTTACCTGTCAGATAAACCCCTAGTATATTCTGTCGTTGTTTGTTATGGAATTCCCGATGCATGAGCGCTTTTTTCCCCGGTAAATACCGATAAACAACAAGCACACACGCGCGTTAATGCCGATGGCGCTCCGCGGGAGAAAACAATGTACCCATGAGCCTTTCTGCTTTTTTACCGGTCACCTGTCCCTGCAGCCTCGGGTCAACCATCACTCCGCCTTAAATTCTGCAGCATGCAGGGAAGATTGCTGGGGTGTATGCTGGCGCGATGTCTTTATTCCAGACGAAGTTCACGTATATGTGCGTTTTTTCGCGCACCGGCTGTCGGGGCTCCCACGGAAGCTGATGGCAGTCTGGCACAGAAACAAGATCCCCGAGTGTAAAACCACATTTCCGCAAAAACTTATGACCACAAGTCCATCGGGGTTGTTTACATTGCGCGACGCACTGCGCAGAATCGTCGCTGTCGACTTTCCGCTTAATTTCAAGGGAAGAATTTCCTCTAGCGTGAGCCTGCTCGCGCCATTTCTTGAAAATGTTGCGCGAGCCGTAGGACCAGCCGTAAATATGCATTACTGGCTGCACTTTTCCTAACGACTGCGGAATCTCTGCCCCGCATGGCGGCTCCTCCGGGCTTACCTAGTGTCACTAAATATACGATTGCTGACGGCTCCGCTCGAAACACCAGTGTATGAGGCTAATGTCGCCACAAGCTTGTATATCCATCACCGAGCACAGGCGTTTCGGCCATATACGCGGGCACTAGCGCATGTCGCGAGGGCGCCCAAGCGCTGGGCGCTGCACAACGGTACACACAGTACGCTAGCAGGCGTTCCAGCGGGGGCAAAGAAACACGCCATATCCAGATGCGTGTTCAACGATTGATTTATTGGTGCATTCATGAAACAGCACGCCAAAAGTTGCACGTCCAGGCTAGTTGTCCTGGCTGGGGCCGGCTTCGTCGTCCTTGCGCCCGTGGTGACCGGAGGGGCCCGCAGCCCCGGGGGAGGCCGAGCACGTCTCGGAGATGGTGACGTTGGCCAGCATCTTGCTCAGCTCCTCGTCCTTCTTCACGGCCGGCTGCGCGGGGAGGCTCAGGTCGCCCCAGGCCGTGTTCGGGGTCAGTGCGCGAAGCCGGGCGTCCAGGCGCTCTTCCACTGCGATCGCGTACTCCTGGCACTCCCGGATGACGGCCTGGTCGTCCTGGGACCCGGGGTACTCCTCATACCCGAGGTTCTCCAACGTTGCAAACAGGTAGTCTTGGTACTCCCATACCACAGCCAGGCGCTCCTCGTACATCTGGACTACGGGCGGGTAGACCTTCCCGCGGATGCGGTCGGCGTAGAAGCCCTGGCGCCACAGCTGGTGGATGCGGCCACCGGGGAACTGCTGGCCCGTCTTCTTCGCTGACCGCATGAACGAACGGCTTCTCTCGACTCGCTTCGACATAGTCGTTGGTTAGATGAATGACGCTCCGACGTAGAATGACCCGCTGCTGGCCGGGCGGGGAGAATTTATTAGCCGTCAAATAACCACGTGTCCCTTCGCCGATTGGCTGCAACTTTTCTTCTTTCTTTCCCTGTTCAGTCAGTATTAGCCCGACAGCACTAGCTACATCGCATGCCCGAGCAGGCCAGAAGGCAACGGCCTCTACTTGGTACAATTCATCGTCTTCCAGGTATTCCTCGTTCCCTG
The DNA here is from genome assembly GCF_048455015.1 of Haemaphysalis longicornis. Taxonomy (NCBI): domain Eukaryota; kingdom Metazoa; phylum Arthropoda; class Arachnida; order Ixodida; family Ixodidae; genus Haemaphysalis; species Haemaphysalis longicornis. The sequence goes on from NW_027526422.1 coordinate 28,783,398, forward strand.
ATTCTTCGGACAAGTCGGGGAAGCGCGGGAGTGGTACGTCTAGCCATGGCCACTCGATCGTCTCGCCAACAAAAGAACGCGTGTGAAAGGGAGTTGACTCACTGCTTATGGAGGGGGGGGGGGGGGGGGGGTGCCGCTAATAGGCGAAGAAAGCGCCTTGCAGCCCGTCGTTCGAAGGTGTACTTTATCTGGTATGGGAACCGGCCCACTTGTCGCAGCCATCTCGTCCTAGGAAAACTGGTCAAAGAGGGCATCTCGTTCTAGGTGATCCTGTATTAGGAAAAGTGGTAGCACTGACCTTCTCGTGCTAGGAAAAGTCGTCTCCCGGTTCCATTTTTGGCCGATGTCGAGGAAATGGGGAGAAGAAGTTAGTGGCTTCTAATCTTTTAATTAATCCCAGGTTGACCTGTTCAGAGTTCGGGGGCACTTTGCTTTTGTTAGTTTGCAGGAAAAGGTTGAAATGGTTTTTCTATTTTAACACATGTTCCTCTGTCCCCTTCTTATTTCCCTTCTTGTAGCCAAAAAAAATTCACACTTTTTTACTTGGTAAGGCCTGCTTTCTTTTCAGGTTTATTTTTTTTTCTTCTCCTTCCAAAAAATATTCGTCACACTTTTTCTGTGGAAGGGGGGGGGGCGACTTTTTCTTTCTTTTGCGTTTTCTTTTCCTTCTTTTCTTTTTTTCTTTTTGCGTTATCTTTTAAAGGGGCACTGACACAAAAATTTTGCATCTTGTTTTTTTTGTTGCTATAAGTAGCTAGTGACCTACTTATAACCTGTAGAAACCTCATTTGCTTCAGCGTGCGACGGTTGTTTAATTAGAGGCATTTTCAATGCGGCCAGTCGCAGTTTCGGTTTCAGCGAGTGCCGCGAAACGATGGATTTTGTGGATTTTGTGTGAACAAAGCTGACCACGTGACCGTGGGAGGGATATCACAGTTACAGAGCAGAGCCGCCGTAGCACTGTCGAATCCGCATCGACGGCAGTTTCTGCGAATGCCCCCCGTACTGATCTCGTGAGGCGCCTAATTAAAAAGCGACCGTGGATGTGACGCAGGCGCTGCGAGTGCAAATGCTACCGCGGCTAACGAACGACGCGCGACGCTCGAGGCGGTGGGTGGCAAGACGTGCGCTGGGAGCAGCCGGCCGGTCTGCCTACAGGTCCGCCTACAGATGTGTTCGGCTTAGCACTGCGGCGGATATTCGAGTGCCGCTCTCGTAAGCGGTGCAGATGCAACCCGCCATGGCATCATTAACTCCTTTGTCATGTAAGCCACCATGGTCGGGACTTGGGGACAATTTCGTGCAGCGGTAACAAGCTATCACTCGAGCTACCTGCGCCGGCGTGGGCCACTTCGCGGCCGTGGCCGCCGCCTGCACAGCGACCGCGCGGCTTGCTCAGTGGCCTTTTCGTGCCTCCGGCGCGTTTCCGCATACAATGGTAATAAACAGTAATAGAAACAGAGTGCCTGGAATCGCTGTAGAACTTTGGTCGCGGCCAGCTGCCCGATGAGCTGACGAAATCACGGCGCCTCCGCCGCCAACGATCGGGTCGTTCGTTCTCGAGAGCAGAAGCTCCGCCCTCCGGCCCTCCGATTGGAGCGGCGAGCCGGCAGTGCGGAAGCGGCAAACACAAACTCGTGACGTGTTTGGATGTTGTTTATTTACAATTGCGCGTGGTCCTCTGCTGGCCGCTCGGTTGCGTTTCGCACACTTCAAAATTGATTTTAAATATGTTCTAGGCTGTATTCACCGCTGATATTTTGCAGATGATGTATATGTGTTCCCACCAATCTATCTCCGAAGTTATCTCGCCTTCAAAATTTTGTGTCAGTGCCCCTTTAAAGCTTTTTGCCTGCTTGTGTATATATCTATAAATAGGGTAAAACGTGCCCTCTTGTTTGTTTGCAGGTGGTGCTTGAAACTAGCGTTTCGGTTCCAGCACAACTTCCGGTTTCTGCTTTTGCTTTTCTTCTCCTTCTAAAAAATATTCGTCACACTTTTTTGTGTGAGTGTGTGTGGGGGGGGGGGAAGGGGGGGGAAGAGTCAACTTTTAAGTCGAGCCTTGACTTTCGCTCCCATATATAGGTGATATGAAGACTAACAAAACGAAAGTTACCTAGCTTGACAGTCATTGCTTGTCAACAGGAATAAAAACAAACGATCAAAATACTAAAAAGCGAAAACACACAACGAAATCGCAAATCCCAATACAGCGCCGTCACTTATTACCAAAAATAAAAAAAAACGTATTATAAAAAACAGAACGGGAAAACTAAATCTAATATAAAAGACTCACGTAATTAGCTGCGCACAGAAAAAAAAAATAAGATACGCTGTCTGGCTGGCGCGTTCCTCGAAGGCGACAAAGGAAACATTAAGGGTGGTGAATTGAAGGAGGAGTGCAAGAATGTTTACGCATAAGATGAGAATTATACGAGCTTCTGTACTTTTTCATTTGAACACGATAGACGAAAAACGTAAATTGTGACGAGTTGGCCGAGTGTCCAGTTGCCCTAGGTTACGAGTTTCCCTAGTGCGAGATGGCCTATGACGACTTGCCCTATGTGACGAATTCACCTATGACGAGTTGGCTGCGACGAGTTTTGACGAGTTCTCCTAGACCCATCTGGTATACCACCCCTTAATCACATGGCGTTTAGTCGACGGCTGCTTAGTAATACGCCGTTTCGAGAAATGGGAAAGTTCGTAGGCGACAAAAGATATGTCCACGCGTTTCGTTATTTTTTTTTTTTTTTTGAAGCGCATATGGGCCTGAGAGAAATAGATCGGAAGGTCAACTACTGAAAAGAGGGCGATGAGGAATGCAGGTCCTGGAAGAGGGATCACGCAAAACCTCTTTATTGCTGTGGTCGCGTTGTGTGTCCTGGGGGAACAGGCCCACTCGTCGCAGCCAACTCATGATAGGAAAACTGGTGAACTGGTCAAAGCGGGCATGTGGTTTTAGGTGATCCCGTTCTAGGGAAACTGGTAGCACCGACCTTCTCGTTCTTGGGAATTTCGTCACCCAGTTCCATTTTTGGCGGATGTCAAGGAGAAGCGTGCGGAAGGCGGGGAGGGCGAGTCAGTAGCTTCACCTATTCGAAGTTCGTGGGTTGGCCTCTCTGTTCGTTTTTTGCATCTGGTTGTTGAAATTGGTTTTATGGGCTTGGTACAAGTTTTGCTTTCCTTTTTATTTTTCTTCTCTTTCTAAAGAAATGGTCCCACTTTTTTTTTTTGGGGGGGGGGGGGTCGAAAGTCGCCTTTTTTGTCCTATTTTCAATTTCTGTGCTTTTGTTGCTGTTTGTTTTGTTAGTGGAGTTACACGAAGTAATGTTTTCATGTTTCGAGGAGCACGCGCGCGACAAAAGCATGGTGGAATCTGTGGATTCGGTGTAAATATACATCAACGTAACAAGAATAGGGAAACGAAAGTTACCCAGTTGAGCTACTGCTGACAAAACCTGACAGTCATGTTTGTTTAGAAGACATAGTAAACAAAAATATCAAAATATTAAAAACCGCAAAAGCAGAACAGAATCGCAAAGGTTTACGCAATATTGCTCCGTCACCTGATTTCCTAGAAGTGATAGTGTAAAAGTTGAAAAAAGAAATAAACAGGAAAAAGCAAACGAAATCTAATATATACCTAGTGTCCTCATGCGATAACCTGAACGAAGCACACACAAAAAAACCAACAAAATGCGCTGTCTGTTCTGGCATGTTCCTCCAAGGCCATCAGGGAAACGTTAGGTATCTTCCCCTTGCAAGAAATATTTGTCACACTTCGAGTAAGGGGGGCCGACTGTTTGGTCCAATCTTCCCTTTCGCTTTTTTTGTTCTTTCGCAGGGAAAACATTTTTTTCTTAATTTTTACGTAATCTGCTCAAGGTTCTTCAGACAGCATGGCCGGGTCTAGCAAAAAAATTACACCATCTTCCCGTAAGGGAACCCTGAGTAGTATGCGAACCAGGCATGGGGTCGATTCAAGTGCCCATTAGTTTTCAGTTCGTCGTTTCCGTGAGGTTGAGGTACGTAGCTACCGTTATATTTACCGTTTGGTTTCCATGGTAACTACCACACTTTTAACTTATCGTAACTACGAAATGGCTATTTCGCATACTACTCGGGGTTCCCCTACGGGAAGATGGCGTAATTTTATTGGAGAGGGGTTGGGGGTGTTACAGTGGAGGTGCATTAAAGAGAGGGAGAAAGAGAGAGACGTACGTGGTATGAGTTTGTCTTTATTTAGGCATTATCATCATGTTCAACGTAGGTGACGTCGAGCTGTGGTTGGCGTTCCGCTTTGATATATGACCGCCGTATGGTCTGTGAAATGTAAAGTCAAGGGCTGTTGTAGTGGATGAACTCTGAAGTTGCTGAAGGTGAGGTCGATGCACGTTCCCCGGTTGGTTGTGGGCTGATTGTAATCACGGCCCGCCGAGACTCGCCGACGCACGCCACTGGCGACGACGATGAAACGTCGAAGACGCGTGAAGCGTGCTCGTCTCCTGCCGGTCCAGGAAGACACCGGCAACACTGTCGCTCCAGGAGCCATAGAAGGGACTGGGCGTTCAGCAAGCCGAGAATGCGCATTGGGACTGTGGACGGCGCAACAACGACAATTACAAGGGACATAGCCCCGGCCGTGAGATGCTTCGCATCTAAAACACAATTTCAGCGTTTAAAGCGCTAGTTAGTCTAGCTTCAGGAAGTAATACATTGGTGTTTGGGAGTGTTGACACTGTGTTTATTACATGGGAGCGCGCACGACCAATGCGCGGTGGGATATGTGGTGTGAGTTTAGGAGCAGAGGTCCAGAGACATCGAACAGCTAACAGCACCATGTCCTGTTTAAAAAGAAAGTGTAAGCAGAAAGATGCTGATTAACGTTACAATAATAATGAAACGAAAGTTACTCAAAGGAGCTACTGATGACAATGATCGTTGGCCAGAAGAAATAAAAACCAAAAAAATAAAAATATTCGTAGTCACCGGATTACCTAAAAATAAAACAGTAAAATTAAAAAATGAAAATTACCGAACAAAAACTAGTATTGTGACCTCACGTGATTATTTCAACAAATAACAAAAGAACCAACAAAATACGCCGTCTTGTATGGCGTGTTCCTCCAAGGACACCAAGGAAACGTAAAGTTGGTGAATCGAAGGAGGGGTGCGGAAGAATTTTTGGGCACAAGAAAACAATTATTCGAATTCCTGTATTTTTTTAAACTTGAATATCACTGACCAAACACGCAAATTGTGACGAGATGGGCAAGTGTCCAGTTGCCTTAGGTTACGAGTTTCCCTAGTGCGAGATGGCCTATGACGACTTGCCCTATTTTGCGAGTTCACCTACGACGAGTTCTCCTAGACCCCTGCAATGTATAGGTATCAATTGCGGGCTTGCAACAAGCCTGAAGTTCCCAACACCGAGCCGGCCCGAGAAAACCAAGACAGTTGCGCGCTGTTGGGGAAGCAGCCCCTTTCTCGCCGCGCGCGAGTGCGTCGCGTTTGGGTCTGGAGCAACTGTCTTAACGGTATTTCCTTTTGTCTACACTGCTTCTCTCTCGTTTTTATCGTGAGGTTAAAAGTTTGTTAATTTATTTTGCTACGCTCGCAGCCAAGTGACCGCTGTCGACACACTTGGAATTTCGCGTGTAACAGAAAAAACCTCAGTTTACGATAACTGCATTTAAAGTTTAGTAACCACGGGTAAAGGTGTCTGATTACTTCCGCCGTGCAGCTGGGATATATCTGAACGGCGACGCAGACGCCGGAGCGACGGAGGTTTTGAACGATGAAGAAGTCGTACAGTTAGTTTCCGACGCACAAGAGATGCTGACGACCCAGAAACTGCTAAAGCTCCAGGACCCTCTCCAGGCCAGGTTATGGTTGCTGCTGACTTGCTCAGGCACTTTGCCGGGACTCACGAAGAAACCGAGGACGCATTGAACGTGACTGCATGCCACGAAAAGCCTCTTCGCGCAATGCCAGCGTAGCGCACGCTGGCGAAAATCGCAGGCTTTTTTTTTTTTTGCCAAGAAATAAATTGGCTTCCCCCAGAACCCACAGCGTTTCATTGTTATTATGTTCACCGCAGACTCCTGGTGCACCGCTTAATTATCGGTGGGCGAGCGCCGCGGCTGCCGCAATTACGATGTCATGCTACCTGCTGGGATGCGACATCGAATTTACTGAACCGACTGCTTGTAAAATGACAGTCCCGATTTTACGAAGTTCTTGATCTATAGCGAAATATTTCGTAGTTCCCGGTGACTTCGTTAGATCTGGTTTTAACTGTATCGGCACGTTTTTTATAGGAAAACCGCAAAAATAGATCGCTAGTAGCACGCCGCAAACGATGTTTACTGCGTCCGGGGGGAGCTAGCGAGCGCAGCGGGACCGTCCGATGTTTCCAGCGATGGCGTTGAGCACGGTTCCCAGACATTTTATCGAACGCCGTTTTATCGAATGCCATTTTATCGAACCACCTACGTCCGTTTTATCGAAAGGGGACTTTTGCGGCTTTCATTATAATTTTTCGGGGTTTATTTTGTTTAACTGGCCACCGCATTAACCTAACCTGCAGTTAGCTTCATTCTGCATTGTCTCTTCGGTGCATTATACATACAAAAACCTGTCTATTGTGTTGACGCGTCTTTCCCGTGTTTTCGATCACTTTTGCTTTATTAGAATTTTTTTTTATTTTTTGCGTATTCATTGATTGCACTCAAGCATGTATGTCCCCATTGTTTACAGAATGTATGTCCCCTTGTTAACCCCGGGCGCAATATTCCTAGATGTGTATTGTAGTTTGGTGTTGCCAAATATATTCCTTGCGCCACGGTTCATCATTACGTGATCCAAAGTCTTGTCTTCTCCCGATTTTCCTAGTCACGTGGTTTGCACGCGACTCCTACTCGGACCACCTGGTCACATTGTTTGCATCTGGAGAAAATCGTTCCAAGAACTTCGGAAAGATTAGTGCTATATGAATGGAACGGAGGAGAGGGGGGAGGGGGGGGGGTCCGACAGTGTAGGTGAGGCCCCAATAGAGGTAGGTGGTGGAGTCTAGGAGAACTCGTCACAAGTGAACCCATCACAGCCAACTCGTCATAGTCGTCAAGTGGGACAAGTCGTCACAGGTCATCTCGCACTAGAGAAACTCGTAACCTAGGACAACTGGACAATGGACCAACCCGTCACAATTTGTGTGTTTTGTTAATCATGCTCAAATAAAAAAAAATGCATGATTTCGTACAATTCCCTACTTATTCGTCAACACTCTTACGCCCTTATTCCTTCGATTCACCAACCTTATGTTTCTTTGGTTCCTTGGTGCCTTTGAAGGAACACGCCAGACCAGACAGCGCATTTTGCTGGTTTTTTGTGTGCTTTGTTCAGGTAATCGCACGGGCGATATTAGATTTTCTTTGCTCGTTCTCAATTTGTTTCAATTTTACATTTTTATTTTTAGGTAATCGGGTGACGGCGCTGTAGTGAGTAGACCTTCACGATTTTTCTCTATTTTTCGGCCGCGGCGGCTTCTTTTCTGATGAAGGCGAAAAGCAAAAACGCCCGTGTGTACGAGGTTTCGGCGCACGTTAAAGATCCCCAGGTGGACAGAATTAATCCGGAGCCCTCCAATACGGCGCGCCTCAACGCCTGCGTTGCGTCGGCGCGTTAAACCCCACAATCAATCAATCAATCAATCAATCAATCAATCAATCAATCAATCAATCAATCAATCAATCAATCAATCAATCAATCAATCAATCAATCAATCAATCAATCAACGATTCCTGTATTTTTTTTCGTGGTTACTATTTTTTTTAGTGTTTTTTATGACATGTAATAAATAGGTAGAATAGTAGGGGGTAAAAACCCCAGACATGCTGGTGTGCGAGATGGGGTGCAACAGGGGGGGAGGAGATGAAAATGAACCAACTTGTCGTATGGTGACTAATTTTGTAACTATTTTTTTTTCTCGTTATTCTAAGCAAGGCATCGAGAACAGTAGGACAAGGCTTGGTAACCTCTTAACAACTGAACTCAGTGCCCATTAAGAATTAAATGCAGAAATCGGGAGAGACTTCTGCTAGCGTTCCAGTTAGGTTTTTGACGTTGGATCCGCAAACGCCAAGTGCCTCGCTTATGTAGAACATACGCGGTGAAATAATTAGATTGTATGTCGACACAACAGCGTTGTATACAATAAAACACGAAGCATATCGATGCATTCTAGTCTTACGCCACAATGCCGTGATATGCTTCGGATCAGAGGGGGGACTAGAGGCGCAAAGAGACTCGTTGTAGCAGAACCACTTGCGCAATAAAAAAAAAAAAAGAGAGAAACTGTAGAGGCAAATTTCTCGCATTACAAAAACAAAAAGCCCGTAGGAAATAAAAGACAACTAGTGTAGCGACTACAAATTCTGTTTTAAAAAGGATCGCTGTGGAGACATGATTTGCAAATTTGAAAAGGCCGGGAAAAACTCTTTCGATATAACGTCCGTCGATAAAAATGCGTTCGATAAACTGTCCGGATCCCGTTGTGCACATAACATACGAACAGGTGTGGGCTACGACTTTTAGTCAAAGGCGGGTACAGTGAACGGCTGGGAGTTCTGTTGTAAACACACACAGCTCATGCATCACTTACTGCATTTTGTTAGGGTTTCAGCGAATCCAGGCGAAATAGCAGGGACAAGCTTCACGTTCAAGCACGGCGCGCGTAAACATGCTGAGGCAGTTGATATGTTCGCCATGATGAATGATCACACCGGGCACCTACTGCCCACTTTCAGCAGCGGCATAACCGCCGGTGTTCCCTCTGTCGAAGTCAACGAAATGAGTCGGCTACAACAGCTCTAGGTCTTTTCGGTACAGGGCGTTTCGGTACACGGACCTTTTGGGACAGGTCGTTTCAGCACGAAAACGAATTCGTGCGAGCGTTTGAGGCAGCATGAGTCGCGCGCGTTGTTAACATGGGAGTTGCAAGCATGCGAATGGAACCTGTTTATTACGGATGTTTTTGCTCGTATTTCTGCGTTATTTTAGGCAAGGGGGTGGTTATATGGCCTTGGAAAAAAAAAAAAGAAGACGTCTGTTCATGTGTTGTATATTAGCTGGAATATTTTAACGTTTTGGAAGCTTGGCTGTAAGAAACGCTGGAAACCAAAACCACCCTTGGTTGCGTTGGACATACTTGCTACCAAAATACGGCAGCCCCGTCAAAAAAATGACCCGCAGTTTTGCTGAGATGATTAGGCAGCGAGGCTCTTAGAATAACAATAAAAGTGATGTTACGAAATGAATTCGAAATGCACTTCGAATAGTAATTTAATCTGTTAATACGAAGTCCACGGGGACCGCAAAAACCTTCGAACTAACCGAACTTCCAGATGCACAGAAAGCACAAAAAGAGCAGTGCAATTAGTACGCAACGCTTCTCCTTTTTTTTTTTTTTTTTTGTTCGGAGTTTTCCAGTAATTATCTATTGAAGATCGTTCCTCGATCCTCTTTCACTCGATTGCCTTTCTTATAAATGCTCTTTGAGTTAACCATTTGTTTACTTAGATACATTCTTTTAACTATTTTGCTCAGACGCCAGGTTCTTTTTCACAAAAGTAGAGAATGTGAGCTTCAGAGGCAGCAGTGAGCCGCAATCCAAAGTCTGTCACATTCGGGGACGCTGTTTTGGCGTGCACGATTGTGGCGGAAAATATTTTTTACGCACTAACAGCTGTTCCGCGCTGTTAAACAAATGAAACGCCTATCTTACGAATAAGAATGAAATGGCTTACGGCTGCAGTTAAAACAAATTATCTGTCGGAATACTAGCACTAAAGTGTTACACTGAGTTTTTCGCTTCCATAATTTCAGGTGATTTGATTTGCAGCGGCACATGATAACCTGAAGCATGCCTCTTGCAGTCAGCACTTGTTTTTTTTTTTTTTTTTTACACCATGTATAATTTCGCGCCGACCCCTGCTTCTGCGAACATCAGTTTCGTGGGTGATATTGTGCGGCTCAAAAGTGCTGATGGAAGAGAGCTGCGGGTGACAGTGGTCTCAGATAACACTAATTTCCAGTAGCGTATAGCCCTTTTTAGACGACCGTACGAACCACGCTTGGGGATTATAGAAGAACACGCCCCCGTTTTTTTTTTTTTTTTTCGCCTGCCGTGCGCAGTTGAGGAAGCAGTCTCAGGAGCAACGCATGGTTTTGGTGGCAGAGAAATTTTTCGGTGGAAGCCGCAGCGCTTAGAAAATGGAGCAACACTTAGCTGGCTCGGCTATGCCATCATAGCTCGGCGTTCGCAACTGGCTAATTCAATATGGCGTCGTTTTGTTTACATTTTGCCACCCAGTAATGGCGGATCGGTCGCTGGCAGCGAGAGTAGCGCATGGGCAGAACGCTACTGGAAAAAAGTTCATTATACTCTGCCGAAGAATGCCAAAAATCCCAAATCTACAGTGGCTGCAAAGATAAATATCTATGTGTGCATGCTTTCGAAAACATTGCAGAGAGCTTTGAATGTCATTCCACAGCCTTTTTAACTTCACAATTCCCAATTTTCCCGATTTACAATTCCAAGTTCTTGGTCATTACATTTTAAACGAATTGGTTTCTTTCTCCGTGCGGTGGCGCTCAATTACGCAGCCGCTGTCGAACGTTCCACAAAGTGGAAAAACAAAATAGCTTCTGCACTGATTTTTTAAAACAAATACCTGTGATAATAAGTTCCTACAAAAAAAAAACAGTGAAAGGAATTCGGTGGTAATGTGGCTATCTTTTATAGAAAATACTTGTGACTATAAGCCGCCAGAAAAAAGAAAAAAATGAACAATATTCCAGCTAATATTCCATACATAAACACTTTTTTACCAAGGCCATATAACCGTTCCTGGCCTAAAACTACGCAGAATTCCTAACAAGAAGGAGGAGGAGGAGGAAGTGGTTGTTGGGGGTGGGGGAAGGGGAGATAGAGGCCGGTAACTCCTAACAAGAACATCTGTAACAAATAGGTACGATTTGCGTGCTTCCCACCTGAACGTCAACAACGCGCGCAGCCTAAATTAGTCTCTGTACCGAAATTCCCGTATCCCGAAAGGTCCGTATCCCGAAACATCCGTGTTCCGAAAGGTCCGTGCACCGAAAAGACCGTACCGAACCACGCTGTACCGAAACGTCCTGTACCGGAAAAACCGGAGCCGGGCTGCAGCCGCCGCTGCTGCACGGGCAGGAGCTCGGCGCGTACACGTCGGAAGGGGTGAGCAGCGATGAGCACCGTAATACAAGAGAGGAATCAAATATGTCGATTGTTAAAGCATACGCGAAACGGAATACTAAAGTGCCCGGGTAGGCATATTCATGGCGACAAAAAAAAAAAAAAAAAACCGCCAGACACTGTTATTAGGGATTTTTAGAATACGGGACCCCAGCGCTCTGGGGTCCCCAGGCGTCTTGGGGTGCCGTACTGGCAATACGCAGAACCCAAGCCGTCCTTGGGGTTTCGGGTTTGCGTTTAGCGCGCACGCTATCTTGCCGAAATAGCGGGCGCCCCAAAGCTGGTGCTTGCGTTCTTGCGTCGCTCTCGCAGCCTGCGAGGGTGCGCGCGGCCATGGGTGAAGCGAAACCTGCGGCTCGTTCCTCGATCCACCCGATCAACTACTTCGATCGCTGAGCTGAATTATTAGATTCCGCGCGTCGTTCGCAAGAAGTGGATGAAGCTGGCAGTCGTGAAGCGTTTTATGCTCTCGGAAACAGTCCGCGCTCACGCCGGCCGCGCCTGCCCGCTCGGCCCACTAACCGGCTAGAACCGGCGCAGACCATGGTAGCCACAGCTTGTCGCCACTCTTCCAATCAATGTGATAGCGGAAAACAAGCTCCACATGCGAGAAAATAGGTGTTAGTGTGGTGAAAAATTGTGCTAGGGATTTTGGTAAGCGCCGATTTTAAAAGCGGCGATCAGAAATCTGCCGCGATGCGAAGCCTACGCTGACCGGACGCGGAGGTTCGCGGTCCGATCGGCGAGCGGCCGAAAGATGGCGCTACCTGCGCGAAACCATCAAAACATGCTACGGCAGATTCCTTGGTCACCGATCGCTCAAACCGCAATTATAGCGGAAATAAAGTTCCACGTGCGGGAAAGGGGGCGATAGTGGGGTGAAAAAAGTTGTGTTAGGGAGTGCCATTCGCAGTTGCACAGATAGCGGCGATCAAATATCCGCCACGATGCTAAGCCTAAAGTTTCCATCACCCGAGCCGACCCAAGCAACGCAAGCCGGTGGCGGGCTGTTTGGGGAAGCCCCTGTTCTAAATCTCGCCGCGCGCGAGCGCGTTGAGTTTCGGTTTCCCTAACTTCTTGGGTGCCCCCAATGCCAGCTTCCCCTATTCCAAAACTGCCTACTGTTCCAAGGTGATTGGCGCGTTTACGGCCCCATTCGTTAAGCATGCGGTGGCTACATGTGGAATCTCTGCAGCCTCGTGGTAACCGTAACTTCGTCTCAAAATTCCGCAGCCCATAGGGAAGATTTCTGGGCGATGTTTTTATTCCCGACGAAGTTCGCATAATGTGCGTTTTTCCTTGCACTAGCTGTCGCGGATGCCCACCAAAGCTGCTGGCGGTTTTGCACAGAAACAAGATCCCCGAGTATAAACCTGATTGATTGTAGAGTCTAACGCGCCGACGCAGCGCAGGTGATGAGGCGCGCCGTAGTGGAGGGCTCCGGATTAATGTTGACCACCTGGGGATCTTTAACGTGCGCCGAAATCTCGTACACACGGGCGTTTTTGCTTTTCGCCTCCATCAGAAAAGCGGCCGCCGCGGCCGGGAATCGAACCCGTGACCTCGTGCTCAGCAGCGCAACGCCTTAGCCACTGAGCCACCGCGGCGGGTCCCCGAGTATAAAACTACATTTCCACAAAACAGCAAAACAAACGTTTATGACCACAAGTCCATCGGCGTTCACATTGCGCGACGCACTGCGCAGATTCGGCGCAGTCGCCTTTCCGCTTAATTTCAAGGCAACGAAGATAAATTTGTTTAGCGACAGCCTGCTCGCGGGTGTTTCGAAAATGTTGCGCGAGCCGTAGAACCAGCAGTACACATAAATAGGCATTACTGGCTCGGCTTTTTCGCAATGACTGCGGAATCTCTTCCCCGTATGGCGGCTCCTTCGGGCTTACCAACATGCGATAGTTGACAGCGCCGCTGTTCGGCGGAGCTCGAAACACCGAGGCACGAAACCATAGACCATATTGACCATATTGTCAGCGGCTGCACAGAGATACGACCACCGCGGGTTGAGGGGGAAACGACGCTGGCGGAAGCTTTGGGATTTGGGGCGAGGGGGAAACCTGAACTTCAAGGCCATAGAGGTGACGAAGAGGTGACTGGAGTGGTGGTGGAAGAAAAGTAGGGAATGGATGGGTACGCAAGCGGAGTAATCAGACGGATGGGAATTTAGAACAGCGGGGGGAGAAAAAAAAAGGGGGGGGGGGTCGGAGCGATGAGAGTTTCAAACAGGGGGGAGAGGGATATGGGGGGGGGGAGGAAGCAAATCTATAGGTTAGCTAGGACTACGGCAAGTAAGCGTAATAAAATAGGCAAGTCGGTTGCTGACAACCGACGCCCCGATTCAAAGGGAGAGCCACTAATCATCATCATCACCACCACCTGCAATCGTCGGGCGGCGCCTCCATAGAGCGCCATCACTCTGTCAAGGCTCGGCTGTATCGTTTAGTTCTTGGGTGCGCGGGCCGTATGATAGAGCGTCGCTCCGCGCGGGGCTGCGGCCGTGTTAGCATTTCCGTGATTTGAGCGTTTTTAACGGCGCGCGGCGCTAGATTTTGCCGAGGATATCTTGCTGCTACATTTGCAGCAAGCGTTACTTTCCGCTTGTTCGAAAGCAAGGATGTTTACGGGATCCGGGAAATGTACGAATCTGAAGCCACCCCAAAATGTCTTTCCAAGCAATGCAAACATGTGTACTACATTGGTCTGAAAATTTGTCTGAAAATAACTAGCTGCTGTTCGCTCGTGAGTTTTCAGCTTGCAGTTCAACTAAGCCCGAGAAAAACATTAATAGTGTATTGCTGGCATTAAACGTTTGTTACTACTTAACGTGCCTTTATTTCGTTTCGGCGTGCGCCTCAGATACCATTTTGGCCGAATTCGATTCGCAGCTGACGGAGAAGCCCCGGAAAATTGAACTTCCCGCAACTGCACTTGTTGATACGGCAGCGTGGGTCGATACGGCACAGCAAACACTTTGCCGCAGTTGCGTTTTATTTGAATCACATTTACAAGACGACAGGAGCATACACTTGAGCCCTGACTGCGCTGCCAAGTTGAGGAATCCTGCGAACTGAAACAAATGAGGATTGACGTCTAAGTGGAGTAATATCAAGCGGTGTCATAAAAGAAACTTCACTAAAAACAAAATACGCTGCATGCGCATACAATTACGTGACTAGGCTTTCATGCCTCATGCACTATATATATTTTTCCTCCTCGCTTGAACGTTGCACATGTTTTCATCATTTTTAATAATGTACCACTCGTTATTCACTAATGCCGCAGTTCTTTTCAATCAGCATGAATGAACAGCACAGTGGTTCATGAATAAGAAACGCGAGCGACAGCGCCGGGCCCTTGTCCATAACTGACTGCAGACGCCAACCGCGCACAATGAAGAAACAGAGGATGGCTCGATCCCGACGAACACGCACCTTTGCCATGCACGTCCCGAGCAGTGGTTGGGTCATTACTCTCGAATACATTACAAGCCACAAGTATGACGCGAACCACCAGACGTCAAACACGCGGTAATCTACGACATCGAGGCGACCGCCTTGTACCAAATTCAGGCTGACGCTGAACGAGAATTGATTAACGTCCTTAGTGGCTTTCGTAACTTGCCGCAATTTCCCGAACTAACAGAGTTCACTTACTTTACTGACCGCACGGCGACAATCCACTTCTGTCTCCGCGTTTTCTCCCATGGCTGCGACGGGAAGCTGGAAAAAGCTTCGGGCCTGGCGTACCCTCCCGACTGTGGCATTTTCCGCAACAATATCTGTGCCCAGTTTTGTCTCTCTGTGACTGTGGAGTCGCCGCAAGGTTGCGATGACGCCATCGAACACGCAACTGTAGAAACGTCACCTCAAAATGAAAAACACAGATCAAATTCCCAACTAGTCCACGCTCCCGCAGCAGCAGCGAATGCCTCCAAGCTTATAAATTCAGCCGCCAGATGGCGCGACCTGCTCCTCAAACTGCATAGGTGACCGGTAAAAAGCGCAAAAGCCACACCGTGGCAAAAGCTCATGGGTACGTCGCACGGTGTTAGAAACTATTCTTACACCGTGGTACGTCGTCTGCTCCCGAAACTTCCGGTTCGAGATTTCTCCTGCTCTCCCGTACGCCAGCGGCTTTCAGTCGCGCGCGTGTGTGGTTCATTTGTCACAGGGCGCTTACCTATGAAATAAAGCCCTAGTATAGGGTCAATCGTTAGTTATGGAATTCCCGATGCATGAGAGTTTTCTCCCGCTAAATTAAAAAAAAAAACGCACCCACGTGCGTGAAAGCCGACGGCGTATAGGAGACCAGCAGCTCCCGAACCGGAAGTGGCAGCACTCCGCGGGAGAAAAAAACAATGTACCCATGAGCCTTTGCGCTTTTTACCGTTTACCTATTGCAGGGTGCATTATGAGCTCCAAATAATACCGCCATCACCAATCACAGGCGTTTTTGTCAAGTACGCGGGCACTAGAGGATGTCGCGAGGGTGCCCAAGTGCTGGAAGCTGCACAACGGTGCAAGCAGCACGCTAGCAGCCGTTCCAGCGTGGGCAAAAGAGAACGCCATATCCAAATACGCGTTCAACTATTGATTTATTCGTGCAGCCATGGAATAGCACGTACAGGCTAGTTGTCCTGGCTGGGGCCGGCTTCGTCGTCCTTGCGCCCGTGGTGACCGGAGGGGCCCGCAGCCCCGGCGGAGGCCGAGCACTTCTCGGGCAGATGCCCGCCCTCGGAGATGGTGACGTTGGCCAGCATCTTGCTCAGCGCCTCGTCCTTCTTCACGGGCAGATCCTGGCCCTCGGAGATGGTGACGGCGGCCAGCATTTTGCTCAGCTCCTCGTCCTTCTTCACGGCCGGCAGAAGGGGGCGGGACGTGATGAGACTCAGATCGCCCCAAGCCGTGTTGCTGGTCAGCGCTCGTAGCCGGGCGGTCAGGCGCTCGTTCAATGCGAGCACGTACTCCTCGAACTCCTGGATTAGGACCTGGCACTCCGGGGACCACAGGTTCTCTCTGCCTGCGAAGACGTACTCTCGGTACTCCAGTACCGCGGCCATGTGCTCCCGGTAGATCTGGGTTGCGGCCCTGTGGACGGAGGATCCCCCGCGGAGGCGGTCGGTGTAGAAGCCAGCGCGCAGCAGCGGGTGGATGCGGCCACCGGGGAACTGGTGGCCCGTCCTCACTGACCGCAACTTGAACGAGCGGGCTCCCGGGACTTGGTTCGGCATAGTAGTTGCTTAGAAGAATGACGCTCTGACGAGGAATGGCGCGCTGCTGGGCAGGCGGGAGGAATTTATTCGCTGTCCAGAAATCACGTGTCCCTTCGCCGATTGGCCACTACTTATTTTCTTTATTTCCCTGTTCTGTCACGTGCTGCCCGACAGCGCAAGCTACGTCGCATGCCCGAGCAGGCGAGAAGGCAACGGCCTCGTGTCCGTAAAATGCATCCCCTTCCAGGTATTCTCTGCCTCTTCGGGCAAATCGGGGAAAGCGGGGGAATGGTACGTCCAGCCACGGCCACTAAGTCGTCCCGCCAACAAAAGAACGCGTGTGAAAGGGAGTTGACTCACTGCTTACGGTGGGAGAAGGGGGGGGGGGGGGAGGGGTTCCAATAGGCGAAGGAAGCGCCTTGCAGCGCGTTGTTCGAAGGTGTACTTTATCTGGGATACCGCCCCTTAGTCACATGGCGTTTAGTCAACGGCTGATTAGTAATAGGCCGTTTCGAGAAATGGGAAAGTTCGTAGTAGGTGCCACAAAAGATATGTCCACGTGTTTCTTTTTTTTCGTTTTAAAGGGATAATTGAGGTAATTAAGGAATAATTTGCATGAACGAGAAGGTCTGTGCTATCATTTTCCCAAGTACGGGACAACCTATGCCCAGTTTTCCTAGTACCTGCCTTCCTATCGGCCGCGACGGTGAACTGAAATTGGAAGCCAAGCACGCTCCAAAAAAATCTGGCTTTCGGAGAACTCGTGCGCAAAATATCCTGGTCCTGCCGTCCCTCCCGCTGTCACGGGTCGCCCGGATCTTTCACATGAATGTCACCGTAGCAGGCGCAAGTTACCGTAACTAACCTGCAGTGGTCTAAGCCCCCCTTTTCCTTCTCACTTTTTGATTTTCGTTACTCCCTCACTGGCAACCATCTTCTCGCAGCGTGGTCAGCCTCAAACGTCTTTGCCCCTTTTCTTTGAAAGCCTTCTTTGTGTGCGCCTACGAACCCATCACGAGCTATCAAAACAGAGGAAAAAACGAGTTGCTTCTGGGTTGCTTCTATGCTTTTTTTTTTTATAGAAAGCATAGAAGCAACCCAGGCAGCAAGCTGAGGAGCGCCCTTTGTTTCGTTTTTTTTTGCCCGAGGGGACTACCAAGAATGCCGGACGGCAGCCCACGCATGAGCGCATCGCTACTGGGGAAAAGGTCTATTAAAATTTAGGCCCTTATTATTTTCTGGATCACACGTAATAATAGGCGCACTCAATTCCTTTGGAATGATTTCTCCAGTAATTGTGTAATAATAATGGTTCCTCAATCTTGTTGTGTCGACTTGTTTTTGGTCAGGATCTCTAGGATCTATTTGTCGTTAGGCGGCATCTCTTCTCTTATTGTGATTGTTTGACGCGTAATCACCAATCCGCATAGTTTTAAAACAATTTCTTCGGTAATTTTTATTCGGTATCGTTCCTCAATCCTTTCTTATTTAATTACCTTTCTTATCAATGTACTTTGAATCAATAATTAGTTTAATTAAAAACATTCTTTTAAAAAAATTGCCCCCACCTCCCCGAAGGGAATCGTGAGGAAGTGCGAATGCATTTCTTGCGCCGAGAGTACACGGCGTAGTAATTGTGCCATCGCCTTGAGAGGCGCAGTACCGGCGAGGGGGAGCTGTCAGGCGAGGGGAGAGGCGCGCGCCGAGGGTGAGTGCAAACCTAACCCTTCCCTTCCCTTCACGATTCCCTTCGGGGAGGTGGGGGCAATCGGAGCCGGACCCAGCCGACTCCAGTCGATGCGCACGCCGCTAGCGACATACAACGGCGCATGCTCCAGGTGCTTCAACCACGCCAAGATGCTACCACGCTTTACTAGTCCGCGCCTGTACGTAGCCGGACTCACCAGCCTCCGCTTCACGTGCACGTCTATCGCAACGTCCTCGGGAACCAGCCGCGGAAGACACTCCACCACGCTCGGAACGTCGATGGGCACGTTCACGATCTGTCCCTTAATGCCGTACTGACCGTTGCCCCGAGTCAGCCGCCTGATGGCCATGAAGGGGAGGCGAGGCGAGATGAGGCGCTCTTCGACCGAGTTTAGATCGGGAAGGTGAGCGGGACCCCCACCTCCCCGGCGGACGATTCAGGCTCGCTTAAGAAGTGCATTCGCACTTATTCCTGGCCAATCTCCCACGTGGGTATGTGCCATGTCAGCGGCCAGGCAGCGCGCGCCCATCTCCCCCCGTTGCTAAGGAAGACGAAAAGCGCGCGCACCCGCAGCTGTTGCTATGCGGACGGCGGAAGGTTCGGGGTCGCTTATAAAGTGCATTCGCACTTAATATTTTGCACAGGCGCGATGTTCTTTTTCACAAAAGTAGAGAATGTGAGCTTCAGAGGCAGCAGTGAGCCGCGATCTGACGTAGCTCATTTTCGGGGTCGCTGTTTTACGGAAAATATTTCTTACGCACAAACAGCTCTTCCATGCTGTGAAAAAAATTAAACACCCACCTTGTAAATAATAATGAAATGGCTTACAAGTGCAGTTAGAAACAAATGGTAAGTCGGAATAGTAACGCTAAAGTGTTACAATTTGGGTTGTTCGCTTCCATCATTTCAGGTGATTTGAGTTGCAGCGGCCCATGATAATCTGAAGCATGCCTGTTGCAGTCGGCACTTATACTTTTTTTGCACCGTCGATAATGTCGCGCCGACACCTGCTTCTGCGAACATCATTTTCATGGGTAATATTGTGCGGCTCAAAAGTGGTGATGATTTGCAGCTGCGGGGGACATTGGTCTCAGGTAGGACTAAAACCACGACAATACGTGAGAAGTATACTCTGTCGCAGATTTCCGAAATTCCCAAATGAGCAGTCTTTGCAAATATAAATATCTGTGTGTATGCTGCAGAAAACTTCGCAGATAGCCTTGAATGTTATTCCACAGCCTTTCCAAACTGTGATTCACAAACAAAATAAACCCTCCTAGCGACGATGAGGTCGGGACGGAAGCGTGCAGCAAGGAAGAACAGGTGCCTTTGGTAATGCATGGCTAATAACTCATTCAGTAATTGCGTTATCAGCAGAAGGAAACGCACACAAAGGAAGACTGCCAAGAAATTGCAAGTTTTTTGTCATTACGTTAAAAGAAACAGGGAACGAGGTCGCGGGTTCGATTCCCAGCCGCGGCGGATGGTTTTCTGGTGGAGGCGAAAAGCAAAAACGCTCGTGTGTACGAGATTTCGGCGCACGTTAAAGATCCCCAGGTGGCCAAAATTAATCCGGAGCCCTCCACTACGGCGCGCCTCATCGCCTGCGTTCGTCGGCGCGCTAAGCCCTACAATCAATAAAAAAGAAACAGGTTCCTCTCCCCGTGCGGTGGCGCTCAATTACTCAGTAGTTGTCGCAGGTTCCGCAAAGTGCAAAGAGAAAATACTTACTGTCAGTGATTTAAAAAACGTGTGATAATAAGTCATTACAAAAGTAGTGCGAAAAACACGATGATACTGTCACTGATTTGTTAAATAAAATATTGGTGATAATAAGTCGCTAGAAGAAAAAAAAAATGAACAATGAGGTTGTCTAAATGCTACAAATATTCTAACTAATAGTTAACAAATAAAGATACGTCTTTTGGCAAGGCCGCATAACTATACCCTGGCCTAAAATAACGCAGAATTGCGAACGAGAACATCTGTATATATGTAGATATTAATTGCGGGCTTGCAACCTCCACATGAACAACGCGTGCAGCCCCAAAGCGCTCGCCTGAATTCGTCTTTACAGTGAACAGCCCGTACCCCGAAACGGTCCCGGAATAAATGGTCGCGGAATAAATGGTTCCCGAACAAATGGCCCCAAAACTAATGGTCCCGGAACAAATGGTCCCACCACTACTGTACCTATTCATGAGCGCCTGTATGAGGGAAGGAAGGGGGTCAATGTATTTACGTTTGTTTGTATTTGTGCATAATGTATTTTGCATCTGTTCATATATAATATATTGTCTAAGACTGAATTTACTTGAGTTAAATGCGGCATACAAATTTTTTGTCGCATGTGTACAACCTCGCGTGCTTCCTTTGCCCGCCTTTTTTTTGTTATTTCGAATACCAGGCAAACCAGTGGCAGACATTTCAATCAAAATGGCTCACTGGCCCAAGTCCCATTTGAGCCAGTGCGCTGAGCTTATTTACAGTGATGGTATTAATTAGATTATGTAAAGTATAAAAAAATGTGAGTGGGCTGGTACCGCTGACCGTCAGTCAACATGGAGCTGTACTGGCGCATTGCGCTCACCGATTTGTTGCTATTTCGAAAAGGAACTTTACTCGATGAATGGTTTATTGCGTTAGCTAAACTGCGTTACTGCGCTCACCACCTGAAATGCTCCGTTATCTGCAGTTCGAATCAAGCGAAGCGACACTAATCAAGATTTTGGACGTCGATAATTTTGCAGCTTGCAGCTTAAAAACTTTTGTTTTTCTCCGAAAATAGGCAATAATTCGCTATTATCACGGCTTTTCTTATGCTGAAAGGTTTAGAATACTGCTGGCTAACATGCTTTTGGGGAGCCTTAGGTCGTGCTTAGGGCAGCAGGTGAGCTCATACTCGAAGTTTGTCGCCCACCATCGACAACAAACTTTATTTTTCTTAAATGCATTTGAGCACAGATATATGCAGTTTATTGGCGCAAACACATAAACATGTTTTTCCACGTCTTGCTGGTGGCTTTACGCTGCGAAAAATTACTAGAACCAAAGACAGTCACACGTCATGGTTCAATGAAAAGTAGACGATTGCTGCAGGTTAATGCACCACCGCCGGCAGACTGGCCCCTTCGCAACGCATTATAAAAAGCAAAGGTCAAAACTCGCTTCAGTAGCATATTTCTTTGCTTGAGATGGCCCTCGTTGCCTTCTTTAGAAGAAATTGGCCATGGGGCTGACTCTCGGGACAGCCTGGCTTGACCAGTGGCTCAGCCGATGCTCGCAATCAGACGTCCGCATGTCTCGAGACTGCCTGTCACCAACCTCGCTTACTAGCGGCGTCTCGCGACAGGTGCGGCTTCCTGGAACACGGCCGGACTCACAAATTATCTTCTTAAACGGGAAGGGAGTGTTAAATCTGGCCGCACCTGGAAATAGTTGCGGTGACTGAGAAAACTTCCGAGGGGAAGGGAGGGGGCAGGGAACTCACTACGCGCGCACCCGTGAAGTGCTTGCTCACAAGAAACGGATGGCGGTTCTCTACGTCTTCTGTAAATCATGCAGCCGCATGTTTCTCACGTGGCTTCTTTTTCCCCCCTGTGTTTGCAAGCAGCACATTCATTCGTTATATAGTGACAAGGCAGAAAATTAGAATAACGATAGTTTGATCAACCAAAAAGCCGAAAACGGAAAAAATTAAAATATGACAAAAATCAAATAACGAAAGACAGAGAGAAGTAATAAATGACAATATTCGCCTTCAACGTATCAAAAGCGCGAAGACAAATAACAAAAAGGCCGGAGAAGAAGGCGGAAATACGAACAAAAAAATTCCCGAAAAAGGCCAATTGTGTAATTCCCTGCACTTGCTCAAAAGTGCATGGTTGGCAAAAATGCCGCGTTTAATCGTTAATAGCGCAAATTGAGATAACCGGTTTAACGGAATCTAAAAAAAAGAAAACAAAAATAAAGAAACTAAAGAAATTAAAAACTGCACTCCATCAAGATACAACAAATTTAAACAGAGAAACCACGTGGAGTTTTATAGAATCATTTTTCCCGGAGAGGTGCCTGGGACAATTTGTTCCGGGACCATTTGTTCCGGGTCCAGTAAGGTCCGGGACCATTTGTTCCTACTTTGGAGTTGGGACCATTTGTACCTACACCCGTCCCGAAAGGACCGTGTCCTGAAAGAACCGTGTTCCGAAACATCCGTGTCCCGAAAAGTCCGTTCACCGAAAAGACGGTACCAAAATGCCCTGTACCGTATCAATCAACACAATCAATGAACACACACAAAAAAAGGGAAATTACTAATAAAACAAATGTAGCTTGGAAACAACGAAATAGCGGGAAAGACGCGGCAGCATATAAAGGCGGTTTCTTGCATGCAATGTACAGTCGAGACAATATGGAATGAAACTACCTGCAGGCAGAGTAGGTTCGTGCAATGGCCAGTAAAACAAAATAAACCCTGGAAAGTGAAAGCAGCGAACCACACTTCAGATAAAATGGACGTAGGTGTTCCGATAAAACGAGATTCGATAAAACGGTGTCCGATAAAATGGGCAATGCTTTTATAAAACGGAGTTCGATAAAACGGCGTTCTTCTGGGAACCAATTTTAAGGCGTTGGTAAATGCAGCTTCGCCGCCATGTTTCGCTTCCGCTCTCCAATCATGGAAACAATATGATGACAAAGGCGAGTTGGATGCTGAACCGTTCTGCTGAAAACAGTTGGATTTGAGCACTGCTCTGATTGATTGATTTTGGGGTTTGACGCGCCGACGCTACACATGCGTAGGGGAGGGCCCCGGATTAATTTTGACCACCTGGAGATCTAACGTGTGCCGAAAAATCGAACACACGGGCGTTTTGCTTTTAGCCTTCACCAGGAAAGCGGCCGGCACGGCCGGGATTCAGTGCAGTTCTAGAAGTGAGGATGCGACTGCTGATTTCTCAAGAAATCTGTTCGGGGAGCACGAGGAACGTCGCCTAAGAATCACTGTGAAAACGGCGGAAACAATAGCAAAATACCACCATCTCCAGACTTTTTTAGTGGTGCCTCTTGTCACTGAGAATGAGCGTTCCTCGACTGGTGCTAGCGGCTATTTTGCGGGAGTTGGTTAAACGGAGGACTACGTTGAACCCAATATTTCTGAACAGTTAATGGTGGCTGGTGACGTAAATAACGACCTCAAACTGCGCCTGAAAGCGAAATAGGGCTCATATAGGCGCCGATATTGAAAATAGGCATTTAGGCACTGTAATGATGGCAGCGCCGATGTACCCCGGCGGGACGATGACCCCCTTCCCTTCTCATGGCTTTGTTGTGTCCCACTTCTTCGGCGTGAGCGATGCTTGGCCGCCGCAGACGCCAGCGACTCGCAACCCTTTGTAGGGCCTTGCCGGAGGCTTTTTACGCGGCGTCGGGGAAGGCTTTCCTGTCCTCCTGACCTTCTGGGATGGACAGGGGGAGTAGGAGGGGGGGGGGGGGAAGGGGGGGGGGGGTAAGCGGACGTCAAAATTGGTATGTCCGCTGCTGTAGGGAGACGGCCTTGCTTGCGCCTCCTCGTCCATCCTTCGAGTTTGTCCGGAGCTGCTGCCCAAAGTGATCGCATCGAGACTTGCTTGCGAGGCGGTTTCTGGGCGCTAGATCCCCACGCATTTCTCGTCAACTGCGCGGCGTTTCGGCCACTTTTTGGACTCCGGGCCCCCATCACGGATGGTGCCGCGATACCCTCATCGTGCGCGCGGCGCATTTTAATTCTTAGCCCACTTTTATAGTCTTGTTTTATCTGATGTCCATGCTTCATCGCCTACCGTAAATACGTGTAAATAGACTTTTCTTCATCGTCTACCTCCTGCGCCAGCGTCATCGGGTTCTTTAACTCCTTTACGACGACACCACCCACCTCTGCAACGAATCAAACGTTACTGACACAACTTGCGCTGCTGAGCACAAGGTCGCGGGTTCGATTCCCGGCCGCGGCGGCCGCTTTTCTGATGGAGGCGAAAAGCAAAAACGCCCGTGTGTACGAGATTTCGGCGCACGATAAAGATCCCCAGGTGGTCAAAATTAATCCGGAGCCCTCCACTACGGCGTGCCTCATCGCCTGCGTTGCGTCGGCGCGTTAAACCCAACAATCAATCAATCAAATCAATCAGTTACTGACACAAACGCCAAAATAGGCATTTATAGGCACTATAAATAGCGCGATAGGAGCTCAAGGCTTTTGCCTAAAATCCGGTGTCTAGACGACCGTGAACCATGCGGACCGAGCCAGCGTATCGGTAGTTCAGTCATTGCAAAGCGTGAAACTCTGTGACGACTTCTAGTATAACAGGCAACTGATTAAACACGTTTTGTTGTTTTCCTTCACTGCTTAAATTTGTCTCGTTTTTTAGACCTCAAGCTGTCGCGATTTAAACTCATCTGAAGTCTATGCGCAGATCCTTCCAAAGGCTTCCAGGGATAAAATACCGCAAAGTCACTGGGAAAAATGCCGCTGATACAAGGAAACTGGTCCTCGCGTAATCAAACTGAACGCATGGATTGAGTGAGCGCACACTTCCCTGTCGCGCTGTCAAACTTGCGGGGTACGCAAACTATCCCACGGGCCACCTCGTTTCCCTTCAAACATCGCTCAGAACTGTGGGAAGACGAACGACGCTAACGGCGGAGATAAGGTCATTACACTGCCGGAATTTCTCTTTTGTCCGTTCTAGTCGGCACTTTCTCGGGCCGGTTGTTCGTCCGCGTGTTCGTCGCACTTGCTTGTTTCACCCCGTCCATGCTGGTAACTGCACTCGTGGGGACATGCATACATGGTACGCGCTGAACATTCTGTTTTTCCTACGGGTGATCTCTGGATATTTTTATTGTCATTTGTTTTACTGTCCGAGGACTTTTTTGCGTGGAAGGGAAAGTGGGGAGGGGTATATCCTGCGTCCAGTGCCGCCCGGCCGCCGTTAGCCTCGCCTGGTAGCAGCAGCAGCAGCAGCAGAAGCGAGCGGCCTTAATTTTCT
Organism: Haemaphysalis longicornis; assembly: GCF_048455015.1. Classification (NCBI taxonomy): domain Eukaryota; kingdom Metazoa; phylum Arthropoda; class Arachnida; order Ixodida; family Ixodidae; genus Haemaphysalis; species Haemaphysalis longicornis. The sequence continues at coordinate 28,808,657 of NW_027526422.1, forward strand.
GCGTCGCTAATCTCGAAAAGCGCGAGACCGTGCGTGTACCATCCATCGCTTCATCTCGCCTGTCTTAGCGCCGCGCTGTGGGACTAGCCAGTGGAAAGTGCGGCCGCTACCGCGCAAGTCTGCCGCGGGAATTTATTGCTCTCGGAACGACATCGCCACCAACACGAGTTTGTTTTGTTCCTCGCCGCACCGCCCGTGTGACAAAAGAAGGCCGGAAAGACAAAAGAGGAGAAGCGCTAAGTGTGCGCCACCCGGGTGCCAGGGATAGCGGCCGTTCTCCCATTTCTTTCTGCTTCTGCCGGCCACTTTTGCTTTGTTTTACCACAAGCCGTGCCACGGGCGTAAAACGTCAAACGAAGGACGGTTAGTCACCGAGCGCGTAAGAATCCAAGTAAAGATATTATCGTGCTCACCGAAGCCATGCTCGGAAAGCAACGAAAGGACATTATTTGGCTTCTGCGCACTACGGACGCATGGCGCGGAAGCTTATAGTAAGGTAGTTGAAGACGAGGGTATGGCCGGTTGTTATAACGTGGCGCCCACGCCGTAGTGACGGAGGGGGGCGGAGAAATAAACTGGGACATAAACGCCACGTGTGGTTGTCCGACGAGGAGCTCTTAAATAAGGCTCAGCGTCCATTGTTTGATTTTCGAGCCGCACGGGACATTAGGAGGGCGTATGCCCTTTCGCGCGTGCTTGCGCCTTCATGTGGCTACCACCGCGGCAAAGACTCGCGGCTATTGAATCCCGACGCCGCTGCGGAACAGGCGGTGGATGTCACGTTCTTTCTGCCGTACCGCGGTGACTGCCGAATGGCGCCCACTTCATAAAGGGCGAGTCAGGCATGCGGTGTTCGCTGTACCCAGGCGCCATCTCTGCGGCGGAATTTGCGAATTCGTCGCGCTGCTGTGTCTGGTTAATCCCCGCTGCGCGCACTCGCATTCGACTGACCGCGCGAGTGGCTTGAACTCTACTGATCTGACGCCGAGTACAAGGGCGTCAACTTTTCTTTGTCGGTGGTCGGAATTCCACGCGTGTATAGCATGAACTGCATGCTCTGCACCGTGCAATTCTGGTTTCATTCCGGAGCGCTGCGTAGGCGCTCTTGCGAGCAGCGTGGGCGATTAGTGTAATGGCCTGCTTTCTAATTGCCATGGAGCACGGCAAGAAACGTCTCGTACGATGAATGAGGCCGTTACGTAAGCGGGAGAGATACACAATGAATACAAGAGAAATGTGCATGCATGAGAAATAAGAAAGCATCGCTGGGGCAACTGCTGCATCCTCTGCAAGAGAGAAGCTTAGCGTTAACGTAAAACTTTCCATGGTAAAGCTTAGCCTCGTAAAGTTTTCCATGGTACCTGACATAACTTGATCGAGTGATCGATCGATCGATCAATCAATCTCAATCAATCGATCAATAAATCAATCGATCGATCAATCAAACTATCAATCAAACGATCAATACTTAAGTTACTCACGCCCTTGAACCCGTGCTGAGCTACACCAACTCTTTCATTGTTTTCGTGCACAAAATACTGTGCGCAAGGCCGTGTGTTTGACCACTTCGTTTTTCCGTTGAATATGAGCGTTTCTGACTTTGATCCACAACCTCCACGTTATATACAAGGTGTGATGAGATCTAATACCATTCTCATGACCACCTTGGTTTAGGTACGAGCTTGACTATATTCGACTAGTTTGTCTCCGTTCGGAACCAGTCTTTACAAATGCCTAGTCGTTCCTTATCGGCAGTGCTGACAACGCATGCGTCGTTGCACGGCCACCCGTTGACAGAGTCTCATCGAGTTGCGGGGGTCATTGTGTGTGCCATGTGCGCGTCCGTATACTGGATATATTAAACTCATGGTGAGGAACTTTGTCGGGTCACTTGAGTAAGTTGTAACCGTTGCCTGATTACCTTACCAGATTGACGTCTGGAATTCGTAGGCTACGTTTAGAGCCTTTCTGGCCGGTTTACACGCGTTTTTTAACGAGAAATGTGCGCTCGGAAGTGTCGCCTCTTTCCCTGGCACCATCCTCGCCGTAGATTTGCTCATGCCGTCACGACGACACGGTGGTAAGTCAGTATGCAGGGCTAAATTTCGCACATTGCTAGCGTGTTTAACCTGTACAACAGGGGCGTTAACAAACAAAAGGTCTGTATTAACTATAGAATAAAATGAAAAAAAAAAAAGATTTCAATGGTTATGTAGCGTGAAAACACACTGCTAAACACTGTGACGTCAGAGTAGTAGTTGATGTGGGCGCCACGAGCGGCGCATGGTGTTTCTTCTTCGGCCGTCCTTTACACATTAACTGAGGCCGTAACTGTCACTGTATAAGCAGTGATATCACCAGTTACTTGCGCTAATCTGCACAACGCAGCCACTAGATAGATTTCGACAAAAACACTGATGCCCCTTTACGATGAAATAAGCGACAAACACAAGCGCGTCCGAGCAATTAGGTTTCCGACGCGGCGCGGAAAGTGCATATGTTGGACGCGCTAGTATAGTCTATATATAATCTAGTATACATAGGTTGGCCGCGCGAGGGAGCGGCCGATCCGGAAGTCTTCTGGCCTCCAAACCAGTTCCATGAGCAGAAGACGCTTGCGCAGACGCCTAATTTTCCGCTAATGTGTTTCGCTTGAGAGTGGTCAGTCTTGAGCTCCGAGATCAGCTGGTTGGATGGCCAGCCTCTGACGACACGAGGATGTATAGGGGGTAGGTTGAAACCACCAATGCCGTGGGTAACTACGCAGGCTCTTCACAGTTTCCTCTAAGCTACAGGCCTCCACGAACGCTGCAGAGTGGGCCACAAGGACTCCACTCCTGTTTTCCCCATTTCCCCCTTTCATCTGGTCGCGATTTACCTCATTCAATCTCGCTTCGAGAGTGGGGAGGCGAACCTGGCTCGCACATAGTTAACCTCCCTGCTTTTCCTTTCGCGTTATCCCCCTTCTTGACTTTTCCATTGTTCTGTCCTGAATCTTTCACTCAGCGCTAAAATGGTTTAGCCTAAGGAAACGGGTACACTTTTGTAATCCAGAGCGGTGTCATTGAGCGCAAAGTTTTATCATGGTTTATTACTGGTTATTCATTTAAACTGCAGCAATTAGAGACCTCGACTTATCACGATGAACAGGCATTGTGAACAAAAACATTCTGTTGCCGCCGCTAAGTTCGCCGTCTCGTGATTGGCTGTCCACGCTCCACGACTTCCTTTGGAAACGGGCTAGATTTCTTCCCCGTCGGGGTACGTCCGCGAGTGGCTTATGAATCGCTGCCTAGTTTGCTTCTCGAGTAATCTCAGCGAGAATATCCCAGGCGCATTTCTAATCAAGCGCGCTAAACTTCATAGAAATCTCGCGGGTCGCACAGTGGCAGATCCGACTAGCAGACCTCTTGAAGGAAACAAAGAGGCTGTCCTGGCCAGCGTCGAGTGGGCCGGGGCAGGCAGACGCTTTGAACTTGACAACTTTTTAGATTACAGCAGTCCCGGGGTCTATTCACTGAAGGTCGAGGAGGACGCAGCTGCATGTGCGAATGAAGTGCTCGGTTTCTTGAGTGGACAGGAGACAATTCATTCCGCAGAATCCTCGGTATGGAGTGAGGTCTTTCTTGAAAAGGTCGTCGGGTTAAGGCCCCGTACTTTGCGAACTTCAGTGGGGGTATCACGCGGGATCACGAGCGAATTTCGTTAGCTCTTGCCGAAGGGTCGCCGCCTTTTTACGTCGCCTCTTGCGTTGATAAGGATCGCGTTAGAACTGCGCACGTCGAAAGCGCGACTCGGCCAAAGTTTTTCCACAGCTTGTTCCCTCCCATCGTTATGACATCATTGCTAATCCGTGGTTTGAGCTGGGCGTGCTGCGTCTTTGTATTCATAGCTTATAGCGCCCAACGCAGCTCCTCTTCCAGCCCACCTGTTCCCCATGTGTGTGTGTGTGTGTGTGCGTGCGTATGTATGTATGTATGTATGCATGCATGTATGTATGTATGTATGTATGTATGTATGTATGTATGTATGTATGTATGTATGTATGTATGTATGTATGTATGTATGTATGTATGTATGTATGTATGTATGTATGTATGTATGTATGTGCGTGCATATATGTGTGTATGTATGTGTGTATGTATCTATGGATGGATGGATGGATGGAAGTGTGTATGTGTGCGTGCATGTATATTTGTATGTATGCATGCACGCATGTATGTACGTATGTATGCATGCATACATGAATGTACAGGCATGGACAAATGAAACACCATCACAAAAATATGAATCAGAACACACAAATAGCACGATTATTCGCATGCAAGTCAAATTGACGCGTGGCTTATTACGGTAACAAAGTTGGGAAATGCGGCGTTGCAAATATGCCAATAGCGCGCCATTATTAGACCTCCACAAACAGTGTTTCTCAATTTTGCGTGTTCTGGTTCATATTTTCGTGTTCGCATTTCATTCGTCCATGACTATACGTATGCATGCATGCACGAATGTATGTGTGCCTGCATGTACAGTAGATACGTACGTATACGTGTATGCGTACGTAATGCATGATTTCATGGGTCGCCATATTCGATTTTGTTTGTAGGAAACTTCAATTTTTGCGCCCACCTACCCCTCCTATATATCCACCTCCTCTTACCCACCTCGTTTGCCGAGTTAAATGCAACCTACTGACGGTGGAGCAGATTGCTAAAGTCTACACCGCTTCGTTCAGATAGCCTGTCAGACTGCCAGGCTGCTTAAAGGCGCAAGACAAGCACGAGATCCGGGAATGTGCGGAACTGCTCGGCACCACGAGACACGCTCAGCCTCATTCGCTCCGTCTCTTTTCCGAGTCCGAGACGAGCTGATCACCGCGGCGCTTGCTTTCTTGGCGCCCTGATCGGCTATCCACGTCAGGCTATCAGGGAGCCCTGGTTAGGCACCGCAGCGCGACCAGGTTGAGCGAGCCGTCACGGAGACAAGTGGACGGCACACTGGCAGGTTGCCCGGCGTCGCGGGAGAACGGCCGCTCTTTGATCGGTGCTATCGGCATCGCATCAGCTGGCTCAGCAGCGGTGGGCCCTTTGCGCGCAGAGAGGGCGGGCCTTGTTCTCGCAGCTGGGCCTCTGGCGATGCACCGATACCGTTTGGCCCCGCGCCTGCCACAGGGCTTCCCGGGGTCCCCCAACCTGGAGACAGATGACGCAAGAGCACGTGTGTTGCGTCGCCGATTGTCGCCCTCATTCGCCTCGGCAAACCGCCCTGCCTGCCTTTATCTCCCTACCGTGGAGAAACAAAGACTTATGTCTCTTCGAAGGAAACAAACGAAAGCACGTGGTTTAAATCGAGCGTGCTGGCCGGACCAGCTTAGCGGCGGCGCCGACTGTGTTCTGCTTGGCCTCCCGTTGCATCGCGTACTGGATACGGCAGCAGTCTTCGCCAGCGGATTCCGCTGGCAGTAGTTGTGCAATTCCTTGGTTTTGCTTGTGCCTGTGTTGCGGAAGCGTGCGTGAACGACTGTGCTCGTGTTTGCCGTGTCTCTGTTTTGATCGTGCTTTTGCGTTTTGAGTGTCGTATTGTGTGAAGTTGATTTCCAGCCTGAATGTTTAGTATGGCGGAGAGTTGAAAAAGGCATGCGCGCAGGATAGGACTCGAGCCCACAACATTCGGATTACAGGGCCACATGTTTACCAATTTAGCCGGTAAATTTTTAAACCATCTGGCGCTATAATCCGAATGTCGAGGGGAATAAGGCCACCCTTGTAGTACCGAAGTGGTTGTATTCCCCTTTACCTCCAGTCGTATTGCTGTGTTTAAAACTATACACACTCACCCTTCAGGATGATAACTAGCAGTGTGTATAAGGGAGTTAGGGTAGGAAAAGGGTGGCACACGGAGTGCGCACACCTCTAAGGATGAAATGCAACTACTTTCTTTGTTTCCAGGAGAAAATAAATCATCAGGAATCACGGCCACGTGTTACGACTCGTTCCCGCATAAATTTCCAATTATTTTGTTTACACACGCCTTAAATAGTGACAGAAAAACTCGTTCTTCGCTTTACCATTACCGTAGCTTCATTTCCTTCAAAACAACGCTATTGCACGTGCCGCTGCACCGTGTTTAGCTGCCGATACAAGTACCACTTTGTCATACACAGGGCACTGATTTTCATTGGCGATCAACGCCGCTACAACGCGCAATACGAAGAGGGCATGGTAATTTATTCGTCCTTTCTTAGTCAGACGGCTTCTTAAAGCCGCATCTTTACCCACTAGCACAACCAACCGCGTTCTGGTACAGTATCCAGTTCGGGAAACAAAAGGAGAAAAAGAAATGGTTATACGAAAAATAACAGAGGAACACTAACAACAACAATACGTGGCCACAAAGTAGCTGGGTGTCGTGCGCCTCAACCCTTCTGGAACACCGCGGAGTGCTCTCATTTCTCCACAGCGGTGGCCGGGGTGCACAGCGCCCCGAAAGTTATTGGTGGCTGTCGCTTTCCCGCAGAAGCGATGCCAGGGGGAAGAGCAGGAGGAGGCGGGAGGAAAGGACGAGGAGGCGCGCGCTTTCTCCCCGGCAGATAAATAGCACGAGTGCGCGGCCGCGAAGAAGGAGCATCACTTTCGCCTCTATAATGGACCCCAAATGCACGGGGAGGAGGAGGAATATAAGGCTCGGCCGCGCTCCTATTTTTGTCGCAACAGAAACCGGCAAGGGGAACGCGCGCGCACAGACGAACGAACTCGGAGGCGCACATGGTGGCGACCGCGAGGGATGCGAACGCCGGGCCAAGTACGCTCGAACGCGCCTGCCGTCCGCAAAACAGCGCGCGCAGGCTCAGCACGCGCCGTTTTGCGACGCATCCCGCGCGCCTCTATTCCTCCTGTCTGGCAGATAAATAACGCTTAATAAATAACGCTTTGATTTATGTTATTTAGCCGGCTCGGCAGGGGGAGACGGAACGCTGTGCGTGAAATATACTCGGCCCGCCATCGGGGATTTTTGGGCAGGCCGACAAGAAGAATGGCGGGAAAACGCGGCGGCGCTGCTGCATCGCGCCCGCCGTGAAAGATGCGAACGCGATTCGCTCCCGTGCGTGGCGGCGAGGTTGCGCTTCTCGGCCGTGCGCGGGTGTACTGCGGCGAAGCAGCGCATCGCTTGTTTATTACGGAGTTTCTTAATGAATCTTTGCGCGGGGGTAATGCGGTCACGAGGGTTAGGAACGAAGCGTTACCCACTGGAGATGCGAGCACCCACTGCTACTTCCTTGTTGCAGTGTACATAGTTTCGTTAGAGATTGAGGCAGAATAGGAAATCGGGAGCTTTCGCTCCAACTTTTTTTTTTATTCAGTGGGGTGCTCACTTAAAGAAGCGCTCGAGAAAAACTTGCGTCGGTTGTTGGAAGCTCTTATACAGAGGACGTTGCTACTTCTGCATTAGTGAGGCGTGGTTCTGAGCGAGAAGAGAGCAGGCTTCCCCGTTTCCTGCCTCCTCTGAGCACCTTCCGCCCTCAACGCTTTCGTTGCTGACGCTAGCATTTCACTTGTATAAATTGACGCGGATTAACAACTGGAAACTGTACGCGTGGCCGATGACGTTAGACTTCTGAAAGCAAGACTCGTGAGTTTTTGTTGTGCGTAGGGAGGGAGAAGTGTACGAATAAGTGAAACGGCTTCATTTCTACCCTAAAGTTCCGCTAACAACATTTGCACGTGACTGTCTAACCAATTAAGTTTCGCGCATCGAGCCGCGGATCTTGAGGTTTTCTTGTAATTGGTTGGAAGCGATACTGATAATTGCAGAGGTTCGCGGTAGCAGTATTAGCAACTGAAGAGACTTCTTCGAAATGTGAAAATTAACGATATTACTTCAGTAGGACTGAGCAGTTCCACCGCAGAACTTTGGTTACGTCCATAGGTCCGGTAACCAGATGCGTAACAATTATCGCCCATTTCACTAACAATAATTTCGGGTGAAATGGTTGAACATCTGGTATGCTCACATATAGTAACTTTTGTTTGGCCAAACTTGTTTTCTCGCTATGTCAACACTGTGTCGAAAACACTTTTTGTGCGAAACGCAGTTACTCTCTTTTGCCCATAAACGTAATATTCTCGACCATGGATCCAAGCTTATTTATCCAAGCTAATCAAGACCCTAACATTTTTTCACGGATAGAACTGTTTCTTCTTAACCGCTTGCAGTACGCATCGTGTAACAAGAATCCCCTCTCATCCCTGTTCATTCAAGTGTGCCGCAGGGTTTAATATTAAGCCATCTTCTCTTTTTTTATTAATTTATAATTGTGATTTATCTGACCGTGTTTCGTCTAATATTAACCTGTTTCCCGAATACTGCGTTATTTTTCGTCGGAACCACTGATCAATAAAATGCATGCTATAAAACCACGTTGCCGCAGTATAAACTTTTTACCACATCCCCACTATACCGCCGCGGTGGCTCAGTCGCTAAGGTGTTGCGCTGCTGAGCACACTGTAAAAAATTTTTGCTCGAAAAAACAAATTTTCTGGCAGCTGTCCTGCCAGAAATTTTCTGTAAAGTTATGTTTTCTGTTTTTCATGTTTCTGTTATTTTACAACCATTTTCTGTTTCTCACTACAGAGAATTTATGTCAATTCCCTGTTTTCGGTTTCTCCTGGTTCTGTTATCTTACAAGCATTTTCTGTTTTTCACTACAGAAAATTTATGTCAATTCCCTGTTTTCAGTTTTTAGTTTTCTGCTTTTTTATAAAAATTTTCTGTTTTTTAAGGTTGTGTTTTCCTCCAGAAAATCTGTGAACCTTGTGTTTTTCACTGGCAGCTTATAGACTACTTGTGTTGTGCAACATCGTTTTTTTACCAAAATTATAATAATGTACTGTTTCACGTTTCTGGTTAAATTGTTTTGCTCACTTAACAAGTAAGGTTAAATTGGTTTGCTCTGACTTATTTTGACATCAATCTCTGCTAAGTATTCAGCGCCGTGACACAATTTCGGTTATGGTGCTTCATAAAATACATGTCCTGTTACTTTTTCACATCTTGAAAGTACTGCAGTTGAATTCGCGGCTTTATGCTTCATGGGTGGCAATAATCATGCCTTGGAAGTATCATATTGTTTGAAACTGCCCACACAGTTACTGGTGTGCAGTACATAGCATAAAGTGACCACTCAGGCACACAAGAAAGCAGGGTAAAAGTATCATTAACATTATTTATTTTTCTGCCAAACTTAAGGCTGTTGTTACCAAGAATTAACTTAGTTACGAACAACGTATCAACAATCTCAAATATGAGGATCTGAGTATGAAAACAAAATCACAATTCATGATATTGTGGCACAGTGAACAAAAGGAGACTTTCAGTGACAGGGGTTTTGTTAGACTAGGAAGATCACCTTTTCAACTTTCAGAAATTCCCACAAACACGCCACTGAGGCAAAACAAACTATTTACAGAACGTAATCAGTGACGTTAAACTAAGAACACTTTTTCTACAGTGACATTAAGCTACAAAATGTTCACATCTCATATTACTACAGTACAATAATACTACGGTAGGACCGATAGGACTAGGAACACATTTTTTTCTACTTCCAAAAAAAAAAAAGACCATCAATAAAATCACCTCCTACATTTTTCCTGCTTTCTGGAAGCAGAAAGATGCAACATAACGCAAATACCACGGTAATGAAAAATGAGGGAGGAAGTGTTGTGAGGCTAGGAACATAACATCTTTTCCACATTAATGAAATCACAAAAAAGCAGAGAACAATATACAATAGCAAAGTAATCAAGAATGCGGCACATTTGGTGCAAGGCGCTTCCATCACAGACATTTTCATTGCTGCTCAGGGAAATTGGAGTGGGGGGCCTAGTAGATTTCATGGTCTTCCACCACAGTGACCAGGGATGCGACATTTGGAAACAGGAAATGCTGCTTTTGCTTTGACTTCTCCACCTTTGCTCCATTTCAGTGTTGATGGCTGCAATAACCCTGCAACAACAATAGCATACGTTCCGCATATAAAATACATGTGCACCAACAAAACAACATCGTTTGCGGGTTTTTATGTATGATATCATGCTGTAATAATAGCTGCCAGTTGTTTGAAATCAAGTGTTAAGCTAGCCTCAGGTGTTTGATAACTACATTCCGTTTTCTTGTGCTACTGAGGCGATCCAGACGTACCACCTGAGCAAAAGCAAGAAATATATATAGCAGACTACCAACATTGCAAGGGGGTGAATAAATACAGTTCACTGCATTTCTTCACTACCCGCTTCACAGTACACAGCGGGAGCAGTCAACCTCAATTTTTTCCCAAACGGCCAAACTCCTCCCGCTCACTGAGTAGCCAGTCAGTGTTAATTATTAATCACTATTAATATTTGCATATTATCCTACGTAGCTCTATCAATGGCTCCATCAGCCTTGGCTTCAGCCTAAGCGGCAGCGGTTTGGCCGGTTGAATAAAAATTTAGACCGACCTTCCTCGCGGAGTGATCTTTGGAATGAATGGATCTTTGTCCAGTACCGGCCCTCCAGGCGGCCGCCACGGCGAATCAAACTGGCTGTAAAGCACGTCCCCAAAAATGTTTGGCTTTCGGGGAACCCGTGCGCGAAATATCCTGGTCCTGCACTCCCTCCCGCACCCAGCTGTCACCCGTGCCTCTCAAATTAATGCCACGGTAGCAGGCGCACGCTGGCATGACTAACCTGCAGTGGCCGAATCACCCCCTTTTCTTTACTTTTTTTTTCATTTTCCTTGCTCCCTCACAGGTAGACAAGTGCTCACAGCGCGCAGCGTCAAACATTTTTGGCCCTTTCTTTGAAAGCCTTTTTTGTGTGCATGTACGAACTCACTGCGAACTCCCCCGAAAGAGAAAATAAAAACGTGCAGCCCTAAGATGCATAGCCGCTCCCCAAGCAGGAAGCTGAGGGGGCGCGCTTTTGTTTATTTCACCCGAGGCAACTGCCAATTATTGTGGACCGGCAGCCCAACGTTTACAGATACTTCGGCAGCCCACGCATGTGCAGGTCGCCACTGGAAAAAGGCCCAATGGAACTTTTTGTAGTAGCGGTCTGTTCATACGGGGTGTGAAGTATAGCTACAGCTGTTACAAAAGGCAAGCCACGGCTACAAAAAGAAAAAAAAAGAAAGAGGAAAGCTTGGGGAGACTCGAACCCGTAATTACAGCATCCGTAAGCAATGACGTAACCTTTACACTAAACTCCACGACGGAAAACGGCATCTGAAAAGGAGAGCACGGCGGCTGCGTCGTGCGTATAACATTCATCAAAAGAAAACAAGAAAAAAAACTCATATTAAGGCGAGCGTCACTACATAGGCACGGCACAACGCTCTTGTCCCACGAGGCGACATATCGTTACGCTACGCGGCGAGCACTTCATAACAATCTATTTCCATCCAACAAGCCAACAAACAACAGTGCAGGCACGAAAAAGAGAGGCATAAACAGGAACTAGGCGCAGCCTCCACACGACATAGTTCAAATTTAGTACTCACCCTGGGAAGATGAAAAATTGAAGAAACAAGCCCGCCAATGTATCGTTGTGCTGGTACCTACAGGACGGCCATTTGCAAAGGGCCGCATTTCAGAATTGCAGGAGCGCAACAAAATGACGTCGGCCGGGCGCTGTTCGACGGTTAAGTAAATTCTTGTTAAACATTTAAAAAATTATTCATATTTTATTCTATTTTATGCAAATTAATAGTACAATATTTTCACGATTTTACGCCTGTTATTGGTCAAGACGAGGAAATAACAGAAAATGTGTGTTTTTTCTATTAACAGGTTTCTGTTTACTAACCATCACAGAAAACATCTGTAGGGCAACAGACATTGTATGTAAAAACTCTGTAAATTTACAGAAATTTTTTACAGTGCACAAGGTCGCGCGGGTTTGATTCCCGGCCGCGGCGGCCGCTTTTCTGATTGAGGCGAAAAGCAAAAACGCCCTTGTGTACGAGATTTCGGCGCACGTTAAGGATCCCCAGGTGGTCAAAATTAATCCGGAGCCCTCCACTACGGCGCGCCTCATCGCCTGCGTTGCGTCGGCGCGTTAGAACCCTACAATCAACCAACCACATCCTCACTCGTGCTTTATCTTAATTTTTAGCCTTCGTGTTTTTTTTTCTGCATTGATCACCTAAATAACGTTACAATTATTTTCGAATTCTTTCATTCAGTTTTTCATTTTTTGGATGGCATAGACTGCGACCCCCTTCGCGGTCCAATCGCCGCCACAAAATACCATTGTCAGTTTCGTACTGCCATATTGCCGCGAACTTTGCATTTGTTTTTTTGTGTATGTGTTGTGTTTTACCGCCCAGCCGCGCCCGGCTGTGTTATCCGTGTGCCGAGCGAAGCGCGCCTTTCATACTTTCTTTTTATTGCCCACGGGCTATCTCATCTGATAGGGACAGTGGTTTGTCGTGTCGTCACTGGACTAGAATAATCTTCTGTGATCTCCAGTTTTCTCGATGTAATTCGACGGTTCGAGAAACGAGCACGCCTAAAGATGAATGCTCGCCGAGCAGACGCCGCGGCATTCGATTGGCGACTCTCGCCTGCGCACGTCACTTTGTTCACGGCTGCTTCGCCGCCTCTGTATTCTTTAAGTTGTTAGGGGAGCACAATTTCGCGCCAATAAACTTGCTTTTCTTTCAAGGCAGCTGCGTCGTCTTTCGTTACGTGACAATGTCTAACGCACTTACTTCAGTGACCACTTAAATCTGCTATTCTTGATTGATTGATTGATTGATTGATTGATTGATTGATTGATTGATTGATTGATTGATTGATTGATTGATTGATTGATTGATTGATTGATTGATTGATTGATTGATTGTGGGGTTCGACGCACCCAACCTACACCTGTGCTACGATGCGCGCCGTAGTGGAGGGCTCCGGATTAATTTTGTCCACCTGGTGTTCTTTAACGTGCGCCGAAATCAGAAGCAAATGTGACCAAGAACGCTGCAGCCCTGCCCTGCCAGCGTACTGTGTCGAGGGAGCACCTTTGCGTTTTTCCTGATGCCTGTGCTGTGCGCAGCATGGTCACACATGCAGCCGTCCGCTTCTGAGACATTTCATTTGTTCGTATTGTATTGACCGCCTAGGTGTGCACCCTGATATCATCTGCTGTGGTTCCGTCCGGCATAGGCGCATCCCCCAATCTGTGTATCGTATATTATATGCCTGCGCAGGACGTCCGCTGCCTCGTGTCCCCCCTGCTGAGGCACTTCCAAGCTGAGGTGGATCGGCTGGGAGAGCGAAGCTTGGCCGCCGAAGCTGCCTTCCTGGCGCTCTACAAGAGGCTCCTGCACGCCGTCTCCGCCGCATCGTCGTCAGGTGAGCACTGGGCGTTACTCTGACTCGCTTCTTTCTTCGGCCACAGCAACGAATCGCTGACTTCCGGGGGTGCCTTCGAGATCCATTCCCAGTGTTTAGAAGCGGGAGGTTCTGTATATCTCAACGAGAGAAAGGTTCCCGTGCCGGCGGTATACTTTCCTGAAACTTCTAATCCAACAGCGTGATGTTTCGTCTCAGATTTCGTGCTAGTACGGTTTCCTTTGTGCACACGAAACTTACGCGGGCGGGACTAAGTGCGAATAGTTTATATAGTTCGCATCCGTAGGTGTGTAGTTTGTGGGCTTTTTGAGGAATTTCTTAGTTATTTCGGTAACGAAATCACAACCGACGGCGGGAGAGCTGGCGCAGACGAACGGTGGAGCCGACGAGAATGGGGCCTTTATAACGTAACATCTTACCAGAACAACTTGGTAGCTGCCGGTAGCTACCAAGCAGGTATAAACGGGTGGCTGGAGAATCGAACATGTGCCTCCTTGATTGCACACATGTGCTGATCAGAATTTTGATACGATCTTGAAGACCCGCACAGCAAGAATCAAGGAGATCACGCGTGGACGCGCCCTTCTAACAAAGACGAAGACAGGCCTGCGTAGCGGAGTCGCCTTAGGAGCGTGTGCTGTATTTAGAGGGGAAAAAATAGGGGTAATGCTAGAAACTTTCTGAATATGTGAAGCCGGACGCCCGGTTGGACATTCTTTTAACTTGCGGTTGAACTTTCTGTTGAACTTTGCCGCCACGCCCGTCACCACTTGACCATCCCACTGGACGGCGTCCTACGTGGCTCGTTTCGTTCGTTATCCGTCGTTCGAGCCCGTCAGTATTTTTAGAGTCGGGGGCATCGCAATGAACGGGACGAAGCGAAGACGAGACAAACACAAGCGCGTATGTTTGTATCGTTATGTTAACGAGACAAACACTGAGCTTCAACTCTTCTGAGGTTCCCGTCGGTACCTTCACCTCTCAAGTCGGCTGGGGCTGCACGTGCTGCAGCGGCCTACCCTCCTCCGGAGATGCTGTTTCCCTTGCCCGGCGCGCTCGGGTTCGCGCACCTATTTTTTGTACCACACAGTATTTTTCTGTACCTCACAACGGTCTCCATCAAACACGGATATACAAGGCTTTCCGTCTTAAAATGCGATTTAATGGCTGGCTTTATGTTTGATGAAACGCAAGAAAACAAAAAACAAATAAAACATAAAACAAATTGTATTTAAATTTTGAGAATTGCGCAAGCGTTCTTTCCTGAGGCTGTGCTATATCCCCTTTAGAGTACGTTTCACTATTACATACAAATAAATTACTCGGAAGTCATTTTACTTGGTTCAATGTAAGCAGTCTGGCCCGCATTCCCAGAAAAGAGTATTTGTAAAGCCGGATTCACCGCTATACACGAAGGATTGCTAGCGCATAGTGTCAGACTTTTTTGTTATACTTTCTTATCGATCTTGAAGTGCGCACTAATGCAACGATTACGTGCGCTAACCACCAATTATGCAGTTACTTTACGTACCATCATCATCATCGTAATTGGGTCTTGGCCGGTACGCCGCTCACCGAATAAACGCCGTCCACCAAGACTCGTCGCCTAGCCTCTCAATACGCTCAAATTAAATGCATCGCAGTACGATGTAGCGAAACTTACCCAACCAAACCGAAATAACGAAAAAAAAAAGTTGTGTTGTAACATGCCATTTCCAGAGGAATGAGTGATTAAGTGTCCTTAGAGGTTGTATGGTAATTGCTTTTACTGACACACGCAGACAAGAACAACGCATTGTGTAGCGTCATGTCAAGGTTCGCATAAAGCCGTGCGAGTCGTCGAACTCTTGTTTCTACCTCGGCAGCTTGTTTTGTCACTTTCCTCGCTTTCGCGCGGACCATCTTCTGGAGAGTATTGGCGAGGGAGGTTTCATACACATTGCCTTGCTAGGAGCGTGGTCGTCTTCGAAGTGAGCTCGGGCATGTGTGCTCTGGTGCTCGCGTTCGTCCACTGTTCGCCCGTACGGCCGGACTGCCCGAAGGGTGACCGGCCCGCCCCCTGTCGCCGAGAATCGTTTGGCCCGGCGCCTCGCAGAGCGCCTTCGGAAATGGACGCTCGATTGACGATCTCCCTTGTCCTCGCCCCGACTAAAGTAGCCGAAAAAATAGGATAGAGGGAGGGCTGCAGAAGATGGGGGCAGCGGTAGTGCACGGCGCTATTGCGCGAGGCTATGGGAGGTAAAGAAGAAAGAGATGCATTTGGGGGCGTCCATCTTCAAACGCGCGTCCTGATCGCCATAGCGTGGTGTCTTCTCCCCTTTCTTATGCCCGTCTCCTTTGGCGGCGATCAGCCCGCTGGGCGCTCTCTATAAAAGACGGGGGGCGCCGTTCGTGGATGATGCGTTCTCGTGCCTTATGATGACGCCTGCCGACCCACTCGGCTCCTTCGGCGCATCATAGCGAGGCGGCGGCATTCCTCCAGATCGTAGATGGGATCGCCGCGGCCAAATAGAATCGCCGTCACGGCCGTTCCTGGCTGTTGACCTTGACGGGACGACGGCGGTGTGCTGGGCGGAGAGCAGATGGAACCCCGCTCCTCGAGGTGGACGCGCGGAATCGGTCCGTTTGCGCAACGACGTCTCGTTCGCGTATTGAGAAGAGCGCCGCGTCTTCTTCCAATAGGGGGAGGGCGGGGCGATCGGAGCCAATGGCCCATTGTGGGCACCCTTTCATCTGCCACGCCGTCTCGTTCGGAGTCGCCTTCTCACGAAACAAGGTGCGCAGTTCAGCAGCGGCTGCGCACAAGACGAATGCCGCCTCCCAGATAGAGAGATGGCCGATGGAGCTAGTTTCGTTTTTTTTTTCCATGACCACCCTTGATGATGGCTGACGTTTCGCTATGCGCTTTGAGGTACACGAGCGACTGTCGATAGGGCTGTCGTTCTTTCGCTGCTAGAGCAGTCTTTTCTTTCCTTTTCTTTTCTTTTCTTTTCTTTTCTTTTCTTTTCTATTTTGTCGGAGTACTGCGAAGTACAGCTGACCTCAATGGTGAGAGATGCAACGAGCATAGACGGATTTCAGGAGGCTTTGCGATCTTTTGTTCTATATAACAAGCAAATATTGTAAGCCTGCTCACATGCTAAACTATTGATTGATTGTAGGGTTTGAATGCGATGAGGCGCGCCATAGTGGAGGGCTCCGGATTAATTTTGACCACCTGGGATCTTTAACGTGCGTTGAAATCTCGTACACACGGGCGTTTTTGCTTCTCGTCTCCATCAGAATCACATGCTATACTAAACTTCTGATTTAGGGTAACAAATCACTTAAAACTTTTCCAACGTTTCTTGTTGTGTGTGTGCGTGTTCGCGTGCAAATCGGAATTGAGGTGGTTCGTCGAGCTCTCTATAACCCCTTTCGTTTACAGCAAGCAGATTAATGCGCCGCTACACAGAAGGCCGCATTCTATGATTCTACACGAACCACGGGACCGTGTGCGGGGGCCGACTTTTCTGTACTGAAATATGAAAGGAAACGAGTAATTCAAATCATACTATTTCCGTTTACTGCAACGCGTGTTTCTTCGGTGCGTTACGCTCGAAATTTAATTTTATCCTAATGCCTGGCTCCGCACTAATGTTTCTCCGTGCGTCCCGACACATCCGAATTGTCATCATGACGAAACGCTCTTCAGATTAGCAAAGCGTGGAAGGAGGAACGGTTACGCTTTTCTCTTCTTACAGTAGCGGATCATATCCCCAAATTTCGGGGACACGCGCCTCCGAAGACGCCTAGCGCCCTCTCTCGGTGGCAGCCCTAAACGGCGAGCGTAACTAAATGGGGGGAAGCAAAAACAATTGCAGCTCTTGAATGGAAGCAGGTTTAGCAAAGGGCCTTCATGAAATACATAACGCTGCTTAAAGTGCACTCGCAGGTAAAATTACAGCAGTGCTAAGAATTAATTGCGGCTTCCTTGCGCACCTAAAGTTTTCCGGCCGGGGCCCTTGATTTCTTATTTGTTTCGCGATATTAGCGGTGATACTAGCGCTGCAAATAGAAGTTTTCAAAAAGGCCTTCGCGAAATACCTAAAACTTCTTACAGCGCAGTCACAGGTAAAATTTCACCCCGCAGAGCATGAATTGTGGCTTCCTTGCACCCCTAACGTTTTCAAATGCCCAGGGCGAGCCTCCTTCATTTCTTTCTTGTGTCGCCATACTGGCGTTGCAGATTGAGCTTTTCAAAGTTGCCTTCAAGATATATTTAAATTTACTTAAAGCGCATTCACGGGTAAGATAAACATGAAAAAAGAAAACGGGAAAGAGGAGGGGGGGGGGGGGATTGCGGAATCGTTCCCGGCGGTTTATCAAACGCCACCGAACGTTTCACGGAACGTTTAGACGTTTAGCCAAAGCCTTTTCGGTACAAGGCCTTCTGTACAGGCCATTTCTGCATGGTATATTCTGTACACGGAAAGGACGCGGAGTTGAAGGTTATACCTACACTTGATAAGTAAAAAAATGAGGGGAAGCAACCCCGAGAGCATTTTATTAATCAAGCGCAATCTTGCCCATCTCCCTATAACAACGCTATGATCAATCAATCAATCAATCAATCAATCAATCAATCAATCAATCAATCAATCAATCAATCAATCAATCAATCAATCAATCAATCAATCAATCAATCAATCAATCAATCAATCAATCAACAAATGCAATTATCATGCATGATATATAAACAGCAAGCTCACGCATTCGTTTATAGAGTACTCAAAAAACCGTATTGTGCTTGGTCATTCAGGTTTTGAGAGGGTGATTCATGTTGCCTCTGAATTTTATCTGGCTTCTTATGTTTTCGGCTAAACCGCACGTTTCATGGACCTCAGGTAATTGGTGCAGTGCTAACCACGGATACACTTAATTAGTTAGATGAATAATGGGCGGTGCAAAGATCTCCGTTACGGTGATGTGCTCTGTGATTGAAATTAGCTTTCATATTAATTGCAAGTCACCTCTTGGTTATCTTTGTGGATATGCTGAAGTCAATATCTCAGTGCAATAAGTTCTTGATTTATTATCATAAAATATCAGCCAGCAAATATTGTCACTGCACACCATGCCGCCAGAAGCTTCTGCTTTTAGTGCACCCGAGAACCCCCTTTATCCTCCCCCCCCTTATAACCAAGCACGAATGCATTTCCATTCGCTAAACGCTGCAGTAGCGAAAGTTCTTGTGAGGCCACAAAGAATAATAAAGCAAAAAAAGTAAGTGGCTTTTTAGTTTTAAATTTAGTGTAAAATATTTTGTATGTGAAGAAACGGCTCGAATATTTTCTTTTTAAACTGCTATTAGGGTGAAGCAAATGTCGCCAAGTTTGGACGTATGTGATTGCATCGCCATCTAGGGCTATTAGTCTCTGACGCACGCATACTGGGGCAAAAAACAAAACAAAACAAAACAAAAAGAAGCGGCTTTTCGATGTCGTACAGGCAAGTAGCTTTGTAAATCAGGGTTCGCTTTTTTACTTGCAATGCCAAAAATTGCTACTACGGCAGTTATTATGATGGCAAAAAATTACTGTCGGGCGGTCTACTTCATCTCGACTGATAGCAACGGGATGCCGGAATTGCGCCTAACTCCATTATCATGGGCAAACGTTAGTGGAAGTTCTTCTGTGGAAATAACAGAGCGAAACGCGCCGCTACCACGAGCATTTGAAGGCGGCTCTGAGAGGCCGCCGGTTCTGGCGCGGCGTCTTCCGCTCCATCACGTACGTCACGTCCGGCCGCCGCTATTGCCGCCTTTTCTATTCAGTTTCGGTTCCGAAAACGCCCATGTCGCGAGCCGTTTGTGTCGCGCGCGTTGATGTTTGAAGCGCAGTATTTTGCATTTCGCACCCTATTTATATGTACTATGAGGTGACATTATTTTCACGTTGTCGAAAATTTGAGCGCAGTTGGCCTCTATAAGGTGTGTTGTTGCGTGCTTATATCGGTCTGCTATATTATGTACATGAGTACGACACGGGCAAAAGAATATTTTACGTTAAATATAAAAACCTGATCGCCCTCTAATTGACCACTGAAGAGAAGTTTTTGACCCGAAACAATGGATTTCGGGGGAAATAAACTCTCTTGGCAAAATTAACTTTTGCTGAAAGTAACTTACCAGTAACTCATAACTCCAGTAACTTACCCTTTACCTGTAAATCCCCACCAAGGCAGTAAACGCAACCGCAATGAACCATTTGACTCGCCGCGGTGGCCTAGTGGGAAAATGCGCGCAGTTATCAACAAAACAGAACTATATTCTTCGGGTTTCGTTTTTGGAGTTCCTCTGGATTTCTTAAAGCGCCGACACTGTTCCTTTGATATGCTATTTTGCCTTACCGGGCTAATTCGCATTCGGGCAAAACAGAAATCCTAAATGCGCTGTGTATTCGCTCTATAAAATCAAATATTTCAAGATACGAGATGTTGCACACATTCTTGCTGTTTAGTTTTCCGGGAATACCGTCTCCTAGCCTCCATGCAGCGCCACCATCTCTGGCTTACTCGCACGCGCACTCATGAGGCGCTGATCGGGGACTGCGAATTGGGCAGCGCGGTCGTACTTCACAACTGATGAGCTGGAGTTCAGGACGCGAAGTCGGATAAAACAATATCTCGCTTCTGTGTGATGAGGCGGAAACTCCTGTGAAGAAAGAAGTTAACACATGGTCAATTCGCGAAGCATTCCGCATGTACGAGCGAAAATATATTTACTGCAGCATTGGGCTGAGCTTATTATTTCACCCTTTTCAACCTTGGTGAGCCAAATGTAATCCACAACAAGAAATGTGCTCCTGCGCGTATCGTGCCAAGTAACACGGTTTGCTGCAAACACGAAAATTACCAGGAACTCAAGGCTAGATGTCAGCGCGCCATTTAATAATCAATGCTGTATTGGAGGGAGAGGGGGGGGGAGGGGGAATTAGACAAGTGCACAAAAGGCGAGTCTGTCATACTCGGAAGACTGGATATTTGTGAAGAAGTTGGCAAGGGAGAGGGAGATTGCGGTTGTCACGTGGGAGCCAGGCGACTTAGTGAAGAAGGCCCTTAACGTTTAGCATTTCTTAGATGCCTCTAAATTGCGTTTACAAGGAATGCGTGCGACGGAGTTGCAGGAATCTTTAAACACCAGGCTGAATTTTACAACCCGGGGGAGACCTCAAGAATTGCGATTCATACAGCAAGAAACATAAAACTATGTTGTGTCATAAAGTCAAGTGCGTGCACTTCACATCGTGTGGAGAGAAAGGAGTTTGCCAACTACTGTGGCACGCACAAAAAACGGAATGATGACAGCCAGTACATGCGTTCCCCGGAATTCAATCTTGATACATATGGCGAAGCAAAAGAGCAAACAATTTGGCGATCAGTATCAGGTACATGTTATCCACATGCCTGTGTGTACCGATTTAAGGAAATTCTTAGATACCTATAAGCCGCTTTAATTAGCTAAAGCTGTGCTACACAGCCATACAATTTCAATAGAGTGCCGATTGTTTACGGCGTCAAACGTTCGCTCGGAAACTGCCATTTATGCTGTGTAATTTCCACTGTATGCTATGTAACTGTATGCTGTGATAGTTTGCATTTTTCGAAAAAAAAAATCATATATATGCAAATCTTGAGGACGTAGATATATCCCCGTTTCTTGTCTAAGCAGCCCGTGTTGAGCACGGATGACAAGGCTCCATTCTCGCGCTGTGCACAATTCCGGATCGACATGACGCAAGGAGATTTTCTAATGAAAGTACGTTTAGCGCCAATGTCTTTGGGAGATAAAGGTAACTGCTATTGACACTTGCTTTCAACACATATGTATAGTTGCATCACGGACACTGCTGAAATATTTTACAGCGGAAGGAGCATAGCACGCAGGCCCCTGTTTGAATGGCTACATCCCTATAGTTCATTCCACAAGCTAGGTGCAGCACTGTGGAGGCTACATTGTTGTCAACAGCCCGCCCCCTTAGGGTACCTAACTCACCGCGAAAGAAGCGACAAAAGGCGCGGGGCCTTGCGGTTCCACCTGCCGAGAGGGGAGAAGGGAATGTCATTTAGGACCCCCTTTACGCCGAGTTAGGCACCCTCAGTGGGTGCACTGTTGACAACAATGTAGCCTCCACAGTGCTGCACCTAGCTTGTGGTATATATAAAAAGACACGTTCATGGGACCGAAGACACTCGTGCGCGCGAGCGTCCATCCGTTGGTGGGAAGGATGGAGACGCAAAGTTAGTTTCTTGGGCCCTTTGTGCGGGTCCACACTCCCCTATTTCTTCTCTTTTTTTTTTTTTTTTTCATAATTCGACATGCTTTGCCGGAAATAAGGGGGACCCTTGGGGGGCTTTGGTAAGACCGGCTTCGGGTCCAGCTAGCGTCACTAAATAAAGGCTTTTGGAGTATCGGCACTCTTTTCTGACATTGTTATGTGCCGTCAGGACTTTCATTGATCGTTCGGCACCACGTGATATTTGTTTACATACGGGCGCAGCCATTTTGTTTCTGGGCGCCTCTCCTCTCTTTTTTTTTTTTTTTTTTTTCTGCTGCGCGGACGCTAGAGCGGCCGCTCACACTCTGCCCGTCACAACCGGGGTAGAGATGGTTTTGTTGGTAGAGATGGCAACACTGCAAGCCAGAAACAAAATGGCCCCCAGACGCTTCCGGGTGCACGAAGTGGCGGTACTCTTAAGCGTAGCTCATTTAGTGATGCTAGGCCCAGCCGAGTAGGAAGAGAAGAAAGAAGAAAAAAAAAAGATTATTAAACTCTGGACGCCACGTGGTGTCAGATTTTCGAAGCTTTCGGGATGTTTCCCAAAGTTAGCCTTGCTCGGGCGGAGTACACAGCAGAGCAGAATGTCACGCAGTTGAGCTAAGCCGCACGTCGAGCGAGCTATATCAACGGCCGTATACCTATTACTGTTTCCAGACAAAGGACTGCGGCTGGCTTCATTGCATTCGGGCGCCTAATGATGCCAAACTCGCTTCGTTCCCGTAACTCGCGATAAGGGCCCCACTGCCAAACCTGTGCCACGCTGAGAACGCTGGACTACGACGATGAACGTCGAGCAGTGCGAATCCACTGCTGTGCCGGCGCCGACATCGCGCATGACGGAGTGCGTCTCTCGCTCGGCGCGCGTAGCGCTATCCGTCTCGCCGGATAAACACCTTCCCGCGTCTCGTGCATTAAAGTGGCGCCGGCTCGACACTCGCCGAAAGTTCGCTTTGGTTGGCACCCCTCCGTCCTTTCAACGCAATGGGATCATCCTTACGGATGGCCACTGGTAACAGATTAACGCAGTCGCGCGGCGGCGCCCATCTCCGATACCGAGGACCGCACTCGTCGAGGAAAAATTTGGGGAGAAGGCGAAGTCAGCTCACTGTCACCGAGTGAATCATATTCCGAGTAATCGGACATCTCGTTTCATGGTGAAGCCCCTTAGGGGCCGGGGCTGTTGGCGTCTCCTGTCGTCGTCGTAGTCGTCGTCTTATGTAGTCACAGTACTAAATCATTGGGACACTCGTTTACGCCTCGCGCTAGAACGTAGCGCGTACTAAAAAAAAAAACGGGACAGTCGTTTGCGCCTCGCGCTGGAGCGCTCCGTAACGCGTACTAAAAAAGCACCGGGACACTCAATTACGCCTCGCGCTAGAGAGCTTCATGCTTCAAAGACAAGAGACTTTTGCAGCTAATCTGTACACCTGTAACCCCAATGGTTTTATCTCCGTTGTCAAAAACGCCAAGCCGCCAAGAATACACTTTACACTGCACCCTTCGCCCTTCACCAGGTTTCACGTCAGTGGAGATGACCCTGGATTTTTTTTTTAGTGTACGTTGGCCGAATTCTCTGCTCCTTGGTTAAGAGGGAGACGCGAGTACACCTTTACTACACCTACACGGGCGCAGCCATTTTGTTTCTGGGCGCCTCTCCTCTCTTTTCTGGGTGCCCCTCCCCAGGTTTCACGTTAGTGGAGATGGCCCGAGATTTTTTTTTTTTTTTTTTCCTAATGAGAACTGCGCAGGACGGGATAAGTCGGATGGTTCCGGCCTGGGGATATTGGGCTGGATTTCTTTCAGGCCTTCTCCAATGAAAACAACGACGAAAGGAATTAGTTTCCTTTTTCATGTATATCTAGTTTTCCTGAGTAATATCGCAGGACACCTATTTCTGCCCTTTTTGAAGCATCCAGGTTGCACGCATCCTCGGTCTCTTCACGTGCAGTTTACTGACGCCACTGGCGTGTCAAAAGGTCCAGGACCGTGATACTTATCGCCGCCATGTGAGCTCGAGCACACACAATGAAACTACGAAGTACAGCAGTGAGTGATTGATGTAGGATTAAATATTGTGTGCGTTTCAGTGAGGCGATCAATCTTTTACACCCGCCTGACCGAGTCGGACAACTGCGAAGAGAAAGGTGAGAAAGAGAGAGCGAAATTCAGGTGTTATACTTAAGCTGAAGCAGGTTAACCCAAATGCAACACCGAAAAAAGGGCGTGGCATCCAGATAAATTAAATAACATAATGTTTGTCTGACACAAGAGCTTTATTGAATGCGTGTCCAAAACCAGCTGCCCAGCGCTATTTCCTACATTCTCCGCACGTAGCGTGGTACGCGGAACTGAAGGGCACAAAACTGAAATTTAAGACTGCGTGCTTATACGTCTTGTTCTTTTTCTTTTTTTCGCTGGGAAGCATTTGCATTTCGTCAGTGCAATTAAAGAAGTCATGCGCTTCAAGGGAATTTGCCAGAGTAATCATGAGCTGACGCCTGAGAGCCCGAACTACAGGATAAATCCAAGCTATACTGATCGCCATCTAATACGTTTCCGGCGCCATCTGGCTACGTACAAGAAAAAAAATCCGGGTAGTCTCCACTAACGTGACACCTGGGGAGGGGCGAAGCATGCAGTGTATAAGTGTATTCTTGGTGCCTCGGCGTTTTTGCCAACGGAGATGAAACTGTTTGGGGGGGGGGGGGGGGGTAGAGCTATCATGAAGCTTTGCTGTAAAACACTCGTGTCTTTGAAGCACGAAGCTCTCTAGCGCGAGACGTAAACGAGTGTCCCGGTGTTTTTTTAGTACGCGTTACGTTCTAGCGCGAGGCGCAAACGAGTTTCCCGGTGTTTTAGTACCAGGACTACATGAGACGAAGATTACGACGATGACGACGACGACGACGACGACAGGGGACGCCAACAATCTCAGCCTCTAAGGGACTTCGCCCCTAAAATTGCGAGGATGTTCAGGGAGAGAAAGCTGAACTATGCTCTGTTCCAGTTTTCAATTATTTGCGTTTGCTATAAAGGATATAGTTCATCCGTGATTAACCTGTTTCAGGCTCTGAATTGAGAAACTGCGCCTGTTATATCTCCGAGACCCAACGGGCGCGTATTCAGGCGTTTAGCTCATAGCCGTCGGGCGTTAATACAGGAGATCTGCACGGTGTTCTAATCCGATAATTTGTCGCTGGAAAGCAGATTACGGCAACGCCCGCCTGTTGTGATTAATGAACGCCACGTTCATATCGCGCACTTCGCTGCATTCCTCTCGATTCCTATTTGCCCAAGTTAAGTCCAAACTCTGGGCGACAATTTAGGTAAACTTCGCGAGCGATAAGCCTAGCGTTAATTACGTGATTTCAGCCTAGCATGCAAGGATCAAATCGCTCTTAACGGGATTCGCGCTTTCAAGACGTTTAAAATTTCGTTTGTCAGTTTCCTTTCATCGATGAGCTTGGCTAGTGCACAAACTATTGAGTAAGTCGTGTTCAAGGTGTTTCGTCACGTCTTCATCTAATCTCAGTAGGCTTATTCCCAGGGGAGTATGTTCCTGTTTGATAAAGGGCACAAGCCGCAACAAATGGCCGCATTGTCTGAATGCCCCCATCTAAGCGAGTAGCATTAGGTACAAGTGAGTTAACTATCCAGATATATTTGCTTCACGGGGCGGGCTCTTCAGGTTTCATGAAATACCAGTTACGATTGTTTTTCAGTATTTCTCGGTCTTTAGATGGCAAGGGTGTTTTAGGGGCGAAGACCCTTAGGAGCTAGGGCTGTCGACGTCTCCTGTCGTCGTCGTCGCAATCGTCGTCTCATGCACTCACGGTACTAAAACACCTGGAAAATCGTTTACGACTCGCGTTAGAACGTCACGCGTACTAGCAAAGAAACACCGCGACACTCGTTTCAAGCCTCGTGCTGGAGAGCTTGGCGCTTCAAAGACAAGAGACTTTTACAGCAAAGCTGTACCCCTCTACCCTTCAATGGTTTTATCTCCGTTGGCAAAAACGTCAAAACGCCAAGAATACACTTATACACTGCATGTTTCGCCCCTCCCCAGGTTTCACGTTAGTGGAGATGGCCAGGGATTGTTTGTTTTTCTAATGAAAAATTGATGAACAGCTGTTTAAAACCAGTTGTTTGTATTGTAGTGTTAAACTAAAAAAAACATTTGTGCCAATTTTCGCTATTCGGTTGATCTATCCTGGCAATGTTTATATATGTTTGAGACTGGTTAGAAGCTCAGACCGACAAATTCAATTTACGAAATCGCCTGAATCTTCTGTCAAATTTTTGAAGCTGCCGTCTGTGCAGAAAATTACTTTTCTTGCACAAAACAGGGTGAAACACTAACCGCGCAGAGCGTAATATCCAAAAGGGCACCCACGGTTGCTAACACGACGACCGTGAGTTACAATAATTCGGTGACGAGACTTTCGTGACTTCTTCCTCGTTTCGCGCAGCCTACAAACTGGAGAGAGAGCGAATAAAATCTGCTACAGACTGCGCCGAAGCAAACATGTCATGTTGCTCTTGTTGAAGTAAACACAGATTATATTGCACTTGGTTCAGCTTCCAGGTAGACGCTCGTAGGCAGCCATCATGCAGTCGATAAGCACTGCTCTCGCATCGGCCACGGGCGTGATCAACACGCGATGTGGCGTCACTAGGTGCATGTATTGTGGGGTAAAATCCCCAATGGGCCCGTCATCCGAATTCGCTTCGAGGCATTCTATGGGTTCGAAATGGAATCATGAACACGGGCCATTTCCAGCAATGAACTGAGAATGGGTTTATTGGTAGCGCTACTGCCGCAACCACACAATACGCTTGCCTGCTCGGCTGATTCATTTCAGCGAACTCCTGCACCCGCGGGAATTCGCGTACAGCTCGGAGCGGCGTCCGTGCAGCGAGTGACACCACCACTAAGGTAACGTAAGGCTCCGAAGCTGGGTTTGGGGTGCTGTCCCACTTGATCAATACGCCGATGTCATGTAAACAAGTCAGCTCGGCGGGTTCCATTCTGTCAATACATTGACAGGAACAACGGGTATAGCGCACAAGACGGCGTGAAGAAGGCTACGTACCGACAGTATAGTGCCTATAGAATATATTATACCGACAGGAACACCTACCCAACCGTTCTTGCCAGCGCTTACGGGAGCCGAGCATACACCACTTAGGTAGGACAAAGCCCGCGAACTGTCCCATAGTCGTGGGAAACCATTGCGGAAACTCTTTCTGTCAGTTTTTTCACAGCGCCGCTCATACTTTGGTGTTGTTTTTTGACCTGAACCATTAACAGGAAGAGAAAACTGAGCTTTTCAAGTTGTGACGACTCTGTTCGAGCCCCTTCGTACCTGGGAGGTGTTTACCGAACGCAGCTGTAACTCTGCTCCATTGCTCTGCTCCGGGAGCCAATCGGTTAATCGGGGGCTCCCGCACGGGGATCCCCCGGGCGGCTATGACTCATCGATGCCGTCATCGATCGCTCGCTGCCAAACGGGCTTTTGCTGCGGGTTCTACCGAAAGGGGTTCCACCCGCTCGCTTCGACTGGTAACTCAGGGGTTGGCCGCTCTGTTAAACCTCTTATTTTTCCGCGGCCAGCTGAGCGTGAAGCTTTCGGTAGCCAGATTCGTACGTGTTCACGGTTGAATTTGTCCGGCGGGTAACGACGCTGTTCTCGGTAGATACAATAAATGAAACCAATGAACCGCCCCTGGGTTTTCTTTTCTTTTTAATTTTATTTTTGTTTGCCTATACGTGCGTTTTCTGTAATGCATAAGGTTGTGCGTATGAATACTTGAGAACAGAATAATTTGATATTAAAACAGCAGTCAATCTTACACCGCCAGTTTTTTGAGCTCTAACCACGAAATCAAAGAACAATAAGGGCCATACATAGCTTGTAAAACGGCGAACGCAACCTCGAGAGTTTAGCCAAGGTGTTTTCCGTAACCTACAAAGCTGTTAACACATTTAAGAGGTGCAGAACCTTAGCATTGCAAGGAAACGAGAACTGTAGCTTATGGCGCGTTTTTGCAGGATGAACAAATTCCTTCATACTTATTTTTCTGATGCTTCAATGTACGTACACTTCAGGCTCAAAGCGTCGTTCATCTATGTTGTCAAGCGCTCTATCGTACAACCATGCCTTATCGATTACTGGTGCCTTACCGCCTTTCCGAAGCTTAGTTCATGCTTCAACCTCTTCGTTGTTTTTAGCCCATTTGCTTTATTATCGGCACAGCATACAGCATTTGGAGAAGGCCACGATAACATGACGTGGAAGTTGATTTGGCATGTTATTTAAATGAAATGAAAAACAAGGAACCGCGTTTTTATCTCAATTTTTTTGTGGTATATTTCGTGATTATAGTTGAGAAAGGTTGGTTACATTGCTTTCAAAGCATGTTTGCGTGCGTAGTAGTGACTGGCCGCAATGCATTTTGATGAAAGTTGTAACATCCGACGTCGGCAGTTCACACCGTGGTTCAAACCGATGGTGTGGTGATGATACTGATCATGATAGTAATTATTACGCAGTTGCGAAAATAACTGCGTCCACAAATGAAAGAATGAAAGGAAATGTTTCAGGATCAATGCCTCTGTCGAAGGAATTGGCAAAGACACCGAATGGGAATGAAGATGATGGCTGTGCGCATACAAATATATAGCACTCCCGCCATACCCCAGTTGTCTTTCAGGAGCTTTGTCACATGGACAAAAAAAAAAAACACACGTTGTTCTGGAGATCTGGTGGGGCACCAGATTATTCGCCACCCACTCCTCCTCATCCTCCCCATTTTCTCCTCATCTCCCATTAAAACTTCCCTTACTCACAACGTGTTCGTCGTCCCCGCAGCGACCGCAGCCCTGCCCGCCACAGCGCAACCGTTCCCGGCAGCTAGCGCTTCCTGTCGTCACAAAAGCGAACTGAACCGCGAAGCGGAGTAGGGCTCTCTTTCCATTTCGATTTCCCGCTCTTTTTCTCCCACCCTTTGTGCGATCACTTTTCCTCCAGTAATCGCGCCGCAGCTGCAAAAAGAGCGGCACATTTCCGAAACATGAATTTCAGGGGCAGAGCAACACAGCCTCGCAGTTAGATCCGTGCACAACCAGACATACACGTGCACGTACTTAAACACACGTCTGCAGACGCTGAGAGGACGAGAACGAAAACGCCGCACATTCACAGGCTGTTGCGCCGTCGGAAACTCGTGCAGCTAGGGCTGTGGGCGGGCAGCAGTGTCTCGGCGGCGAACAAAAAAATAGGAACCCGCTCCCTCCTAGCAGCAGCAGCAAAAGGAAGATGGCGAAATAGAGATGGATAGCGCAGTGCGCGGCCGGGTTATTAAATAAGTTTTGCGCGATTGAATTGACGGAGTTTGTTTGCCTTTGGGAGCGGCGCGCGCGGAAGGGGGAGAGGGGCCCTGTTGCGGCCGCAGCAGTGGCGACCCGCTGCGAGCGAGGCATCCGAAAGAGATGCGTAATGAATCGACGACGAGCCCCGTGTCTTCTTCGCCCTCCTCTGCTCTAACTTTATTAAAGGCTGCTCCGCCGTTGCCGCATATATGCAACGTGAGCAGCGTCGGTGCGCCTCTCTGCAGCTGCGCATATTGCCGCCCTCTCGGCATCACTGGCTTCCGGCCGCGCGAGACAATCAGCTCCCCTCCTCCCGTACAGGCGGGAAGGATATTGCCTCAATCCCAAACTTTGATTCGGAAGGACTCTTTTCAGCTCGTTGTGCCTGACGGCTTTGCTTTCAATCGATCAGTGGTGAAATCGGCGAACGACCTATTGGCGGTTATCCAGAGGGAGCAGCAGTAGTAGTATTGACGTAATTTTGAGGGCAGGGGTTCAGCCTTAGTCCAGAACACCGTGAGCCGGCGCTGCATCCAGGGCTATAGTCTTCAGGGATGGCTGTTGCTGTTGCGATGATTGGGGTCAGCACGGTCTGGTCATCTTTTTTTTTTTTTTTTCTGCGGATAAATGTGTTAGGAGAGCATCTCCCTTTCTTGTTCGCTTTTCCAGACACCTTACTGCTCAATCCCGCTTGGTTATACTCATGCCAAAGTCACATATTTGCCCGCACTGCTCTTCGGTGATGGTGGTGCCACTACGGCTCGTTTCACGATGCGGAAACTGCATTGGGACTGGAACTGACAAAGAAAACGCGTGTATATTTCGCAGGAGTTCGCAGATGCGCTAAGCATGTTATACTCTTTCGCCTTCGGCGTTTTGAGCGTACCAAATGGTTATGCCACAGTGGACGAAGATAGTGCGGAGAAGCTAACCTTACAAACTTTGTAAGCGTCGTAAGGCTGGCTTCTCCGCACAAGTATTGATGCAGTGGCGTCGGTCCTTACCGTCGTCGTCTTCTACCGTCCTTTTACGTTCCATGAGGACACAAACTAGCAAGAACAATTATAGTGCCAAGAAATGGACCAAAGACCGTACGCGTTTTTTTGCCCTTATCGGCCCATTTTCACTTGCCCTCTATTTTATCTCGTGAACACTTCTCCCCCGATGCCGGGTAGCAAAACCGGGCTCTACATCTGGATAGCCTCTCGGCCTTTTCTTCCCTCTATTCCTCCTGCTCTTCCTCCCTGATAAAAAAATAAAAATAGTAGATTCATACGAAATATAATTCGTAAACTATATATGCACCCATAAAACCTAGGTTAGTATCGAAAGCAAGGATGTCAAACAAGTGTCATCGGAAGAGAAAAAAAGAAATGAAACTTTATTTTGCAGCTCAAGTCCGAGCCGCGGTATTATCAGTCCTCGGAGGAAGGGGGTGTTCCACGGTCCTCCGATGGTGGCGGGCTTGGCGGAGGTGCACAAAGAGTTTCAATGTGGGCAGCCAAGAGGGACCGCAGGGCTGCCCGTAGGTTTTCGGACGGAGCGGCCCAGCTAGACCACGAGTAGGGAATATCAGGGGGGAAGGGGTTGGTCGAAAGAAATGTGGAAGACGAGGTCGCCCGTACACAGCGCCAATATGTATGTTCATTGTCCGGATAGCCACCGCATACCTGACAGTGCGGACGGCCTGGTGACTTCTGCGTATAGTGAAGGGACAGATCACAGCGAAAAGCGCTTGGAGTTAACCCCGCATGTGTTGGAGTTAACTCCGCATGTTTTCATGTTTAGCGTTTTGAATGGCACAAAATGAAACGGTTCTCAACTTATTATTATTATTATGAATTTAACACGTAAATTATTTCTTTCAGTCTTCGTGCCCTTTGTTGAACGCGCCGTTTAAATCTCTCGCACTGCACTCCATGCGTTCCGATGTCAGCGATAAAATGTAGGCTTATGTCAACAGTGGGGGGGAAAATTTTCCCTTGTCATTGTGACGTCTCGAATAAGCTTACAACGTGACGCTATAAAAGCTCTCGTGGTGAGTTTTTTTACCTCTGTGACACTGTTTCCGATGTTGACTTATATTCTTAAGCTGATTTTTTTCTGCACATGATTTTGATGTTCTCGTATGTCAGGGATTTGTGTGCCAACTCGGGCGAACGAAATAAAAGGCGTACCTTGGGAGAAAATATGCCCACTGCCCGTTAGTACACTGACACATTTATATTTAACGGGAGTTGCGCGTCAACGAAGGCGCTTGTTGATTGCCGATCGCCCTGTTCTAACCCTCTGTCTTTCAATTGCGCTTTTTTTAGACACATAATTGTAAATATTATTCACTCTATATGCGCCCGCTTGTAAGAAATTAAAAAAATAGTACTGACGGCTGGTTATCACCTTAGTTAAAATAGGCGTAGTTTGCCTCTATGAGCTTGCTCGATCTTATGTTCATCCTTGGAATAGTCAAAAGTGCGCTGTAACAGATCCCTCCTTTTTTCGGGAAATGGGGATAGGTTTCGTGGACACATTTCGGCATACTATTGCGCATGATATATATATATATATATATATATATATATATATATATATATTTATATATATATATATATATATATATATATATATATATATATATATATATATATATATATATATATATATATATATATATATATATATATATATATATATATATATTCTGATAATCGAGGTGAAAGCGGCCATGCGCGGCCCCACATGTGCTCCCGTAGACATTGTGGCGGTTGCCTATTAATGATGCAGCAGTGGTCATTTCCACATGGTGCTCGCAGCGCGCTCGGGCTCGGGCTGCCTAATTATCGAAGAGGTGATCACTGTGTCCACATGCGCAGGCGCTCACGCGGACTCCGTGCATAATTAATCGGCTCAGCGCGCACACGGCGCGCAATTCTCGAAGAGGTATCGCCGCCTGATCTGGAGGGCCTCGTTGGGTGCGTATACGTACGTGTCATCTGGCACAGAGGGGTTCGTTGAAACCAAACTGCGTATTACTTCGACGTTACAAATTATTTTAGTCAACCCGGCATTAAAAGGATTAAAGGGGCCAGAGAAGCTCGGAACGTGTCTATGCCGGCGGATTGATTAAGGGAGCACGACCAAATGTACAATTTTGAGCGTTCTCGCGGCTTTCTCGAATACGTTTGGCTTAATGTGCCCAGGCCTTCTCTTAGTGGAGTGAGAGTTTTCCAGCTTCTGACGGCCTATTTTTACCGTTGTAAGCGCGTCTCGATTTCAGATTTGCAGCGTAAGACATTGTCAGTGAACATTGCCATTATCTCCCGTTTGAAGATAATGAAGCCACCTTTAATGCAGGAAGTGTAATGGAAACCTAATATTGCCAGCAGGGACGTAGCCCGAGGGGAGGTTTGGATGTTCCAACCCCCTCCGAACTTTTTTTCTAGGCAGCGCGTACGCGAGACTTACTCCAACCCCCCTCCGAAAGAAAATGGTAGCTACGGCCCTGATTGCCAGCACTATAGAGAGCGGGTTGTTTACGTCTTATGCAGTTGAATATGGAGGGTCTATGAGAATTCGTTTGATACCAAAGGTGGTATGTTTAAAACGACTGGCGCCTAGGGCGATTTTAAGACACGATAAACTGTGACATTTTGGATGGAGCTGTGTATCACTTGATGCTCATGAAATTAACCTTCCTGACCTATTTATGACAAGCCAAGGCACGAGGGGCCCTAATAGACATGCCTACACATGGTCTTCCCTTTTGTAGGCGCATCAAGGCTCGCTAGCATCAGCGTAATCATGGAGCTACCGAAATGTCGATCGAACGCGTTTTAACGTAGTTTCTGTGCTGGCAATATATCATCCAGTCACCTGACTGGGTCCGAAAAGAAGCGAGAAGCGTATTTAAAAAAAACGTGATGTCGCCTGTTTTAGTAGATAAAGCATGCATGTTACGGCTATTGAGGGAGAAGGCGTATGGTAAGCTATAGACTTAAGAAACGGCGCTTCGCATAATTTGCTTTGCCGGTTCATCATATAACGCTATTCCTTACAAATATTTAAGACTGCTGCCACGGCAGTGTGAATCTGGCATTAGAAGGCGTGCTGTGGCTCTTTCCTAAAACCATATATGCGTATAGGTTTCCGGTGCAGGTGCGTTTTTTTTATATATAACGAATCTTACTCGGTATTTTTACAACCGTACGCCCCCCATTTCAACTCCACCAGCAGAATTTGGCGTCCGAAAGTGGCGCTAACAACACGAGAACAAGAAAACGACCACAAAAAATCTTGCAGGATTCGCTAACATAAAGTTCGCATGTAGGAAGCTTCGGAAAACGACACATAATGTGTATTTATATTCCAGTTTGTTTGACCAATGGCAGCAAGCAGATTTATATCTGTAAGATAAATATACTGCATAGTTGGCATGCGCCGAAGAGGTAATTTTAAACAATTGCGCCTGACAGCTACGATCTCTAATAAAGAGGCCAAGAATTGTAATGTTAATATCAACGCCTCCTTCTATGCTTGGAGAAACTGGTATGCAATGCTATTGAAGTTACCGAAGTCAGCTCAAGTTCTGCCTTATAAGAAGGACTGAAATTACGTGACTAAAACAATGATATGAAATGGTGTGGGATTAGACGCGTGCCGTCTTGCGTGCTTACGCGTATTTCTGATACTTTCTTTTTTCTTTTCAACCTGAGATGCCCTTTAGATTCGGGCAGGAGCCTTGAGGAGCCGAACGAAAATACTTGATTACAAAAGTATATATATGGAAAGCCATCGGTTACTTGTTAACAAATGTTCCGCTAAACGATTCAAGTGTCGAGATTGAAGAGCTGACCTAGCTCACGAGCTTCCTAAGGGCTACGTATCGAGTTCAAGTTGTCGCTATCATTTAAAAGGCTGGTACGTTCAACTCCTCGCTGGATGCGTCCTCACAACGGGTAATTCAGTCATGCGCGAATGAAATTATCCTGAAATGCGCAAAACCACCAGAATTTGAGAACTACAGTCTTAACAACCAGTAATACCTCAAAAATTAACGGTAACTCGCACGAAAAGCTGTAAGAACCGCCATATCAACTTAATTATCTCTTAGTGAGTCGAGAGCAGGGCAAGGAAGAAAAGTTGTGTCTTTTTTTCCCCTACGTCTAGAGGCACTGTATACAGGAAAAAATTAGCAGTGGCTTAGCTCGGCTATGCCAGGATATACGTAGCGTGAACTAAAGTTCCGCTCGTTATTCCTATAGGTTTCCTGGTTGTATGGGATTAGCTGATTATCACACTTACTGCTGCTAAAACGATTTCTAATCCAATCCAATCCAATCCAATGCAATCGCGGCGGCAGCGGCTCCGTCGCGCCAGTTGTGCGTCGTGAGACGGCACTGCTCCTCGCGCATGCGCAGCATGGCTCTCCAGGAGCCACGCGAAACTGCTCAACCTCGGCCAGTGTAGCTCACGCTACAAAAGAACTCAGGTCCCCCCAGGGGCTGCGCAGGCAGTGGCTGAGCCTCCGCTCTTGTCAAGCTCATGTCTATCGAAAACGAAAGCTGAGCAAATAGCGGCCGTGTTCTCGTGCTCTTGTCAACGTCCGTAAGAAAGTCCTGATAGATAAACGCTGCGGGAGAAGGGGGGGGAGGAGGAGGAAGAAGAGGAGAAGGGGGAGGACAGCGTGCGCAGCGCTCGAAATCGCTGACCGGAGTTGTCTGCGCGACGAGAGGCGTTGATGCGCGCTGTCAATCGCTCTGAGCTCACCGAAGCCCGTGGTCCGCATGGGAGGAATCTGCGCTTCTGCCGACGACCGTGGGAAGAAGCACGTAAACGAGTCAGCGTCCTCGAAGTGGTGGGTCCCGAGCCGCGGGTGCTTGCGCGTCTGCTGCCGCTGCTGCTGCGGCGTTTGCAGTCCCGTTGCTGCTGCTGACTTTGACGCTTCTCTTTTTCTCGTAAACATGTGTGTGGGGGAACAGAGAGCCGTGGTTCCAGCTGTGATTCACCGCCGCCGCGCATCCATCCATCAACCTTTCCGTTACGTGCTCGTTCGGGGCGATCGGCAGTGGGCTTTCTGGAAGCGAACGCCGAGCTGTGATAGCCGTGTGATTGCCGCTACCTGCGGGAAAACAAAAGACGTCTGAGAGTTGGCTGCCGGTCGGCAGCGCTTTTCCCGAAGGTGGACCTGTCAGCGAGTCGACCATTTGAAATCACGGCTTCACCTGCGAATTCAACAACTAATGCGGCAACGATTGCTGTGTGTCCACGTTAATTTTGGTGTCAGTAATATATATATATATATATATATATATATATATATATATATATATATATATATATATATACAAAACCAGTACCTACTTGTGTAACGGGTCATTGTGACCTATAGTTATTGCACTTAGATTTTTTTACAAATATGTGTAAAAGCAGGTAAGAATAAAGATATATAAAAACTACAGAATCGGGTGCAGCCGTTATAAGAAATAAATTAATATAAGTTATAAATAAATTATAAATTATAAGTTATAAATTATAAGAAATAATTTTTGTGTGTTACTAAGGTTAAATAAGTCAATTAATAAATAACGATATACAATATTTATTAGAAATGTTTAAGTACGATGTCAAGAAGTATTAAAATTGTTAAAATAATTATTTGAAATTATAAAATAGGAATTATTGCTACAAATATTACCAATATTTTTCCTTGCCTTTTGGTATCTCCGAATTTCTCACTTCAGTGCTGTATTTCACAAACTGGCGTCACAAAATTCGATGTGAAAAAGGGAGAAATGCGATTTCGAGAAAAATGCGATTACGTGTCGCCTTGAAATGTACAGACGTTATCAGTTTCTTACCATTTTTGTGCTGTGGGGTCTTGGTAAAGTGAACCTACTGAAATAGGGTTACTGCTTAAACCGGATAACAGTACTGGACGTGCTTTGCTTTCTCTAAGACCCCTGAACTGGACACTTAAGTGAATTTGTCGAAGACCCGTTTGTATTGGCACTGTGCTGCTTAATTTCGACTGAGGGGAAGTCTACAGCCGTGGTTCATATCATCTGTAATGAACATCAGAAAGAAGAAAATGAACACCATGCGCCCTTCGCTGCCGCCCCACTGCAGTGACGCCACACCGTTTTATTACAATGCGTTGTCTTGTTATTTATTTCAGCCTTCAGATTTTTATTTTCACCCTTCAAAGACAGCCGTTCACGCGCAGGTTGTGCAGATTGAACTTGCTAGCAATGCGCTAAATTCAGCCCTGCGGAACGCTAATGTGCGACGTCATAGCTGCGTCAGCTAATCGGCTGGGAGGTTGGTGTGAGGGAAAGGCAACATTAGGGCTCACCTTCCGCTTTTAAGAAAGGCGTGGAAATCGACTGAGCAAACTCGTAAATAGCTTACGCCTTCTAGAATTCAATCCGGTATTTTAATCAGGTACCAACTAAGTTTGGTGTCTTAGGGGCAAAGCCCCTTAGGGGCTCGGGCTGTTGGCGTCTCATGTCGTCGTCGTAACCGCGTCTCATTTAGTCACGGTACTAAAACACCGGGACACTCGTTTACGCCTCGCGCTAGAGAGCTTCGTGCTTTAAAGACACGAGACTTTTAGAGCAAAACTGTATACCTCTATCCCCCAACGGATTCATCTCCGTTGGAAAAAACGCCAAGGTGCCAAGATTACACTTATACACTGCATGCTTCGCCCCTCCCCAGGTTTCACGTTAGGGGAGATGTCCCGGGATTTTTTTTATAGGTATACCTCTCTCTAGTATTTTTTGAGTGCGCGTCGGTTTAACGACATGTCGATGTTTCATATACTCCTGCCGATTTTGAAGAATTATTAAACTCCCAAAACGTGAAAGCGGGTACTGGATGTTGTTTGCATGCATGTACACACAGGCACGCACAAATCCGAATATACGAATGTGTCAAATATACTTTTTTATGCATGTCACAATCGCATGCAAGTATGTATCGAATACACGTCCGTATATGGAACGAAATTTTAACCTGATCAGGCAAGAACGAGGCCAACGAGCTTTTTAAGATTTGCTAGCATTTGCCGCCGCTTGTATCAGTGCGCCCGCTAAAGAAGGCGACTTGTCTTCTCTTTCTTGGAGGGAAGGTATACTCGTCTTCTGGTGGCTGGAAGTACGGTGGCCATGACTTTCCTAACACGTGACAACCAGGCAAATTCGGTTCAATCTGAAGATGCGCACCCGCCGCGGTGGCTCTTTGGCTAAAGGCGTCGTGCTGCTGAGCCCTTATGAGGATGCGGGCTCGATCCCGCCAGCGATGGTGGCTTTTGAGAAGGCTAAAGCGAAATGCGCGCGTGTCGGGATGTCAGCGCACATAAAAAAAAATTTCCCCGCATTTCCCCGAGGGGAAGAATGTGAAAGTGCGAATGCACGAGTTGAATTTGCGCGGTTCGGTAATGTTCGCGAAAGAGAGATCACACACACACACACACAACTACAAAGAAAGAAAGATGAATTTATTCACAGACACCTATTTGTGTTGTCGTTGTACTTGATTGCTAGAGCGGATCTCAGCTTTGAAATTTCGTGTCAGTCCAGCTCAATAAAACGTTTTCACCACCACCTACTCCTTTAAGCGGGTGCATTAGCCCTTCTCACGCCCGATTCCTGGCCAATCCCCCACGTGGGTATGTGCCATGTCAGCGGCCAGGCAGCGCGCGCCCATCTCCCCCCGTTGCCAAGGAAGACGAGGAGATTCCTGGCCAATCCCCCACGTGGGTATGTGCCATGTCAGCGGCCAGGCAGCGCGCGCCCATCTCCCCCCGTTGCCAAGGAAGACGAGGAGCGCGCGCACCCGCAGCTGTTGCTATGTGGACGGACGGCGGTCGCCGGAATTCAGGGTCGCTTATAAAGTGCATTCGCACTTAAAATAGCCAGGCAGTGTGAATTAATCTGGAGCCGTCCAGTACGATGCGCCTCATTGTCCAAGTGTAGTTTCAGTACATTAAACCCCCAACTTTCTTTTTCTTTTTTGAAGATGGCGGGAAGGTTTCCTTCCCCTTGTTGGAAAATTGAAATAAACGAAAGAATCAAGCTCCTGTTCCCTTTGGGCACGTATGTCCGACCGCGTGTGGTCGTTAGCCGCGGTTGTCGAGGCGCCGAAGAGGCGGCTGCAAGGCGACGATCATCCCCCGATCGCGATCCTTCATGCCGGCTGTCCGCCAAATCGGGCAGGACGATCGGACCCCACGCTGTCTCGGATATCAGCGCTCTCACGCGCCGCTCTCGGCGAGTTCTCGCACGGGGCGACCGATCGCTGCAGCTCCCTGTATTGATGAACGCCTATCGCCACCGCCTTCGTGGGCCCGTGATAAAGTCGAGGCGGCTGATCAATAGCTCCGTGGCCAGTCTCTCGTTTCGTGATTACGCCCGCTTCATCAGCTCTCGCGTTTGAAGTTGCGTGCAGTGCGTGAAATCGAGCACGACCCACCTCCCTATCCTCCTCTGACAAATAATGGGATTACAACTGTCGCGTTCTTGTAGTGCGTCGCTCATGCGGACGGCTACTAGCTCGTTTACATTGGATCCTTCATACATTTTTCATCACTTCTCGTGGATTATTTGCCGCATTTTCAATGCTGTCCTGCGTGCTTCAAAAGGTTTGTATGTGTATAAAGGTTTGTATAAAGGTTTTTATATATTTGAACACGGCGAGAGCGACATTGTGTCGGTGCGTGCGCCTGCAACGTTTGCCGTGCTGCACCGAATTTCTGCCGTTATTAATAGGTAGCGCGCAGACTAAGGGACGGGCTGAACG
This sequence comes from Haemaphysalis longicornis, assembly GCF_048455015.1. Classification (NCBI taxonomy): domain Eukaryota; kingdom Metazoa; phylum Arthropoda; class Arachnida; order Ixodida; family Ixodidae; genus Haemaphysalis; species Haemaphysalis longicornis. The sequence goes on from NW_027526422.1 coordinate 28,847,536, forward strand.
ATGCTGGCGAGTACGCGACGGAGCGATGGCTCTCGATCGAGGCGGTCGCACAGCGCCGAGACGAGGCGTCGATGCCCGGCTGCGTGCCAGTGGATACGCGGCAGCGAGATAGCGCGGGCGAACGCGCCTCGGAGCGCGCGCCCTCCCCCATCTTCCCGCTCTAATGGAGCACCGGGGTTCGATGATGCATCGATGGCCGCGCGTGGCCCCTCGGGGGACCCGATGTCCGGGTGTGAGCCCGTCTCGTCCGGCATCTCGCAGCGGATATTAGAGTCGGTCAGCGACGCGTAATGGATCGGTGCGCGATCCTCCCGAAGCGCCTTTGATGGAAGAAGGGCGGACGCGACGCTTCCCTCTTCCTTGGCCCCGGAGGAGAAGACTTGAGGGGCACGAGAGCTTTTGTTTTCTTTTCCGGCCGAGTATCGAGGCGAGAACGGGCGCGGGCCCCCCTCTCTCTGGGCGACTCTGTAGCGCGCGTAGTGGATTATTAAATGCTCGAATGCTCGAGGCATCGGAAGCTTGTCGAGCCGCTCTCTGCTTGATTGGATTTGGAGGGCGGCCTTTCATTTTGCGAGGCGCACCGAAAGATACTGCGCTCGAGGAAATGAGCTGAACGGACAACAGGTTTGGGCAAGTGTTTAGCGGTGTGCGTGGGCGTCACCCCGGCTGCCAAGCCCCTCGTGCCGTCGGGGATCGGAGGTAGAAGTTGCGCGAGCCGGGGTTTTGCTGCTGGCGGTTGATTTCTAATTCATGAGCTGCTCGCCCGCCCCGTGCGATTCCTGGTTCACGAGCGGGGCCCCAATTGACCAGCGGATCGGTGAAATGCATGCCCTTGGACTTCACCCGTTTACTTCCCATCAACGTTGACACGCTCGGAAGGTATACGTGATTACGAGTGTCCTTACACCAGTTCGAATAAAATTTAAGGTGTCGTCTACTCCACTGTGCGAAATGGTTAAGGGCTTACAGCAATATGCGGTTTCGTATGCAGGATATACTCTACCTCGTACCACTGCCGATCTTTTAAGAGAGCAAGAGACGAGTAAATAAGAGCTGTCACTAATTGTTGCAAGCAACGAAACTATGCGAACCTTGACATCGTGTAGTATCTTAAACTTTCGCCAAAATTTTAGCGCAGAAAGAGCTGCCAACACAGCGACTGAACTCCTCTGTCGGGCGCCTTGCTTTTTTTCACCTCTATTGCTTTGCACTCAGCACATGCGTACACACAGGCACACATACACAAAAAGAAAACTACACGCAACACTCAGCCAAACAGGCGCTCTGGTAAACCTATAATGTCGCATACGTACGGTAGCAGGTGGTGATGAAGGGAGCTGAGAATGGAGAGGTTACCTTGCAGCATAAACAATAGGGGAAGAGAGATGTAAAATGCTCAACGCTTTGTAGTTCTACTTCGTCGCATGCTTCAAGAAGATCGGATGCCCACCGCCTATCATCCCCTGGGTCTGCCAGTGCATGAAAAGGTGGGTGTGGCTTGTAAAATACGAATACTTTCATTAAAGGGACCGACAACTGATATTTGTCGAGTATATTCTCTTTATCCTAAATAAAAGGACATCACTTAAGACATCTTAACCCGAAGCGGCTTTGCCGATAGCCCCCTGGAACTTTTGAAATCGGAATTTTTATATCTACCAGCCATACTAGGCCCGCCGAAAGGAATGCTGGCAACCATGGCAGCATAGGTAACATACTTTTAACTGCGCATAAGATGAAAAAAAGGTATATAAAAACTTGTCCCCGGCTAAAACACAATACTGTGAAAGCTTTCTCATTCCTTTGTGCGTTTTTTGAATCACGCGTTGAAACCGACGAATTTATTTGGACCCGTACGGTAGTGTGACGTTTAGACGCTACACGGCGCCACCTTTCGGGCTTGAGAAATTTTAGTGCAACATTAAAATCTTTTCCCCTGTTTATTTACAATTTCATTGCGGTTACCTTAGTATATAAAGTGCTGCTTTTTATATGAGCTATAGAGGACATGCACTCCACAAAAATCGGTTGTCTGTTCGCATACCCGAAGACATGGCCACCAATGCAGGCGCTCCGAGCGCGAACACCGAAAACTGAGGGATTGCTCTGTCAAGAATACAGCACCCAGAACATACGGTCTAGCACCCTTTCGGGTACCTAGGACCAACGGTCAACAAAACGAAAATTTCGGCCTGTTTCTTTCCGATAGAATTACTTTAAAAGGTGCGGCGGGCAAAATTTGGAGGCTCAAATTTGCGGCACTGAATTGTAAACGAAGATCAAAAATGGTCTTTTACAAACCAAAACTGAAAAAAAAAAACGGCGACCATTACGGATGGCCGGAAGTGACGTTACACTCAGGAATCGAGTGGGCGTGGCCGGCGGATTCGCCCTAGGCTGCCTGCGAGAAGATGGCAGCATTCGATGAGTTTCGGGCCGTCTGTTTCTTCAAAAACTCAAACCATGCGCGAAAAAGGGTTGAGAAGTCCGTGCAATCATTATTACTTCACTGTGATAGGCTGAGACGTACGGTGAAAGGCAAACACAGGCATCCCGAGGCTTCGTGGTGAGCAAATCAGTCACAACAGGATCCAAACGGGTTTCCAGAACTATAAAAATAGTGGTATATGCTCCGTCGCACTTGCAGCTGCAAAGACGCCACCGTTACACAATACACAAGGAACAGGGCGCCATAAATCTTTCTGGAACACTTATTACCATTTTTGTGCCAACATCAGGTTGCTGCGTCGGCTTTCTTACAATTCCACGAAAAAGTGTGGCGACTGGTGACAAAACGAGTAGAAGAGAGCTTGCGCATCCTTGAAGCGTGAAAAAGGGTTTGGAGGTCTGGCTGGTTGTTCTTCCGTATTCGCAGTTTCAGCGCACTAAAAAAAAAAAAAAAAAATCCCGGGCCATCTCCATTAACGTGAAGCCTGGAAAGGTGCGAAGCATGCAGTGTATGAGTGTGTTTAAAGATTGCAAGTCTCTCTCTTGCCATACGGCACGCGCTGATCGGGCGCCGGAGAAGCGCCGGTGGGAGGAGCAATCGCGCGCTTGCTGAGCCGATGGCGCCCTCCTTTGCGTTGAACCGGATTTAAGCAATTAAATGAGAGACGGACCTGCCGTAAGTTGTCATCTTGTCACACGCCGCAGCATCCCAAGAAGTATGCTTTACAGGCGAAAACCTGGCGTTTGAAACTAATTTCGAGATTAAATTTAACAAAATTTCGTTATAAATGCAATTAAATACTGATTATTTCTGTATTTTAAACTAGTTTAAATCATGCTAGTTTATTTTGAACCGGTTTTATCTATAACACGCTCGTTTGTTACCATTGTTTGACAACTTGATTTACCGTGACCACACGAGACGACGATGACAGGAGACGCCGACAGCCCGATCCCCGAAAGTGCTTCGCCTCTAAAAGGTTGCAGCACCACTCTGCAACAAGATGATGCCTGTAAATCTGAAATCTCAATGTGCAGCAGTAAGACCAGCGGCTGTATTGCAACTCAAAACGTATCTCGCTCCTGTGTTGACTTGAACTCAGTTCGGGCTGCGAACAGTTTTACCGGGTACGGACTATGGTGCGTCGCCTATAAAATAATGGGACTCGTTAACTGCTGTTTGTGCGTAATTTGCGGGGCTTGATATCGCTTATGCTGTCGTAGTGAGTGCTCATCTTGGAATATTTCTTGCAACCCCGTGTAATGTAACTTCGTTATGCCCTTAATCTCATCGCGGATCAAACGGTTATAAGATTGCTCCTGACACAACAACCAGTCTTGTCACACTACCTCTATACGGATCAGCCCCGTATCGTAGTTGACGGCACTTCCGTAAACACTTCTGAAAACTCGATTTAGCAAAAGCACACGATACGCTTGTATTTTTTTTTTCGAAACGTGCACTAGTGCACTTCATTTTATCACTGCTATACTGTTAGACGACTGTCACCACAAGCGACAAATAAACGCGGCGTGTCGAAATTGACGAGACATATATCTGTCGTATTATAAAGGTACATCGTAGAAACGACCGAAGGACGATTTCTTTCGTTTCTTATCGTCCTAGGGGCAATGAAGACCTGAGGCTGCACGAAGTACGAAGTAATTCACTGCACAGGCAATTCCATTTATTCGGGTTAACCTCGCGTGGTTCCTGTCCATGTGCGCTCTTGCGCATCCGTATATCCCCGGAGAGAGTGGAGAAATTAGGAACAAGATTCGAGCATGTTTCACATGAAATCAAAGTCAAGGCCATGCGCCGGGCCCGTGAGATAAAGGGCCCCTCGTTCACGACCCTCGCCTGCGGATCTCAATTTCCCTGAGAACCAAGTGAGCCGGGGTCTCGGCGGGCGTCCGCGAAAACGCCGGGTTTCCCTTGCATCCACGTGCAGGGCGAACAGAGAGCGCCCCGTTTCCGACTCCGACATTTCCCGTTGAAACGTATAATGCGCACCGCGGTTATGCGGAGCGTCGGAATCCGCGAGAGTGCGAAATACATGTCGCTGACTCCGCTGTTCTCCACACGTTCCTTCACGGTTTGCTCGTCTCCTGTTGAAGCGACGGCATAAAAGGAAGAGGAGAGAATCTGGTCGGAACGGAGATGCGCCGGATTCGTGAGCGCGGTTCCATCGCTTCCCACGGGTGGTGTCTTGGCGTTTGTACACGTGGCCAAAAGGGGTGGACCTTGAGATGATGGCGTGGCCTGCCAGATTGAGTCGCTCCTGCGGGAAACTGCACATCCTGATGCAGAGGCGAAAGTGCCAGGCTGGGAAGAATTCATGCATGTCCACGGCCGAAGTCAGCGGGAGCAACCCTTACTGTTCCGGTGTCTTGCATGCGTGGCAAATTCGGATGAAGGGCGAAGGGGGAACGAGACGGCCTGACATATCCGCACATCGTGAGCGCTGCAGTTAAAGCAGCCGTAGTGCTCAAGGATGGGATGGTCAGACCTCGCGCTTACTTCCCGTTCACTTCTCAAAAGCGGTTCCTTAATTAAGCTCAGTTGCTTTTTGCTGCCGTGTTGGCTACGGCGAAACGAAGGCGTTCATTAATGTAAAGGGCGGTGTTATAAAGAATGACCAAGGACCATTGCCATGAGGTAGAAGCGGCAAAGGGGGTTTGTCATATCCGCATTTCTTGAAACGTTTAAAAATGTTTCAGGAGCAAAACAGCTTAAAACTGAAATTAAGATTGTTTGGTATACGTTGATCCTCCTCCATCACATGTACCCCGACGATTATCCGAGCGCACAGTGCGACATCTGCAAACAAGGTACGGCCAATCGCTGGCACATCCTATGGGACTGTGCAGCCATACAAGACGGCGTCAGCTTCACAGAATACCCCGCAGATCTCCAAATCGCCATCACCTCAACCAACAAGTCGGATCAAGAGTGGGCCATCCAGCAGGTTCTCAAGGCGCTCGAAAGGCACGGACTCCGCAAAGGGGTTCCTGTCGAGTAGGGCTGCCCAAGAGGATGCAACGCACGGCCACGTTGAGGTCGGCCCGTCAACCGGGCTTTACCTACTGCAGGATTTACACAATAAAGTCCTTTCCATCCATCCATCCAATAATTTCACCTGCAACATTCCTCTGAACAAAATCGGTCTTATTTCCGCTAATCTACTGGCCATATCATATTTTTGTTATATTTAATGTTTAATTTGCCCCATGTCATTACGATCATGAGCGGTTGATGTATGTATGTATGTATGTATGTATGTATGTATGTATGTATGTATGTATGTATGTATGTATGTATGTATGTATGTATGTATGTATGTATGTATGTATGTATGCATGTACGTACGTACGTACGTATGTATGTATGTATGTATGTATGTATGTATGTATGTATGTATGTATGTATGTATGTATGTATGTATGTATGTATGTATGTATGTATGTATGTATGTATGTATGTATGTATGTATGTATGTACGCACGTACGTGCATACGTACGTACGTATTCACACCTTCCCGGCGCAGCCTACCGGAACCGTACAATGTGAGACAACACAATTTTAAATGTAATTACCGCCTTTATCGCGATCAGCTTTATTAGGACGCGTTCAGAGGGCGTGAAGTCGCGATGTTACACACAGCACCACCGTAGTTGCAGCGCGGCTCCCACAGGAGAAAGTCGATGAGCGCGAGGTCTTAAAGCTTTGACAGCGCAGAACGGGCGCGCGGGATCGCTCCCATTGCGTGCGCATGCATTGGGCCATCGAAGTCTCCCATCGCGTCGCCGCGGCCACATGTGCGGTCGGCACGGCTCGGCGGCAACTGTCGGCCATCCATCTTGGCGCAAGATGCGCTCCCGAGGCCGCGGCCCGACAGATAGCGGCGCGGTGTGTAGCAGCGTCCCGGGGGGAAGCCATCTTCGCCTGCTGCGCCCACGGCGGCGGCGGCGGCGAGCCGATATACAGCTGTCATTAGGGGTGCCCCGGGCCGAGACCCGATGAGACGCGATGCTCGGGTGTGCGCCAGGGCGGGGGGTCCTGCAAGGCGGCGTACTCTCCCCACCGCGATTCTTTTTCTCTTTAAGATAAAAAAAGACCCCAATCGGGGCAGGTCTGCGTACGGGACAGAGGCAGTTCCACGCCTCTAAACGCGTTCTTTTTTTCGCCATTGCAGGTTGGTTCTCTGAGAGATCCTTTCTGCGGATTGAAGTAGTGGTAACAAAAAAGGGGCGCCGTGGACGCGACAGTGGCAGATCGCCGACTGAGATGGATCAGAGGAAAACGCTCCTGCCTCTCTCGTTCTCCCGTTTCCTGCGTTCCGAATCTGGCTGGAGAAGGCGAAGGAAAAAAGCAAAACAAAAACGAGTGGAGTCGTCTTTTGACTTTCGATTCTCACGTACGTTTCCGCTGTGAGTGACGTTAACACGTGTCATTCTGTACAGCTTTTTTTTTTTTTACTGAAGTATATTTAAGTAACCGTTCGCAGCGAAGCTTCATGCTTTTTTCTTTTCAGTGTGACAGATTCTCGCACGTCACTTGCTCTCGTAGCGTTGACGGCATAGCGAGCATTGTCAAACTCACCTCTATAATAAATGTCAGTAAATAGTTTTGTTCTGCAATAACATTAAGAATATCTCAAGGGCGAACAACTGAATGGTTGCGTAATTGCCTTTAAACGCTGGATATAACAATTTACTGGGAACAGGAAATGGACTTTGTTATAAGCGGTACTTCGGCAAAAGCGGAGATTGTTTGCCATCTTTACACTCTAGGTGAGACAACGAAGACAATAAAGTGACTTCGTCATAACGACGGTTTACTGTATGACAGTCTGGAGCCGGATTCACACTCGCAGGCAAAAGTGCAGGTGCAGACGCCGAGTACTCGGTAAGTGCAGGAAAGCTTGCAGCACTCATTTGTCGTGGGCGCAACAATCGACGGACCGCCTGCTCCTGTCAATAATACCTGAGGTAAATATACGACGCTAACCTGCCGCGCGCGATGGCAAGCAGCGTCCACAGCGTCGTTCACTCACTGCTGCACGTCGGAGTACAGCGCGCATGCCACGGAACTCGGCCCGCGGCGAGCCCCTCGCATAGGAGCGGCGTCTTCCGGTGCCGGGGCTAATTGCCATTCGGCGGGCATCCGTGGCCTTCTCCTACGCACCAGCGCCGGGGGTCAGCAGCAGCGAAGGAGGCGCGTGCTGCGCGGAGGGGGCCGCTTAACCCGCTTCTTCTTCTGCTCGGTGGCCGGAGGAGGGGGGCGGCGGCCGCCGATGCTTTGGCAGCCTGTAATTTCGGATTAATAGAAAACGCGGCGCGGCACGCGTCGATGCGGCCGCGCGTCTGCGCTTGCCGTCCGACCCGCCGCGGTGGCGACGACCTCGGCCCGCCCCGAGAGGAGTACGCGCGGCCACCGATAGAGCTGTTCCGCGATGCGTCACTCCGAGCCGCCCCCGACTGCCCACGCAGGGGCGCACTCGCAAAGCCCACCTCGGGCCGAGACCGGAGGTTCGGAGCGTCGCGACAGTGGAACAGTAACCACGGACGTGAAAATAACACCACACCGGGGTTGTTTTGCCATTCTGTCGCCGAATGAGACCCTTGCCTACGTATGGTCATCGACAAAGGAAATGACAACACGAAAATAAGAACCGGAACACGCAAAATCAAAGAACATGCATAGTGGACATAAAATAATGGCTTGTTAGTGTTGTATTGGTATTTGAAAGATACATTTTCAATCCTTGTTACTGTAGTAAAGCCAAGTGACAGTATAACTTTCACGAAAAGAAATCGCGCTATTAGCGTGTTTTGGTTCATATTTTTGTGTTCATCTTTGCTTTTTTTATGTCTGTACATCACTGAATGTGACTTTTTTTTTTAATTTCATGCCTGTCTTTGACCTCATGTAACACTGACACAGCAGCAATGCTTACGCACACAGACGCAAAATGCAGCCAGTCCTATCATGACTAGCGTTGCCACTTAAAATTCTTCATGGTTAGCGAAGGTTCATTTCTTGTCAGCCATTCTGGCACGCTATGTCGAGCTATTTTGCGCTTCAACGAGGGAAAACACACTTTCTCTGAAGTACAGGTGTGCACGACAGGTGTCTACGTCGGAGTAGCGCCTGTCCATGCGTGAACGCCATATACTACGGAAGCCCAGCAAAATGACGAGGTCGAACGGTATACCCCGCCTTCATTTGCGACAGCCAAGACCCTTATGCCATATATGCTCAAAAGTTCATTCTTTAGAGCTGTTCTTTAAAGCTCGTCCCAGAAAAAAGGCTTGCCTCCCAACTCAGTGTGTAAAACCGCAGGCTCGATATCTTCCGGTTGAATGCGTGGGGAACAAAGGATCTGTGCCCCATGGCACCGAGAATGCCTGTCAGCCATCCATGACTGTACTAATAAAATCTCTGCGTGTAACTTTAAAAACTGGCCGCGTATCCGCTAGCTTAGCTGCAAATGTCGTCGAAAGGAGATAGACCCTCGCCGTCCCTGCCACGTAACTGCCTCTCCTCTCTCCTCCGCCCACCTCTCCCCCTCTTCCCCTCACGTTTCGCTCTACCGTGATACAGTATACGGAATGAAGGTCTGGTGAATTCAATTCAAATTTCCCGCGTTCGCACTGCTGGCACGCCATCTGCTGTGACCTGGTGTCACTGTTGCGCTTGGCGCTCGATCCGCGAGCCGAAGGTTCTGGCGCGAGCCCTTCTTGTATTTTGTGGTTTATATGTTATTTCGAACGCGTCTTTTTTGTGTTTGCTACCGCAAAAATTACGCCCACTTCCATTCTTAATTAAAAGAACAATGCTGTCTCTAATGTTTTCTTTTTTCTGAGCAATGTTGACAGTCATGAAGTATGCCTTTCCCAACTTTTCCCAACTCTACAGACAACACATTCCACTCCACCCATCGTTGTTTTTGGGTGACGATGCTACGGTTTCCGTTAAAAGTGTTTTTAAGTATTTGTCAGATGTTAAGTTTTTAAGCCTCATTTCCTACCATGCATAATCAACACTGGCCCTATACATCAACCACTACCATTGTCTTCAACTGACCTTTCGTTCTTATTGAGCGATTTTAGTGATTTATACTTCACATACTCATACCTAACCACTGATTTGGCGCTCTTTGCCCCAGTTGGCCTTGCCCCACAAAAATCAAACTATCATCATCATCATCAAGTATGCTACCAGTTTTAGTAGTCTGCAAATGTTTTGCCTATTTAAACGTCTTGTTCACTTATTTTCTTAGTTTGCGTACGGGCGGCTTAATCGGGGGACAAGCAGACAACAAACAGACAGGCCAAAATGTTCGCGTTTTACTAGCCCAAGTAAAGGTTATCGTCTTAGAATTACTTCTGACTTCGCGCACACCCTTGTAGTCCGTTCTACATGCACGGTGCGAATTTCGCCTGTGAATTTGCAGCTGCAGCGTCACTCGTGCGGCAAAACGATCTAATTTTTCCTATTTTCACTGCAGCAAAAAATTGCCAAATGCCACGGGGCGTTCACAGGAGATGTTCAACTGTTCCAAACATTTGAAAATTGCCACAGCAACGAGAACGGCTCGTTTTGACGCACGAGCGGCACCGCAGCTGCGAATTCGCAGGCGAAATTCGCACCATGAAGAACGGGCTTGTGCCGTTAAAGCGCTAAAGACTTCGTTAAACAGTGGTGCAGCGCACGGGGCCGCACGCTAAATTCTCGGCACCTGAGTCTGTGTTCCTCTCCAACCCCACACTGCGGCACGCGTTTGGCACTTCTGTAGCAATCAGTTTCCAAGCATGTCGCCGTTTTTGCTTAAATTAAATTCTGCGTACAACGCTCATGCGGGCCGATCAACTTGGAACCTACCGGGGGCATGTCCCAAACGTGCTTTACGGGCTTCAAAAGCTCTGATAACGTATTTGCAGCACACTTGTACCAATGTCTTTAAATGATTCAATGCCTATGTGCGCGTGAAGTTTTTCAACATCATCGCCATCATCTTCATCACGTCATCAACTGGCGTAGCAAGTTGGGCATTTTGACAAGGGTCGAAAAATAGCTGCCGGCGGGGAGGCCAGATATCGTATCGTGATAGTCCTTTCAGTTCACCCAGTCATAATTTGCTTGTGCTTAGTTTTTTATCTCCCTTTGTCTCACCGTCTTTTGTTTTGTTCTGTATTTCTTTCCGTTTTTTTTTCTTCGCTTTCTGCTGCTCCACCATTTCCTACTCTCATTATTCCTCTTTTTAACCAAAAACACATTGTGTTCCCCACGAGGCGAAAAGTCCTCCGTCGTGGCAGTGAAATTCCACGCGCCTTTAACTAGGAGAAGCGTGTCAGAAGTGGGAGTCGAACCCGTGCGGACGCGGGGTGGCGAGCAAGCGACTTAGCCACCAGTCTACGCCGCCGCCACACGGCTTTCGGGGTAACTAGTCTGTTAACGGTCTTTGAATGCGAAAGCGTTACGGCTTTCGCTTTACCGCTGCATCTAGCGTGTGTGGCATGCTGGTTCCATGAAGGCGGCTTCGCGGCTTTTTAATACGGAGTTGTGAATGGTCTTTGGACTGCTCACATGCCGACTCAAGGAGGTTGTCCAGTGACGATGACAACAACTGACAGAGGCTCACAGCCGAATAACCAGTTCCCACTGTCACAATTATTTCGCATTCAAAGGTGCGTATTAAGCGCCCCCAGTAATTGTCTTTCCGATTTCCACATTCTTTTACTTACCGACTTTTTTCTCTGGTTCTTTTATTTTTCGTGTACCGAAGCTACCTTGAAAGCGACATGCCCTGTTTCTGCCCCCTGAAAGCATACAAGTAGGAGTACACCTTGCGGAGAATCAGTCAGGTGCGACGCTACACACGCGTCTGTTTGCCGACTTCGTTCTCCCAGTCCTTGAGAGGCTGGTTGGAACATTCTCTTTCCAAATGTCTGAATCCCTTACGTTAACGAACCGCACGACTGGAGCTCGCACTGGGATGCGTGAACGTCCCGAGACGGAGACGCCGGACTTGTAAACGATGCCCGCCGCCTTGCGAACCAACAACGTGCGGCACGAGAACTCGCCCGTGGCATCCTCCGTTCATGCAGTCCGTTCGGACGGAGCGTGCAGCATCGGAACGCCATCGCTCATCGGTTCGCAGCGGTGGGCATCAGAGCGGACGCAGTGGGCACGCCAAGGCGCAGAGGAGCGGTCGGCCCAACCGGATTCCCAATAGTTCGCATCCCCCCGAAGCCCCCCTCGTTTCCTGCGCGATTTGCTAATAGCCTAATCGCCTTTCTTGTTCTTCGGCTGCGGGGGCGGAGAGAAGGAGCAGGTATACGTACACCGGGCGTTCGACAGCACTCGATGCGGCGCGCAGTCCGAGGCCCCGCGGACGTGCGGCGATGGTTTTTCTTTTTCGGCATCTGTCGACCGAATCGTGTTTAAAGGCAGGAGTAGGCGGTTGGAATGGCCAGATGAAGGGGCGTGTGTGGAGGTATTTGGCAGAGAAGCCACGCGTGAGGGCGCACCCTTCGATTTTTCTCTTGTACGCGCCTCACCTAATCACGCCGGGTAAGGGCCAGCCGGACTTTCTTTTCTCGTTTTTTCACCAACCCGACGTCCGATCGTGGGCAAGAGGTGGAGGTCGAACTGTTCGAACTTTGGGGCTCCCCGACGTTTTAGCCGAATTGGGTTTCCTGTTTATATTATCCGATCTTCCTTTTTGTTGTGCTCGAAAGCCCCGGTGAATGCATGTAAGGTACTTCGGGCCGATCCTCCGCAAGAAAATAAATGAGATTCGCCGGTGCCATCTTCGGGGCCGAAGATATATCTTCACATTGGAAAATAGCCAAAGTGGCCGGCAATATTTAAGCAGCGCTTGATTCTGGGGTGAGCTCGCGCTTCATAGATAACAAACAGTTCTCGAAACATAACACTGGCCGCTCATGGCACACGTATTGCAGTCGTGGCGTGCGTACATTCGGGAACAACGGACGTGATATCTTTGCGTAGGCTAGTGAAACGATTTCCTAAAAGCGATGTTTCGAACTCAGGAATCCTTTATTTCCAGCAGTTACTCGATGACAGTGCGCTTGAAAACAGCGGAGAAGAATTGCGCAAGTAGTGAAAAATGCCGCCCGTAAAGTTACGTTTCCGTAGGCATCCATCCCTCAGGAAGATAATGAAACCGCAATGTAGAAGGGCCACTTCTCATGTAGCAAGGTGTTATGCTCTCCGCAGAACTATGCTGGAGAACGTAAGCCGAATTCGCAGGAACATGTGTCTAATTAGTTGCCCCATTAGCTACGCCCCGCAAGGCCGTGCCCTTGGATGCTGTGTACTGCGTAACGATGTATACGACGGAGGACGGGTGGATGGATAAGATCAGCCGTGGTGGTGAAGCAGTTAAGGTTTTGTGCGTGATGTAAGGGTACCCTGCCACAGAGGTTGTATTTCAGTGGAGGTAAATCACAAGAACTGTCGTGTGGGCTAGATTTCACTGGGCGTGAAACTAACAGGGTGTTTAAGTTTAGTATGAAGTCTCACAAGGCAGGTGGGGTATCAACGCGTTTAACATCAAAGTGAAAATTTTCGGGTGGATTAGTGAAACGGACGGAGTGGGCTGGAATGGGCTGGGATATGGGGAACTCGTGCGTCGGAAATAGTTGTGACTTGGCTTTTTATAATTTAAATGAAGAATAGTAGATGAACTGCTGGAGATGTATATACAAAAAAAAAGGTTGAAAATTAGACGTCAATTCCTAATCGGGACTGTGCGAACAATGTGGCAGCAGTCATGGGTGTACTGTTCCCCTCTTGAGGGTACCATGACGCATTTTATCCTGATGCGCCACCGTCTCTCATTACGGGCCCAGTGAGCAAAGAAAGCACGGGGATAGTGTTGCTGTCTTATTTTTACAGCAGCTTGGTGTCTCTTTTCCTGACCGAAAGCCTTATTTCCACGCTGTCCGCCAATCGGCCTCCCAGCAGAACGACACCGGTTTTGAGAGTGCTTCAACTATGTTTGACCCCATCTTCGACGGCATGAGCTAGCGCCGAGGCGCGGCGGGTGTAGATGGGAAAACAATACACGCTCTACTAGAAAACTGAGAACCTACTGGCCTGACGAGGATAAGCGGTGAACAGCTTTATAATCGCGACATTCGGTAGGGGACACAGAAGCAAGGACAGCACAAACGAGTCGCCTCTGATGGGTCTACCTACAGTGCGTTTATCCTCCGCGAAAGGAAATCAGAAACTCGTGTTTGTGGCAGTTAGCGATAGAGCGCGCATCAGGGTGACAATAGGAAATGCTTTTGCCGTAAGACCACGTTGCGAAGTTCATTGCGCTTCTGTCACTGTTTCTCTGTGCGAGTTTTTAAGATTTGGCAACGGCGTCACAGGGTCCTACAAATCGCCCCACAACATTTGGGGCAATACATTTGGTACATACAGAAATAACTCTGGTGCTACGAAGATTAAAAAAAAAACAGGGATGAGTCTAAATCGTTTTCGCGATGCACAGACCTTACGGGCGTTACCCGAGGGCAATCAATCAATCAGTCAATCAATCAATCAATCAATCAATCAATCAATCAATCAATCAATCAATCAATCAATCAATCAATCAATCAATCAATCAATCAATCAATCAATCAATCAATCAATCAATCAATCAATCAATCAATATCAATTCATTCGTTCCAGTTTTTTTTACAGACGAAAAATCTGAGGATGGCAAGAAAAAAGCAGCCATTAGCGACTGCTTGACGAGCCTCGCCACTCCTACATCGCAATCCGAGCCACGATTGACGAGGACAGTTGCAATTACTATTCTCTAGTCTAAAAAGGGCTACAGTAAGCCTTCTTAGTTGTGCGTATTTCCTTCGAACATCCTTGGCGTACGTCACTTATGAAGCACCCGCCAAGGGAAATTAAACGGGCGCGTAACATCTGCGACATCTCCAGACCAGTAGTTCGGTCCTTCCGTCCGAGAAATAATTTCAAGCGTTCACTTTTCCAGCTGTAGCATAGTACAGGAGATGACCGATTTAGGGAAAGAGAGAAGGGGAGAGAGAAAGAGGAGTACGGTCTTATCGATCGATGTCCGGACAGTTAGCCGCCGTTAACCTATTTTTAATTGGGAATAAGAGCCCAGGGTTGAACTAACGATAGCAGGCGCGACCAGAGGCGGATATTGCGGGAAGAGGGGCGGGCGGGGGGGAGAGAGAGAAGAGTGTCTTCGTGCCAGCACTGGTCACTCGCGTCGAATAAGGCGGGAGAAGCGAAACAGCTTCGTCCTCCTCCTCGAAGCAAAATCCAATTACGGAATTATCATGGCTCCATGCCGTCTAGAGAAGCGCGCTGTAAAAAGTGTCGCTGCGTCGACGGTCGGCCTCCGTGGCAGGCGGTCATCGCGGTCTCTGATTTATGAATCGAAGCCAAGTGACTACAGCACGGGCCGGAGAGCGAGCCAGAAACGCCTGGTCGAAGCCCCGTGCGCTCCCTCAAACGGTCGACGCAAGGCGCGCGCTATCGTCTAAAAGCGTCCGAGAGGCGTCGTTTCACTGTCCGAGTCGTGCGCGCTGGTGCGCGAGCAACAAATGGCGTCACGGACAGCTCCGCGGCGAGCGACGACTAGGATCGGAGGGATGCCAGAAGTCCGGCAGTCGTCAGCTAGCTACTCGCGGAGGCGCGATGACTCTGGATGAACGGGCACGGGGGTCTCTCTCGGCGTGTGATTTACGGCCCATCTTCTTCGCTCGATCGCCGCTCAAAAGTGGAGGAAGTGCAGAACGCGTTCCCTCCAGCCTGGGTGGACGCACTGCCGCGCAATGCTTTCGATTAATTCTCAACTTTCTCCCCCGACTACTGTGAAGTGGCGTGCACTTGAACCCGGAGAGAGTGGAGGTACCGACCCACTTACTCTTAGCTCATGACTCGAGTAGAGGGAAAATTAATCGCTACGAGTGTAGAGGACGAGAACTTCGCTAATCGAAGAACGGAGCTTTTGGTGAAAGCTGTATTCAAACTTAATCGCGTCGTTTTTGTGAGGAAACGGAGCGGCTTGGATCTGTAGTTTGCGTAGTCGCTTTCCTCTGGATCGTACAGACACGCCGCGAAGGCGGAAACCAGCGTAATTGAAAACTGCGTGCTTCAACAATCGGCTGCTTGTATAATTTTATGCGCGCTTACCGTACAAATCATCCGCAAAATTCATTGTCTGCCTCTTCAAAAAAATAAAAACAAAATCACGTCTAAATTGCGTAAAACATAGTGCATATATTTATGTGGGCATCTACGCGTGACGTGAGCTTCTCTGTATGCTTTTACTTAATTAATACATCTTGTATGGAAAGGCCTTTTGGTCCCGAGGCCCACTTACCGCACTTACGCGCACTAGAAGTCACGTGAGTTCAGTGTACAGGGTGTCCCAGCTATCATGCACCAAGATTAAAAAAAAAAAGAGCACTGCCGTTACTCGAAGAAAACGTAATGCTTAATGTTTGCAGTACTGTTCAGAAGTGGGCAGCATTTTTTTCATTAATGAGACTTGACTAATTTGTTGTAATTAATTATCTAACTCGAGAAGTGCTGTCCTAACCACTAAAGTGTCAATGAGGCACTTGTAGGTACCCACGAGGGGCATCTAACTGCGGTATTTTCAGCGACGAACTAATTGCGTACTCATTATTCTGACTGGTAAAGAAAACCGGCGAAATATGATAAAATACCACGTGACGGCGCCTCCGCACGCATCGTAAAGCAATACCCTCAAACAGGCTGCCTCTGAGTTAGCCAGAATGGAAAAACCAAAAGAAAGAAAGAAGATATCGCGACCGAGTTTGTGCTTTATCTGCACACGCGCCCCGCGAATCTTCCAGTTGCTGCTCCTTCCATGCATGCCATAATCAAGGTGGTGCGCTGTCTCTTCGGGCGGGTGACATGCGAAGCAGTTGCTTCCAATCAACTTATTTGGGGTCGCTGGTTTACAGTGCGCGCTAGAGTTCCTGTATATAGCTCCCCTAGGGGAGCAGAGTTGCGCGTCCACCCGCCATCGAGTTCCAGGTCATGCGGGAAAGTCACCCGTCTTGTATGCACACGGCCGGGCTAGAGAGGGAGCGGCGCGCGCCGCTCACTCTCTAGCCCGGGCGTGGTATGCACGAGCTGCCGCCGGGCCGCTGCGCCAGAGGGAGCGGCGAGGAGGAGTGGCAAGAAGCGCCGCGGACGAAAACTGGCGCACGATAGTCGGCTGCTTATCAGCTACGCCGCTGCCGCCGCTTCCGCAGCCGCCGATGGTCAGTTGAGCAAAACTGACCGAATACGGGGTCTAGTGCGCAGCACTGAAAGCGAGCTTTCTTGGCGAACCGGAACCGGCGGCATGTGGCAATCAGACGCGCAACTCTTGCGCTACGCGATGTACAGGAACTCTAGTGCGCGAGAAGCGCCGTCACGTGGTATTTTTCATATTTCGCGGGTTTTCTTTATCAGTCAGAATAAATGAGTACGCAATTAGTTCGTCACTGAAAATACCGCAGTTAGATGCCCCTCGTGGGCAACTACAAGTGCCTCATTAACACTTTAGTGGTTAGGACAGTACTTTTAGAGTTAAATAATTAATTACAATAAATTAGTCCAGTCTCATTAACGAAAAAAATCCTTCCCACTTCTCCCCAGTACTGCAAACATTATGCACTAGGTTTTCTTCGAGTAACGCCATTGCTCTTTTTTTTTCTTGGTGCATGGTAGCTGGGACACCCTGTATACGATACCCCATTAAAAAGGATTGGCCGCGTATATGCTTGTTTCGCAGGGAATGTCGTCGAAAGACGATAGTCTTCTGTAATCCTTGCCACGTAAGTGACTCTTCGTGACCAGTGGTTATAAAAGTTCTCTCTCTCTCTCTCTCTCTCTCTCTCTCTCTCTCTCTCTCTCTATATATATATATATATATATATATATATATATATATATATATATATATATATATATATATATATATATATATATATATATATATATATATATATATATATATATATATATATATATTGAGGGAGACGTCAAAGGCAGCCGTCACCCAGAAGAGACGTCGCAGAGTCAGTCGGGACGGCGCGTTTATTCCGAGAGGCAACCGAGAATACCAGCCCGAGGAATGATGATGTGGATGGGTATGAGAAACAGATGACGTGCGACATGGTGATGATAATGGTCTTGAGAAGCAGACGGAGTGCAAGGTGGATTGGACACGAAAGTAGCAGGCACCTTCCATGTGTCCTTGAAGCGAGCACTATCGTAGCTTACACACAAATGCTCACTATATATATATATATATATATATATATATATATATATATATATATATATATATATATATATATATATATATATATATATATATATATATATATCTTCTCCCTCCCCCGACCCCCTCTCACGCTGGTCCCTCCCTGTCCCGGTCCTCCTACGGTAAAGGCAACTAAGGTTCGGTTAATTCAATTTTTTCTAGTTCACACTGCTGGCGCTGCTTCCTTCTTTTACGACCATTTGTTTATATTACGCCTGGCGCTCGGGCCACGAGCCCATAGCATGTGCGCGATTCCTTTTTGTGTTTTGTGGTTAAAAAATGTTCTGAACGCGTTTTCAAATTGCGCCCACGTCTAGTTTTAACTGAAGGAACACTGCATGTGTCAGTTATGTATTTGTTTTTTCTTCCTTCAATAAAAGTGTGTTCATTCATTCATTCTTTTTGTCGAAAAATGTCGACAAGAATAAATTATGTTTACAGATTTAGTTATTCGAAAACGTTTTGCCTATACAAACGTCTCGTTCAAGAATTCTTTTAACTTTTAGCCGGGCGGCTGATCCGAGGGAAGGACGGATGGACGGATGGACGGATGGACGGATGGGCAGACACACAGACAGACAGACAGACAGACAGACAGACAGACAGACAGACAGACAGACAGACAGATGGACGGACTGACGGACGGACGGACGGATGAACCGAAATTTTCTTGTTGAAGTCGCCCCCCAAAAAAGACTATCGGCTCAAAAAAGAATGTTGGAAATGGTACAGAGTGCTCTGGACGCGGAAACCAGAGGGCGGAGGGGAGGACTAAGCCGAGAAGCACGGCGCGGTGGATATCTCCATCCCTATGAACTGGCTCAACGCCATGGTCGAACACAAGAGGCCGACGCGTAGCACACATAGGACGAAAAGGAGCGGCTCAGAAATTTATCGTCGATGCCAACCATCGTTCGCGCCTGTATAACACGTGGCAACGATGAAAAAAAAGAAAGGCAGAAAAAAATGTGTCAAAAACAAACCTCAGTGCAGCGTTGTGACCTGCAGGTCTATCAATAAAAAAATTTTATGGCCTGGTCTTTAGCTTTGACTCACACAAGCAGGTGCGCGTGCTGCAAAATTCATGTTCCCAGGCGTGCGAGGTCATGGACTCGCTTAGCTTCGTGTTTGCGTACGAGCTTGTGCGCGCTTGCGCGCGGGTGATTCAACACCTTTTCCCGCTTTTTTGTCTCGTTGCCATCCCGCTGAGGTTTTCGGAGTAGCCGTGGCTACGTTGTGTTTGCAACGATGTCGGGCTGCCTCTGGTTACACGATTTGGAAGAGGGCAAATGGGCCCGCGCTAGAAGCCAGCGTGAGAACATTGAGATGTGAGGGGATAAAAACGAAGTTTTGCCCACAGCGGGTATACGCGGCTGCAAATAAGGGTGCGGCAGCAGCCCTTAGAACGACAAAAAGCGCTGTCCTTTGATGTTTCGCGAGAGCCCCACACGACATCGTTCAGTGCTTCTTTCTGCGCGACAGCAGCCGTGGTGATAAACATCCACTCCCATGATTCAACTAACTGCACCAGTCGTACAGACCGGTTGCATCGGAAGGACAACCTAAATCAACAAGTCGCTGTGTTTAGGCCGTTTCAAAGGCCGACTGCATAACCGAACACGATATATCAGGCACTCCTCCTCAACTTTACCTTTTGTATGTTTTGTTTGCCACTTGCTTTTCGTGATACGTCATAGCAAGTATACGCCCTAACATTGGTTCAAATTATAGAGCCAGTTCGTGTATAATCAAATTCGTCGGAAGGCCTGAAAAACAGGAGCGAGAAAATGGCGCGCAATAGTGCACATCAACCGATGCGACGGCGAAGCTGTTATAATATCACACCAATCTCGACCGGGAGAGTTGGTAAGGTGCAATGCTAACCGCTTGCACAAGCGTGTTCCAAGCCATGGAGCCACCAATGTCGACCGCGGTGCGGCAGCCCTTCGCAATAAATACGTTCCTGGTTTACATTCATCCACTTGCTGAATCCTGGGGGACGTGTGTGCCCCGGTATGCTTTACTTGCAGCCAAGGTTTTATGTTTAGGAGCTCGCATAAAACTTGCTTTGGCTCACATTTAGCCTAAGACGACGCCCTTCATGCGAGGGTTGGCTTCTTTTCATTGCACACATGCCCGTAGGGAAACATTCCTTACTGGCTCAAGCAATGTGTACGAGCCACCGGACGTCTGCCATTAACAATCGCAGCTTTTAAAGAAGATGACTTTGTTGAGGCTTTTTGGCTTTTCAGAACAAAACCTCCGCACATTGTTGTTTCTGTTTCCTTTAATGCTGATGAGATGGATAATTTTCTGGGTGCCTGGTACAGCTGTTCCCACACCCTAGGGAAGAAAGGGCTGCAACTAGTCACGGGGTTACTGCCCAAGCCGCACCTCTCTATCTGAGAAGCTTAAAAAGAAATTTCTGTGGAAGTGTGGGCAGTTAAAGGTAAAAGGGAGCCGTTCTAAGTCGAAGCTGTGGATGGTACGATTATATCAAGTATATTAGCACCGTTCAGCACTGTTAAGTACAATGACTGTTAAGTTACACATTGGGTCTAGACCGGGGTTGGATTTGAATCGAGGTGCGGTACTTGGCAGTTCGGCCCTTGTTAAAGGCTGTAGTGGTGAGGGTGCTAAAAAGTGCAAAGCGCCGGAGGCGAACAAACGCTTCGTCTGTTTTCCTTACCCGTCTTCCCCTGTGATTATCTTGTGTTAAAGGGGTCACAGCTAAAGGAGAAATTTGGATTTTAATCATGTTGGATGCTGATTAACAAGCGTTTTTCCGATGTGTATTTGTTGCATTCATCATGACAGGTGGGCGCTATTTCTTCAGCTGCGTTTTTTGTGTCAGCAAAGGAACATTAAAAACTCAAATGCAGCTACTCTTAACAATGAAGAAATGGCGATGACGGTGTGTCGTCACATACGCGCGGATTTTTGTTTGCTTGCTTGGAGTCAGTTCTACGTAACATCCTGCTATTGAGAAAAAAAAAGGCAACAAAAAGACCTCCCGGGTGCCGGAAATATAGAATATACGCGAAGATAGAACATTCCTTACAATCATCATCATCAACCTCGCGGTATCGCCCAAGCGGGAAAATATCGGCGCATCAGATTTCTTCGAAAGCGCACAAAAGGGGAGCAGGAGACGCGCTTTATTTTCTCCCCCGACTTCACACACCTGCTCATCATTTCGTTTCTTTGTACGCAACCAGAAAAGTTCGACTTCGTGATTCTCTTTCGGTCGCGGCGCGTGTGAAAGAGCCTATACGCAGGCACATGAAGGTGAGCCGCAAGAAACATGCGCATCGCCGATGAATGGCATTCCTCGCCGGCCCGCATACACGCCGGTCGTTGTAGTAGTACTACTCGCACACTTCTGCTGCACGCAGTCTAAAGAATGCCGCCGCTTGCAGGAATAAAGAAAAGAAATAAACGCCGCATTAAAACTGCAGCGCCGATGTTCGCTCGCGTACCGGGCGTACGGTATAGGGAACGAAGCCGTGCTGCGGGCGAAAGGTAATCAGCGTAAGAAGACGTACCAAGGAGGAGAACGGGGGAGGGGCAACACTTTTGATCGGCGCGTCACGAAAACGCGACTTCGCGTGGCCGCGGAGAGAAGCCCGCTTCGAAGGAGCCGTTAAAAAACACAACGAAAATGAGAGGCGGTAAAGAGACAAGAAAGGCAAAAAAATGTACGGCGTGTGAAGGGGAGAGCAGCAGCATCGCTTGGGATGTTGGGAGGGAGGATGGTTCGTGGGCAGCCTCAAAAGCGTAGCCGACAAACAGCGGATGCGCGAGCACGACACGGGACGTGTTGGGCGCTGCTGTTATAGCTCGCACGGCGAGGCAGAAACCCCCGCCGCCGTGCTTTACCAGTCTTCGGCCGAGGTGCCCAAATCGCTCCCGCCCGCGTCCGCCGCCGCCGCAGCACTCGAGAGAATGCCCCGCGTTCTCGCTATTATAGATCGACGGACGCTCTCAGCCGAAATCGACGGCTTCACGCATTCCGCGGCGCCTAATGGACGTCGCCGGAGTAAAGGAGAACGTTCTCATTTGGAGAATCGTTCGCTGTTCCTGCGTGTTTCCCGGACTCACCGGCCGGCTCCGTCTTCTTTTTCTTCTTCCGTGCTCCTTAAGCGACTGCGCGAAGGCGTGAAAAAGTTCGTTTCCGGCTTTGTCGCTTCGCTGCTGCTGCGACTGGCCTTGAAATTTCTGGCATACTCGGGCTGTTATTTTTTTTTATTGATGCATAGATGGCTGGTCATATCTCCGCATCGTTTGCGCATGGCATCAGCGGCATTGTTGGTGGCTTTCCGTTTTTAGATAAACGTACAATCGGAAACGTCCAGATTTTTCTGTACAACGTATTACAAGAACCTGCCACCTGCATAAATGTTCTATTAATTAATCAAACATCTGAGAATAAATTGAATTCTACATAAGTCGAACGGCGCTCACCGGTTTCCTTCGCTGCATACTTTTGTTCTGATTTCCCGACCCTGCTGTAATTTTAATTGCTCTTATTATTTTTGTAACCACAGAGGGAACTACTTTCCGAAAATTGACGGCGGAGCTGTTTTGTGACTTTGGTATAAGGTTCCTGGGGTTTACAGCACTATCCAAGACACCTTCATATTTGCTTGTATGTGTGTGTGTGTGCGCGCCTACGTTCCAGTATGCCAATATGCGTATCTGAAAAATAAAATGCACTGGAAATCTAGCGCAGGTCCTACTGCCTCCAAGGCTGAGAATCGTAACAAACCATGCCACAACTAATTTGCTGACAAAGGGGATAAAATTGTAAGGTTTTATGTGAAAGTTTTCGTAGTTATTGTGAATTCCAGGTGTCGCAACAATAAGCAATTCATCACGGTTGGTAGAATTCGCCTAAACTTTACAAGAAGTGAAATAAGTACAGGCCGCGCTGCTAGCTAAATCTCCAGTCAACTGCTGTCAAAAAGCGTCCACGATCACAGAGCAAACTGCCTGCAAGTCAGAGTCCAACCTCAGACGAGAGCAAACGAATCGCCCACAAAAAAGCTGAGCTCCCCTTTCCTTCCCCCCCCCCCCCCCTTCTCCCCAGTCTACCATCCTCGACCGCGTCCGAATGGCCCACTCGGATAGACGTAGGCTTCATAACGCGAGGGACACAGGTTTGATTCCGACCATTGGGAGCGTTTTTTTTCTCGCGTCTTCTTCTTCTTCTTTTTCATCATCATCATCATCATCATCATCATCATCATCATCATCATCATCATCATGTGCCCTTCCATTGTGTAAAGTAGGCTTTCCTGCAGTGTGATTTGGTTACGACAAAGTCGTCGGTGAAATCAAGAAAGCTTCGCTTTAAAAAAATGGATGCAGTTCCACTCAACGCGAAAGCTGTCGCAAGTGTGGAGCAATTATTCGCCGGTGTTTCCCTCGTGTTATTATTGTGACCACCCTGTGTTTAGCTCTTGTCTACTTGTGTTTTGGTTCTGCTTTTTGTGGTTTTCTTTTCTTTTTCTGTGATTTGATTTTCTTTTTGTGTGCGTTACTTTTCTTTTTCTGTGTCTGCCTTGCCTTTTCTGTCGCTTCGATTGAGCTTCCTGAACTTTAACCGCAGGATTCGCTTTCCTCCGCTGTTGTTGAGCCTTGACTTCTGCCTGAGGAAGCAGGGGATTTTCCTCTCTTCGTTGACACTTGGCTTCAGCTTTACTTTGTCACACATACGAATAGGCCCTCCGGCGTCGCTAATTTTTTTGAGCAAGCTCCCGCTGTCGTCCGAACCGTGCCATCTGTCTCGCAGGGTGTATTCCGAGAGACTGGGGTGCTTCTATGGACGAATTTCGGCATCAGCTTGGGTGCGTGACATTTCGTGATTCGGTCCAACGACATTGGATGGACGACATCCCGGGCCCCCCAAGTGCCCCGCACTTGAAAAAAGGCTCCCCATGGACCATACCAACATAAAGCACAATACCAAAGGGAGACAGAGAGAGATATATATAGACTTTATTACGCAATAATGTGAGAGTGATTCCCAGACGATATGAATTGAGCGAGATATATAGACTTTATTACGCAATAATGTGAGAGTGATTCCCAGACGATATGAATTGAGCAATTCTCGGCTGGACAGATCTGTCTGGGAAACGTGGTGTCGATTAAACTACCTGGTTCCACACACGCTCTCTCTCTCTCTCTCACACACACATACAAACGCACAAACAAAATACGCACGCGCGCATGCACACACACAAACACGCACACGTGCACATACATAAACACGCACACACACACACAAACACGCGTACATGCACACACACATACACAAACACGCACATAAACACACGCACACACGCACGCACGCGCACACACAAAAACGCGCGCACATGCACGCACGCACACGCACACGCACACACACACACAACATTCCACAAACCCACCCTAGGGAATTGGCCGATAACGTGGGCTCCCTTTTTCGTTTGCTCGCTTTCGTGCAGTCGCTGCAATGTTCAGTGAGACGGCGAATCGTCGCATATTTTATGCTATTGACGACTTTCTCGTGGAACGGCCGACTCTTATTTCGTAATATTCATTTTTCGCTTGACTGAAGCTTTGAAGCTGGCGGGTAGACACATTTAAATGCCTCACTGAATATGTTTTAAACATAGTCCAGTCTGTCCGACATAGCGTGGCCGACTTATTCCAGTATCTGCGCTACGCAGCATCGCTACCAATAAACCCATTTGCATTATACATACAGTAATGCCTAATTAGCTGGAAGTCGTAAAGTGCGCTAAAAATTTCAAGGTAAGCAGAGTTTGTGGCGAGGTCACTGAAATATGAGCAACTGCTCATAACAAAACTCCCCTGCCGAAAGAACAGGCAGAACAACCTCCTTCGGGATCTTGCAAGGGTTAGGTGTGGCCGTGGTCCGATTTGCCGATAAAAGAACCCGTGATTTCCCGGGCACAAGTGGCGCCACCCATGGGCACCACGGTGACGCACGCATTGTCATACCCACAGTTGCTTGACACACTGGATATGAAACCGCCGCGGCAGCGGGGATTTTAAATTTACCGTTCACGACCACGTTTGGCGCGTAGTGGGAGCCTAGCGTTTGCGCGGAGAGCTTATCAGCTAGCGGATTTTGCCTTACAGGCGAGGGAAACAGACTATCCCAACAACAACTGCGGTTTCCCCCGACGGAAAAGAGCCGATGCTTTCAACGGACGCGTTCCTCCAACTCTCGTCATCTGTCGAAGTGCGCGGCGGATGGCGAGTGAAGAATTCAGCGCGCGTACGGCACAAATACTGATGAAGACGGCGGCGAAGGAAAGCGGTGAGGGAAGACACGGCTCATCATCATTACGCCGCGGTTTCAGCCATCTACGACCAGATCCACAAGCCGTCATAACTGGTCGAGGTATACAGGAAGAAAAAGAGAAAAAGGCGAAGACCCTCATCATCCGGAAAAATGGCGCAGCTTCGGCAAGAGCGAGGATCTTGGTCGTCGACTCCATTCGGATCACGGCGCCGGGCGAGCGCGTCCCGGGCACGTCGTCATCACCACCTCCGCCAGGCGCGATTGCGAATCTTTGACGGCTGTCCGAGAGCGATTTCGCCCGTGTGCGAGGAGGAGTCTTGGGGTGGCGGCGCTGCCCGGGTTAGCGCTGGCGGCGCGCGCTGAATACACGCCGAGCCCGTTTGTAGCCGGGACAAGCCGCGACGACGCTTTGCGGCCACGGGGCTTCCGTCCTCACCCCCAGTTGATAACGCGCGAAGGCGAAGCGACTCGAACGAAACCGTCGAGTGAAGAAATAGCCGTTGTTAAAAGCGGCTGCTATATATACAAAGCCGTGATTGCCTGCTCTTTGCTTTCGGAATTCGCCCCTCGTCGTCGTCGCTTCCTTCACAAATCCCAGCTTCCGTTTTACAAGCGCTCCTTCCCCTTGTACTCCCTTGTCTCCATTTTTCGCCAACGTCTACGCTTCGACCAAAAGGGCCGTAAACGCTATTTACTTTGTGAATTTGATAGCACGGCCCGCCTGCCTTTGGGGCATCAACTGGATCTCCCTTGCGTTCGTTAGGTCCTAAAACTCTGGCAATCGGACCTCCAACGTGCCTGGACTGCTCGAGAGGCGGCCGTGTGCTGCATCTTCGTTACTGCTCGGAATATAGCTTTGCAAGGGTTAGTTCTTTTTCGTCGCCTACGGGCAGCATTGATGACTTCGCGCCCGTTTGCAACGCTGCAGGAGACGACACACGCTTGAAGAAAGGCGAATAGCGCCGGTTTGACCGCTGTGTTACGGCGAAAGCTTTTTTTTTAGTGGAACCGATGGCATACTGTTGCAAAACTGACTCATTTTCCCTTAGACAGGTTGGCCGAGCGAGAAGCTCCGATAACATCTCTGGACGCACGGCGCGTGCGTGAAACCTGGCTTCCATTGTATCAAAACGGTTACCTGGAAATCGCGGTAAAGGAGCAGTTCTAGATAAGACAATACACGCATCGATCATAAAGAAGGAGCACATTGGTACACCTGTATCTCATAAACCACGCATCGGTGTACATTTAGATTGTTAGTAGATGCGTTTCCATAGTGCGAGAAATATTGTCGCACGGATTCGTTCGTCGTTCGCTGTTTGAATCTCTGAAGGTTTGACGATCGATTGGACGCACTTTCGGCGAAGGTTTGCTGCACTTTCAGCTCTCGCGCTTCTCTCAACTTTCTTCAGGAAGGGATGTTGCGGTGGTGGTGGAAAAACGTTCAATGAGCCAAAGGGAAGGAGTAGAAGGACGCGGTTAGCCTCCTAAGTCCAGGAGGCTTCTTGTCCGGGCTGCCTCCAGTGCGCGCCGCACCAGGGTGACCTGGCGCTCCACTGCTCAGGGGAACGGGAGGGGTGGGGATGTGGGTGTTGGGACAGGAGAAGACGAGGTGGTAGGTGTTGAGAGGGATGTGACAATGTGGGTCGGGTGGAAAGAGAGAAGGAGAAATGTGGGGTATAATGATGTGGTTAAAGTAGGTTTCGGTCTATAACGGCGTAGGATGTAGGCCTGTTGCGCGGTGAGGGAAGGGGGGGGGGGGGGGGGGTTCGCCGTCGGGAGTTAGTGTGGTGGGAGAGGATGGAGTTGTACGTGGGGTCGAGAGGTGTCAGTGCTGCTGGGTCGGGGGGTGGGGAAGTTGCTTCGTCCATGGTAAATTTTTTTTCGTGTGCGCCCGTAATGAGCGCACAGTACTACCTCCTGGTATCACGATTTCTATAACCACAAAGTAAGTAATGACGTCATCACTTCTAGTGAGGTTAGTCTTCATGATGTCATGTCACTGTAGTGAAGCTGCGGTGGGTGCGGAAGCGTATACATATTCGTTAGTGCAGATCCTATGGCACGGAAGGCAGGCAGAAAAGAGAAGGGGCAGATCTACCAGTGGATGTATGTGCATTTATTTAGCGAGTGTTGGTCGACATGTATCGCTGAAGTAGTTTGAGGTTGCAACATTTTCTGATCTTTTTTTGTTCTTCTTTAGCGAGAGGGACTTGACTGTGCCACTTGCAAACAACCACTTGCGTAAAAAGAATATTGCCGAGTCACTAAGCGGATGAAGCTGACGTCTCCGTTGCTATAGGCGACGTCTGCGCATGTGTGTAGCAGCTCGCCCGCTCAAGAAGAAGAGAAGAGCCAGCAAGAAAGAGGAGAGCGCGTGCTTCTGGCCGGCAGAAACGCTCCTGGCGCCGCGCCGCGCCGCGACACATCGTTCGGCCGTGTCTGCTCGCTGCTCTATGCATTGCGCTCGTGTGTAGAGGTAGTGGCTTCTTTATCAAAACAGTCCCCAGGCTTTGGCGAGCATGCATCACATCGCTGCGTTCTTTAATTCAGTTAGCCTTTTTTCTTTCGCTGTTCATCAGCTGGTATACGAAATGCGAAGCTTGGCGCGAGACTCGTCGTTGTTTCTTCGAATGCAAGCACACGCTGTGTGAATATCTCAACCGGCGTGGCGTGCGTTCCAAATCATGCCCGTGTGAACCAAGGGTGTGCTCAGAGGTCAAACATTAGATCCGGAAACGTGACAAGACGTGGTCCGGAAGTGGGGGAAGATCTAGATAGCCTGGGAAGTGCGCCGAACACCCGCTTGCGTGAGTCTCCTTGCCTCGGCGCTACCGCTGCTCGTAATAAAGGCGATGCACGCGATAGCACGTTCATGCGCGGAGGTTTATAATGACACTTTGATAAAGCGATGCCTCTGAAAATTCGCTTTCTATCCAGCTTGCCGCGAGCCGCCGGCTGCCTTGGTGCGCCATTACGCATGCATTTTTATTTTCAGGAGTCGGATCCGCTGCCTTTTGTTCTCGCGTACTCGTTTGAAAGCCAGGCCGGACTAGAGCTGAACCTGATTGCGATAATGCGGTGCAGCACTTGTCGCGGTGCACACTGGCCGTTAAAACTAGTGGAAGGAATCTACGTTTCCGTTGGTAAAGATGTTGGCGCAAAAGAGTCAGTTCAGTTCAGTTCTCAGTTCAGTTCAGTTTCAGTTTCAGTTTATTCGGCAAACAAAGAAATCACAAATAGTACGCAGGCAGTCCGTCAGTCCTGTACGACGGACTGAAGAGTACAGACAGGCAATGCAGTCCGCTGGGTTGTGCCGATTGTGGTTCAAAATGCGAGTTTCAGTGTTTCGAATGGTTTGTTTTCGCTTTTTAATGCTCGCCACAGGTCTGCGCATGTGTTCGTTGCGCGGTCTGGATGCTTGCTCCCCTAGATGTTCACGTGAGCTTTCCCCACAGGACCAGAACAGGGCGCGTGCTGCATGGTTGCGCACGCGTCCGTGGCGTGGCCCCGAAGCGTTTTTCGATAACCCAGGTGTTCACGTGCACTTCTCCACGGAGGCAAAGGAAAAAGCGCATTGCTGCGCTTTTCGTTCATTTGTTTTCAAGCAGGGCCCGCTCTTACCTGTAGTTGACGGTCGTCATTTTAGCTTTTAGCCTTCGTTTTTTTATGTGTGTGCGTGTGTGTGTGTGTGTGTGTGTGTGTGTGTGTGTGTGTGTGTGTGTGTGTGTGTGTGTGTGTGTGTGTGTGTGTGTGTGCGTGCGTGCCTGCGTACCTGCGTGCGTGCGTGCGGTGTGTGTGTTCGTGTGCGCGGGGGGGGGGGGGGGGGTAGGCTAGTTGCAGCCGTTGTCGTTTTCCCATTCGGTGTGGTGGCGTCAGTTTTTGGTACGGCTCACGGGTACGGCTGGCGAGCACGCCGAAACCACCCGAAACGAGCCTGTATAGTAAGGCCCTTTTGTGCCTTAGTAGGTGCGGACACATGCGGATTAATAACCAGGTACGCCGTTAGCTCCTCACGATGGCGAACTAAAAGAAGCATTACAATTTCTTTTTTCAAAAGCATCTTAAAAGATTCCACCTCGGAACGTAGACCATTGCCTGCCTTCTGGCCTATGCTTGAACGCGACCAATCGCCTCCCCACGAGGTCATACTTGCGCAGTTTGGAGCTGCGCTTCTTTGGGCTGAAACTGGCGACAACCGAAAGCTATTGTGTAACCTTCACCCAAAGATCACGCTGGAGTGATTCAGGCGTAAACGCTTCATGCGTTGGTATAGAGGGCTAACAGACGAGGAGGAAGTGCTACACAAAGTGACAAATAACGGTGACGGGTGCGCAGCTTTGTGGGTCACTTCGTCCGTGTCACGGCGTTGTACCTCTTTTTTACGCAACTTACGAATCAATGCTCCGGGCAGCAAGTTTTTTGTTTTAGTTTTGCAACCAATGAACGAACATACCCTTCGAACTGGCGGTAAGGTTCTTCTTGGTTATCGTCGTTCCCCTATCCGATGATGCCAAGTCACGTGCACCCAACAACGCAATCCTGAAGCAGTCAGAAAATAGGCTAGGAAAGAGGACCAGCCCCCATAACGTTGCAGAGCTAGGCGACGTTACAGGTGCTGAAATGTTTTTATTTTATTATTCTTTTCTATCAGCCCCAGTTTCCCCGTAATGAAACGTAAGACCTTTCTTTTCGTAAATAAACTGATTCACCGCATCAATCTTCCTCGTCAATTTTCAGTCACTTCATGAAGCGGGACTCCAAGCCTTATTATCCAGCGTTTTTTTTTTTTTTTTTCATCACACATCTTGTTTTTGCTCTGGTTTCCTTGAAAGAGGAGGGGTGGTTATTCTATATTTTGTTGTTTGCTGGCTGGTGGGCTCTGAAAAAAATCTCGTGAAGCTTTCTAGAGTTTAATGTTTCAGAAATATCTGATACTTTCGCTCGTCATACCCGACCTTCTTCGTGCGAACTTTAAATGCGAAAAAAGAATAGCTCCGTATTTCGGGGCACGCGACTGCACAGTATTTTGACTCCTTGAGAGAAAGTGGCGCAGGAGGAGAGAGGAGAGAGGAGGTCGAGGTGCAGAGAAGGTCGCGCAGTACCCAACCGTCGTCTACTCTAAATTACGCGAATTCCCCTCTCCATATTGCAAGCGGCTGAACGTGACAGGTGCTCTAGATTAATGCAGTCCATTGTTGCCCCCTTCTCCAGCGCACAGCAGAACTTCGCTTGCGAGAGGTTGTTCGTTACGCTCGAAAAAGCACGACTTCGTTTCCAGCCTGACCATCGTCCCCAACTCTAGGAGTAGCAATTCGCTCGCCGATTCCTTTCCCACTCTCTGTATTCGCCATTGCTTGTACTTCGAGCCACCCTTGACCTTTGGAACACACAGACAAGCAAATGGAAAAGACAAAAAGGAGAATGTGCTTTAAAGGCGATTACGAACCTGCGCAGCGCTGCACCTTCTCCCGCGGCGCGGCACCGTTTGTCGTCTAGCAGGTTACCTGTTTTCGCCCGTTGTCTACAGTCATTCTCCGAGATGCCGAGAGATGGCGCATGTGCTTTGTGCGCGCGCATATATGCGCGACAGGGTGTTTTGTAAACAGTACACCGATGAAACTTACGGGTCACGTTTAGCGTCATCTTGGATTAACTCAGAAGGTTACGCATATCTTCCCGTACCACCGCTGATACAACTAGCCGTTCTTCCCCATGACATGGAAGTTCCATCCCTGGCTCTTACGCTAACTGGTTGAGTTCCAATCCGGCCTGTACTTTTCTTCGGACTTTGGACGGTTTTCTAATGTAAATAAAAAAAAAGTTGTACATCGTTTTCTTTTTAGGAAGTAAGACGTTGTTCGTACTTCGTACATTTTAGGTCCTTTGGGCCTGCAGGGCGCTGTTTTCGACGGATTTAATTTAGGTTAAAAAGGATCAGTTTTGCACAGTTGAGGAAACGGAAATACGCAGCGGAAAAATACGAATCCCGCGGGCATTTTGTACAGCTCGGTCGGAAATAGAAAAGTCAATTAATGACTAACGGGCCTAAGGCTAGGAAAACAACAGTACAAGGAGCTTGCCCTGTTGAATTTTTTCATTATTTATTTACTTAATATTTTCTAAAGAGGAGAGAATGCGTGGCTGTTCCTTCTCGAGATATTTACCATTATTATTTCGTCTGAAACGTCGGTGTACGGCTGTATTGTCACCCGAGTAAAAGATGGGTGTCAAAGCAGCGAACTGCCTCGAACTTCTTTTGAGAGCGTGCTATCCTAAACTCCTAAACCACGATAAGAGATGAATAATGACGACGCTAAACACGACTTCAGCGGATGGTTCAGCCGCGGGAACGCGCACGAACGCGACAGAGAGAGAGAGAGAGAGAGAGAGAGAGAGAGAGAGAGAGAGAGAGAGAGAGAGAGAGAGAGAGAGAGAGAGAGAGAGAGAGAGAGAGAGAGAGAGAGAGAGAGAGAGAGCTGTTATGAATACTGAAGAGGTAAGCCCTTATAACGGCTGGGCTTGCTGCTTGAGAGGTGGGTGAGTAAAGTGAAACAAAAAATAAAAGGAAAAGAAATTAGCAACAAAGAAATAAAATGAATGGTAAATTTCAAAAATGGGGGGATAGGAAAACAATTCATGGAAGTTAAATTTAAGTATCATTGCTTATTTGCGAAGTTGCGTTGCTTGTAATCGTCGTCAGGAGCATCGAAGAGGTCGTCGTCTTCTTAGCGCGAGTGGTGGATCCAAAGTAATCCTAATTGCTTATTTACACGTTCCGGGGTTGATTTGCACTGTGCTAGTGGTAGTCATTGTCATATGCATGGATATGTGCGGTAGCGCTTGACGACAGCGCTGGAGTTTCCTTCTTCCTTTTTTTTTTTTTTTTTCGCCAGAGCCACTGCGCGAGCCGGGGACTCGGCGGTCGCCGCGAGGCACGCGCTCACGAGCGCTCCACATTTTCTTGGTATTTTTTCCTGCAACGGCGCACTTACGGCTTGTACAAAAGTTCCACTGTTAGTAAAACGAAATTACGAAAGATGGAGAAAACCATTGCACAACCTCCTCCGAACCCGCGGCGGTCGTAAACCTCACGAGAGCTTTCATTTGTAGCGCTGCTTCGGCACGATTACGCCTATGTCCGAAAAAATGTCTCAACTAAAACTCATTCCCCACCGTACTCGTACGAGAACTCTTGTCGCTGCTTCTCGTTCGGTAGTAAACCATGGGCTGTAGCAAAAGACGTACCTAGTCAGGGCGTTTTGTGCAACCGGTCACACAAAGCCTTTGAAGGCAAGTGCTGAACTGGGTTGACGAACGAGTGGTATCTACAGTTCCGAGTTAACGGTAAATGGAGTGAATTCAACAAAGGCTTGTTTAGGGGCTTGTTGGTATAGTCTCCAATCCAAATTTAGGTAGCGCGCGCTGCATACTTGGACGAGGAACAGTGGAACAGGGACAGTGGAAAAAGACACACCATACGTTGGTGCGCAAACTAGCTTCTTGTTTATTGAAAGCTTGATAGTCATTTATGAGCATGCCATGGAGAGTGTACATTCATTTTGAAATAGATTACACATGATATCTTACTGCGCGTGCACTCACGAGCCATCTGATTTTTATTACTTCGCTATTGCTATCTTCTTATTGGTGAGTGCTATTGTAGGCATATATTGAAGTGAATTCGCAGGTGTCCGCTAGCACGAGCCCCTGGACATAGTCGGCAGCTCAGTGAAAGCAGGTATGAGGGAATTAAGTATCAGCAACAATGCCAGAGGAAAGTAACCGGACTATAGAACAGCTAAAGAAGAGAAGTCACCTCGAAAGCCGACATAGACGTCATCGCTGATACTACACGTCTGAAAGACCTGCTCCGAGCATTCGCTTTTTCTTTTCTGGTAATAACCGAGCAAAGCCCCGGAGCCAGGCGTGGCCGATAAGCCGGGTGCTTACAGAAATGAGGGTGGCTTCTGTTTGGGGTTGATCTGATGCCACCAGTCAATATCCCTTCTGAAACCACACTGCTGGCCAGGAGCTTTCTTTCACCGTTATCTGGATTGAGCCGATCTCGGGAAGCCAAAGCAGCGGGATGTCCGCCGCAATGCTTCGAAGGGCTGCAGGTAAGCCCCCCTGCAGTACGTGACTTGCAGTTCGGTGGGACTCTTTCGTCGACGACGCTTGTACGGACCTGTGCAGATGGGTAAATGCCGTACTGAGCGCTGGTCTACCGTTAAGCCCTGGCGTATTATCGCTGGTATAATATCGTGCTCTGCGCTGGCGAAGCTGTCATTCAAGGCGTTCACAAGTGCTACTGCCGACTAGAGGGGCCGTGCTATTGTACGTGATGCACAAGGAAACACAAGAAATCGATATGTTTTGTAGCGTGAGCTACAGTGGCCGAGGTTGAGCAGTTTCGCGTGCCTCGTGGATAGCCGTGCTGCCCATGCGCGAGGAGCAGTTATGTCTCACAGCGCACAGCTGGCGCGGCGGAGCCGCCGCCGTCGCGACTGGACTGGACTGGACTGGACTGGACTGGACTGGGTTGGATCGGATCGAATCGGATTGAATTGTATTGCATTGAATTGTATTGAACTGTATTGGATTAAATTGGATTGTATTGGATTGGAAACCGTTTTAGCAGCAGTAAGCATGATAATCAGCTAATCATCGACAACCAGGAAACCTAAAAAATTGGCCGCGTATTTGCTCCTTTCGTGGCAAATGTCGACAAAAGACGATAGTCTTTATCGAATTTTGCCAAGTAAATGCCTCCCTTCGCTTTCCCGCTCACCTCTCATGTTGTTCCTCTTGCGTCGCGCTCCTCGCAAGGTAAAGACGCCAAAGGTTTGCTTAAATCATTTTAAATTTACCGCGTTCCTCTGCTTCAGGCCGGGTGTCTCGATGCCAACGCTGCCGTACGGCGATAACGCTCGTGAATCGAGGCGCCCTACTTCAACGTTTATAGAACCGCGTTCCCCTACTCCACGTGCGTTGAAAGCAGAACGTGGAACCTATCTAGTGGAACCTTTCGTAAGTGTTGCCGGTTGATTTCTTAAAATGGTGCCAGAAGTTATAGTGGCGCGGGCGACAGCAGGCGGCGGCGGAGTGAATTTTTTTTCTGCAGTTGATGAAGTAATTAATTTCGCAAAAATCAAGCGTGTGTGATTTTTTATAAAGGAACACTGCAAATATCATTTCTGTGTTAATTTGTTGTCTTATATTTGCGTAATGTCTTGTTCTTCTTCCACAATGTTGACAAGTGTGAACATTACACCGGACTTAGCTAGGGGTAGATTCAGCTGTGACTATGCAAGACTATTGCGCAGGCACTGTTTTACTTTGGCCGGGTGGCTGAATCGAGTCACAAACATACAGACAGACAGACAGACAGACCAAAATTTCTGGGTTTAAGTAGCCCAAGGAAGACTATCGTCTTTAAAATAACCAGCTGAACCTTAGCTCAGGCTATACGTATATCCTGGCATAGCCGAGCTAAGCCACTGCTAATTTTTTAACGGGTTCGAGATATTGAAATTAGTGGGCTATACCCCACACTAGGCGGGATAAAATTTCTTAAAAGTTGTGCCAATGGTGGTTTTCAACATTAAGGTGGGTGTGCGAGTTAAGCTCGAGCGATGTATGCTTCGTTTATTAGTTTACAGCATTCCCGTTTGCCTGGTTCGCTTTCCTTAACTTCCGGGTCTCAGGTCATTGCGTTGTGTATTTAAATTTAAATTCTAGAAAGGTGTAAAGAAACGAATGTAAAAGGAGAGCCCCGTCACACATTACCAGCGGGGTGCCCCTGCCTGTCTGTATCTCGCGTTTTCTGCTCCAGCGAATCAAGAAGATCCCGAGTGGAACTAATATTCCTTCTTTGAACACCAGACTCGGTTTTTAATCTTGTTTAGCTTCGCCCTACAGCTTCTTGCTTCGGCTAGAAACGCGGTGGAAGACTAAAGCGTAATAACCAGCAGCCGCTCCCATATGCAATTCCTGGCAAAGAGTATACACACGCGCTGGTCAATACATAAGCAAAGCATCGGCCAAGCTGGGTTTTCTGATTCTCTCCTCCGGCGTTTCATTCCTGGCACAGCGGGAAGCCGCTGAAAGGAGAGAGTAGTCGGTAGAAATATGCCTCCGAAAACCTAGCCGGGCAGATCATTTCAACCGGTTTTTCGAGTATCGTGTTCCTCTTATAAACGAATGCTTCGCGCGTATGAAAATAACCACCACGCGCTCGGGCCTCAAGGGATGCGCCTCTGAATGGAAGGTCGGATAGTCTGCATCGCCGCTGTCAAACTGCCGCGGCGCTCGCATGAATTTCACAATCCGGCAGAGTGCCGGTCGAGAGACGGATATATAGGAGCGCGCGCGGACGCGTCTTAATCGCAAACGGAGCGGCACTCCCGATCACCTCGCGCGCTCTCCTCGTGGGGCCTCGCCCCGAAACGAGCTGGCCGCTGTTCACCGATCCATTCCCGAACTTGTCCCCCGGTGCAACTTGGGCCCACGCGCAGGATCGGCTGCACACCGCCCGCGATGCGCAATTACCGCTCCAGACGCCCCTCTGCATCCCCCTTGCGAGAATATTTTTTTTATTTATTTCCTTAACTGCGCGTGCGCGTGAGTGCTTCGCGGGATGTTTGGAGTAGATGTGGTGTCGAATCGGCTTTGTGCCATCGTGTTTAACAGAAGGATGACCTGCGTTGGCCCGTTGCTGGGTTCTTAATGCGATTTATGATTCCAGACTGGATCACATGGTTGTTTTAGGGGCGAAGCACCTTAGGACCTCGCTCTGTCCGGGGCTTGGCGTCCGTGTACACAGTGTTGCACATGCGCGAGGAGCGTTGGATTGAATTGAATTTGGATTGTATTGTATTGTATTGTATTGTATTGTATTGTATTGTATTGTATTGTATTGTATTAAATTGAATTGTATCGGATTGGATTGCATTGGAATTGTATAACTGTACACACGCGTTGTCTTTCCTGCGAAGCACAGGACTTGATCAGACTCTTTAAACAGGACTCTCTTAATGAGCGCGCCATCTTCATCACAGTCATTATCATCATCTCTTCATCGATTTCATTTTTTTACATACATCTGGTGTAGCAAGCTAGGCGCCTTGGCCAGGCTAACCTCACCAGTATCATTAAAGACTATTCTCTCTCTCTCTCTCTCACTCATGTACATGCGCGAGTGGCCAATGCCACGGGTGATTTACGGTAAGAGCGATCCCCAGTGCTTCGTCCACTCGTCATGATTCATTTCTTGGAGATGCGTGGATTTTGTCCGGGAGGCCACGCTGGTCTGGTGTCGCATCACGCGAGTGCACCCGGCTTTTCGCGTTTTATTGCGGCTGCATTGCCTGCCGTAGCCTATCTTTCAGGGTGCTTAATGCAAGAGTTACGTTTGCAGTTCGCGCTTTTGTCTGCAGAGTAAATTTTTGTGTGTGTGATCTATAAACGCCATTCAAAGGGGTTTATTACACCCCGCGGATTTCTCTACAACCGGACCGATGACGTGAGTGCGATCGATTGTTGCGTGTGCTTTTTTAAATCCAGCCTGTTATCTTGGCTGTTGGAACTCTAGGCCGTCGAGTGTGCGGTTAGGTATAACTAGGCTCTTAGGTCTGAAATTCTTAAGCACTTCGATATTACCCGTCTGATTGATTGATTGATTGATTGTAGGGTTTAACGCGCCAACGCAACTCAGGCAATGAAGCGCGCCATAATGGAGGGCTCCGGATTAATTTTGACCGCCTGGGGATCTTTAACGTGCGCCGAAATCTCGTACACACGGGCGTTCTGCTTTTCGCCTCCATCAGAAAAGCGGCCGCCGCGGCCGGGAGTCGAACCCGCGACCTCGTGCTCAGCAGCGCAACGCCTAAGCCACTGAGCCACCGCGGCGGGTGATATCACCCTTCTTGTGAATCAGAACTATGTTTGTTTGTTTTGTGTGTGGTTTGTGGTACTTTTTAAGCCCTGAGGTGTACTGGAAATCACTTTTCAAGCGTCTCGAGTGCAAGGTCTTTTGCCTCCTTTAAGTAGAAACGGTTACTCCACCGTCTGCCGTATCTTTTCCTATCTTCATCTCCTTAGGCGCCTTTTCCACCCTTTTCTTTAGTTAATTTGCGCAGTACATCCAGTTTCAGAAATTAAGGGCATTACTATGTTCTCGGGAGAAAGGAAGCTTGGTACTTTTGTGTAGCGAGTGGCATACGCTAATGGCTGTGTCGGATCTAATATTGCCTTATATTCCTAAATCACCAGGCAGTTACCGAAGGGCGATTTGATGGCCTGAGTGCATTTTTGTTGTGTGAATTTGGGTAATTCCATACACAAGATGAGGTTGTTAGATAACTTTCGGAGAGCTTGTAAGGTGCCACGCGAGTCTATCAAGATTAACCGTTACTGGGCATCATTTCCGTTGACGACACAAAGTGCAGCCCTTATTGCGGGCAGTTCCGGTGCGGGCCCTTGGCCCCAAGTGTGAATTCTATTTTCCACGCGGCATGAACAAAAGGTTCGAAGGAGTGCTGCTCCGTCTGCGCCTCGGGGTTGCGTTTACCCGAAGATTCAGGTTTGAGATAAGTTGCGACGATTCACTACTGTGCTTAACATGTGTCGTGCCTGAAATTACGAAAGCACTTGGTAGGCATCTGCTCTCGATTTGGCGTTGCGTGAGCAACGGCAGCTGTATACCCTGTATCGTGTACGTAGTGGATGCAGGCTAGAACTCGGTCATTTTTTTGGACCCTGGATCGACAGTGATGATAGATCCTTAGAACTAAAACCTTGCTTCGCTTCCTGCGGGTCTCCGAACATAGAATAAATTCTTTAGTCCTTAAACCCCCGACCCCTCACTCACTCTCAACGGGCAAGCAATCCACGCCGTCAAAACACTCTGCATCCTGGGAGTCCACTATCACCACAATAACTCCGGGCCGCGTACGCCCCCAAACTTGAACAGATAGTCCCCAAACTTGCACACCTCATTCAACGAATGTGCTCTCCCCGACACGGACTCAAGGAAGCAGATATCTGCCGCATCGTACGAACAATGCTCACCAGCCGCATCACTTACGAGGCACCCTATCTTACCTTAAAAGCATAAGAACATGCCAAGACCGATGTCCTAATGCGCAAATCTTACAAAATCGCCCTCGGCCTACCCATAGAGTTTCATACTGATATATACTGGAGGGGAATCTGGCGCCACTGTCTAGGGGGCCGTGCTTCAGCGAGTGTTCCGTCATGTACCGGGCAGGCACGTTCCACTTGTCCTTGGCATGGCTCATGAACAGGCTGGAAAGTTGACTTTGGCTGCCAAAAACTAACAATATTACTGTAAAAGTTTTAATTAAATTTGTTTTGTTATAATAAAATAAACTCCACAAACAATAACTTGTCAGTAATTTAGAAGCTTTATGCACGATGTACAAGGAAAAATGTTACCTTTTTTGTTGATTTTGGCCTTGAGACAAACGATAAGCCTATGGCTAGCTAAGCCAAGTAGGCGAGGAACGTCGCTAGCGGCAATGGCACCGCCCACGGCTGCCGGCGACTGCAGCGACAGATTTTCCTCTAGTATGTATTTATATGAAACTCTATGGGCCTGCCCACCTTCGCTTCTACCAACCGCTTACTGAAACTGGGTCTACACAACACCCTCTCGGAGCCCGTTGAAGCCCATCTCCACAACCAACTACAAGGCCTACAACTCACCCCCACCGGTCGTCATCTACTCAAAACGCTAAGCCGGCAGGTGGTACAACCTCCGGACTGGCCACAACGTCTACCCCCATGAATGCGACGTAACATCCATATCCTCCCCACTCCGCGTCATATGACCCTACATACAACGCCGGTCATCGTCAGCATCGTACACGCCTCCTCATGAGAAAATATGGCACCGACCCGATCACGCTGCATACGAACGCCTCTCCCTACCCTCCACGGCCCGCTCACGTCGCTACTGTTGCCCGCTTCGACAATGCTTTCCTCACCTCGGCAACTGCCTGCTCAATCTTTACAACCGCAGCCTAAGAAGCAGCCATTGCCGTCGCAATGAATCAGGCCACAAGTCCCAACATAACAATTCTGTCTGACTCCCAGGCTGCTGCCGTCGTTTTACCTTCGGACGAGTCTCGGCTCTTACCCTGGTCATCCTTTCTCAATGCGCCACCCTTCCTTATGCCGCATGGTGTGTACACGCAGCCACCTTACCCTTTCTGGGTACGAGGTGGCACGCGTCGCCTCCGAGCTCTCCTTCACCGGGCATTCCCAGAACAGGCCAAGAACGCAAGAACGCCCCTCTCCCAAACCGACATTGACATCCTTTACCACTATATAGAGCAATCCGACGCACCTGTCCCCAACCTCTTCCATTTCCAACCGCAGACGCCCGCATTTGGCGCCGGCTTCAAACAGGTATCACAATCACCTCCATCTCCACCACATCTCTCCTACTAACTACCTACCCATATGCCCTCAATGCGAGGAGCCTAACACCACCGCTAATCTCGTGTGGACGTGCCCCACGAACCCTTACCATACAGATCCCCTACCCTTGAGCAGTGGGAGTGCGCGTTGCAGAGATGCTGCCAACTCGAAGACCAGGAGGCCCTGATCTCTCGGGCGAGGACGTCAGCCACGGCACGCGGCCTACCGAAATAG
Source organism: Haemaphysalis longicornis (assembly GCF_048455015.1). NCBI lineage: Eukaryota > Metazoa > Arthropoda > Arachnida > Ixodida > Ixodidae > Haemaphysalis > Haemaphysalis longicornis. The sequence goes on from NW_027526422.1 coordinate 28,887,338, forward strand.
GACGGCCACCCGCCGTTCCTGAGTCTTTTTCTCCCCAACCCCTTCCCTATTGTGTCAAATAACGTACTCTCTCTCTCTATATATATATATCTATCTCTCTCTAGTCGTTAAATAGCGCAAGTAACTTAGAATGCATATACTCATTCGTGCTGCGATGTCCATATCTGTCGTTTTTCTTGGTTTAGTGTTGTGCCCTTTCTATGCACCGGTTTCTTCATATCTTGATGTATAGTTGCTTACCTTTCTTCAATTTTTGTTTGCCTTTGAACTTCGCTTCGAACATTTCCGTGCGTCTAATTTTCAGTCTTTCCTATTTTGTCTCCGCTATTCACCCCACATCACTGCAGTCATCTCCATCTGGCTTAGTACTGTATTTAGCCAATACCTTTTGTTTAGCTTGGCTACAACGGCTGGGGCCCGTTCGCTAATGCTGGAGAATTCCTCCCCATCCCCTGCCATGTCTTTGTTGGTCAGAAATCGAATCACAAGCTCTCTTCTGTCTCGATGTCCCCAACTAAATATGTCCGCAAGGGGCATATAGTTTGTTGTGGTGCTAGTGAACATTATTAAAAACGATGCCAGAGAAGGGACGAAACACGAGCTAGTGGCGGAAAGCACAAGCTTCGTCTTGTGTAATGTTCGCTAGAAATACGAGTTCATTAGTCAGAAAACAACTTGCCCAACCTCCCGCTTTATTATTAATTATTAATTATATGAATTAATCAATAATTAATTATTTATTATTAATTATTGGGATATATTGTGATACTTTCAATAATCTTCTGCTTCTGACGTACTCCATTGTTTTTCGAGCCTTATTCCCTTATGGGAGTACTCTGTCCACCTTTCAAACTCGAGCTTGAATTAAAATATGAAGAAAGTTAAGTTAGTTTTGTTGTTCGCCTGATTTGAATAGTTCGACGTTTGTAATATCGATATTTGAAATAAAGCGACGCAGAGCATGTAATGCAATCCAATTAACTACTCGAATCGGATATTTGTACCGAACCCATATTATTTCCACGATCGTGTGCCACATGGTATCACAGCATCGCGCGTATCACTAACCGACATGACACATTCAGTCAGGCTGCGATCATCCGCGTGTTCTATGACGGCAAATGATGCAAGACTGGATAGAGCAGCCTCGTCTATATACAGATATAGATCTCAGTACCGTGCATGGTGTACCCAACGCCTTCGACTACAACTCCGCGATGACCAAGTGGCTAGGGGGGCGGGAGTGCTCGTTGGCTTGATCTCCAGCTTGTATTAAGGCTGTATTTCTGCTGGTGGTGAATCGCAAAACATACACGTGGTGGTATATTAGGTATATTAGGCACTCGTCAAAGGGTCTCAGTTTGGCATAATTAACCTGCAGCGCTTCGCTCCAGCGGTGCTCATAGACGAAATGCAGCTTTAACGCAGTAGCAGCGGTATGAATAAAGACTCAGAACTCTTTCATGATACTCCGCGATCAGCGTATAGCATGCGCGCCTGGCGAGGCGCGCATGCAGGCAACCATATGAGTGCGCCGCCACTGGTTACGTCGGTCTCCGCGGGATGGCGGTACTTGTCCGTGCAAAGCACATGACTGTGTTGGACGTTCCAAACTCTACCTCACCGAAGGCAAAGTAACGCCTCGAGTCCAATGTGAGTGCGATTAATAACATCTCTGTTGACACCACGTTAGGAATCGGGTTGAAACAGAGCAGACGACGCACGCTGGTGTTTTTTTCTTCTTCGGCGTGCGGGCGCAGTGCCACAAGCCGCGCCATGTCCGTGACTCATCGGCCATGTCTCTGGCCGTTTCCAGTGTTGTCAAGCGAAGGAATTGACAGCTAAACTTTTCAATGAATTCTAACTATATGTCCTTCAAGTATAATGTGAAACTTGGCCTGACGAGCGAAACAGCAGATATGCGGTGGGTGCTTTGGGCTTGATAAGGTGTCGGCACCCCACGCCAGACAGTTTCTGGCCCTTTTCTCCCCCCCCCCCCCCCTCTCAAAACCTAGTCGCTTAGTTTAGCGGTGGTTGTTGGAACTTTACTTTTATTCGGGAGCTTTTTCAGTGGCATGCGCCCCGTGGACCAAGCGCAGAAGTGGAGACCACTGTTCTTTTGTCCTGGTTGTCAGAGACCGACATCCATGATAAATTTTGCCTGGTTTATCTCGACAAACAGGCAGCTCTGAACTTTCCCGCCGCGATAGGCGAACGTTGAACGCGCGAAGGTCGCCCGGACACTTGTTCAAGCGCCAGATGAGCTGTTTTCGAGCCACTGTCACCGCGAACGATTGTCTCAGTTGAAACAGCCCTTTATCGCCAAGGCTACCATCGAGGAAGCGCGGCGGAGCCAACGGCCTGTCCAACTTAGCCTTATAATACCCCAAACGTGCGCTCATCAAGGGATAGGCGACGCGCTCGTTTGCGCTAGAGTCGCTTACGCCGTTCGTAGGATTCGATGCGCGGAGGCGTTGGAAGGGATCGTCACCGCCGAGACAGAAAGCCTCAGAGTAACAGCACCGCTGTCTTTCGTGCTCCAAGTCACTGCTTGTCCCACACTTCCTACCCGGATGTTTCTGTGTAGCCCTCAGTCATCCAAAAAGAAGTGGCTGTACTATATTTTTGTCTGCTAAAAGACGCCAGCCTTCGTACCCTCGCTCTCCCCCGGTGAAGAGGGACTCCACGCGGAGCATAATCTGTACTGGCTCATTAGTGCGACCTTACCCGCTGGTTCTCGACCGAACGAAGACGCTAGCGGCGATTCTCAGATGCTCTGCGGGAAAACATTGGGGCGGCGTGTACACGTCTCGAAAGGCTGGCGACGGGGATGAACAATTTTGATAGCGGAGGCAAGGGCTGGGCCAGGGGAAACTAAAACAAAAACAAGAAGAAGAAGCTGGGTATTATGCATGGGCAATAGGCGCCGCAGCCACCTGGGCAATTTACATCCGAGTAACGTGCCTTTAATAGCCAGCAAGGCGAAGGCTTCTATCTGCTAATGCGCGATTCTTCGAGCGCCGCGAACAATAGACCGTAAAAAGAGTCTAATTGCTGAACCCCGCTCGCTCCCGTATAATACGCATCGTCTATTTCGCCGCAGTGTTTTTTTATTCTTCGTGGCGATACAGCGAAGAAGGCAGAAAAAAAAAAGAAAATCACAGGGGAGGGCATGATAGCAGCGACACTTAGGTGGCTGATGCAGGTCGTCAGGCACGATTTCCGTTTCTCAATTTTTTTTTTCTTCTCGTTGTCGCCGCGCGCTTTCTTCTCTCTTGTTCCTTCCACGTGTGCTGCAAACGGGTCAACACCGCAGCGAACGCAATTTTCCTCGGAGCGGCGCGATTGTGTAGTTGGCCGGAGCTGGGCGCTTGATAATTGCATTGTTAGGACGCCGCGGTGAGATTCGTCCTTCGAGCGCCCACGGCTAATGCAACTCCGTGGCGCGTACGTGAGTCTCGATGTCACATTGAAACGCGCGCGCACGTATACGAAAGACGACGACGACAGCGGCCGACTAAATGGCGCCGCGACCCGAGCGCGGTGGGGACTATCCCACGAGCGTTCGCCCTTCGATGTTGTCGCCGAAGAAAACAGCGAGAGAGACGAACGAGAGAGGGAAAGAGGCGAAGGTCTTGCCGAGAACTAGTAGCGACTTCAAAATAAGGGCCGCGCGCACACACGGGGCATGCGAATTTACCAAGTCGCCGCTGCCTTTACTTGCCTTGCCTTGGGTCAGATACGAGTTAATTATTCCTTTGTGTCGAAGCGAGTTTAAGCCGCGCACAGATGCAAAACCTGTGTCGGGCTATTTTCTGTGGACGGTTAATCTCAAGCATGTATGCGCTCCTGCGCGAAGGTAACAATGGACAGTTCCTTCTTTGCACGTGACGCTTCCCTGTTTGATTTGTGGCGACTGCGGCCGTGTCCGCGTACGGTGACGCTCGGGCGAATAAATTGCCAGCTTGTTATCCAAGGTTATATCCATCATCCGACTAACTACCCACTCGCGTGAACTGAGCCCCCGTCGCAGTATACGCGCTCATTCGAGTGAGGTCGTGCACGTTCATAATTACTATGCATGGCTCCAATGCCCCCGGGACACTGCCGTTATGACTAGCTCGACTTGAATGGGACTCACTTTGCTACCGTGTTGTTTCCTTACGCACACCGATAGGTGTAAACTAGTACCCAGTGTCGTTTGTGAGAGGAAGATGGGAGTGTTGTGTCGCTGTAGGTTTAACTACGCGGCCGCCATTTTTGCTATTGTTTGTGTTGTTCTGTCCGCAGGACTGTTGCTCTGGGCTTATGACACGTACCATTTCCGTCACCACGCGTATTAACTCCTTTTAGTTCCAATGACGAGTCTGGCTCGTCCAGAGATTCATGCCATCCCGTCTCTTTTGCTGTCCTGCACCTATTGCCATAACAAGAACAAACACCCCTTTCGCGCGCTTAACCTCAATGCAAAATTAAAATGCAATTCATTCTCCGTGTCTGTTCATTCGCGGTTCAGTCTTTTGTTCACTTACTTGCCCGGCATTACGCTTAATTACCCATTCAATAACCCATACTATATCGTATGGTGTGTTCGAACCAGTGATTTTCTAGTATCTTGCCTGGTTTGTTTGAACGCATCCCACCGTATGCGCTCACGTGTTCGATTTAATTTTCGAGAGCTTGATTTCAAAACATGGTTAGCTACCCCTATACGAAGGATACACGTGATGCGAGCCAGTACACCGCACAGGTACAAAAGCTCCATCATCCTCGTTTTTATTCATGTCGGATCTGCTGATCGACAGATCCGACACCGCATACAACCGGTGCATGCGGTCGCGACCACCCATGAGGAACCCATCAGGCAATCGAATTTCAGGTGACGCCGAAACACTGCTGGACAGCAGCGGCCAGAGAGAGAGAGATAGATAGATAGAGAGAGAGAGAGAGAGAGAGAGAGAGAGAGAGAGAGAGAGAGAGAGAGAGAGAGAGAGAGAGAGAGAGAGAGAGAGAGAGAGTAGCAACTTCAATGGCATAAAAGCATTACGTGGGAGGACCCCGTTGAGCCTTGCTGCCACTTCCGCACGGACAGTCAGTCGAAGCTGGTTCTCGCAGTCCGAGCTGGTCAGTTCCCCTCCCACTGCTCATCCGACGGATTCGGAATTCGATCTAATTCGGGTTTGTCTTGGCAGGTCCATGCTATTTGAAAGAGTGTACGGGACTGAGCAGTGTTTCTGCGCCGACTTGTCGCCTAACCTATAAGGTCTTAGAACCAAGCAGTTGAGACTGGGCGAGTGCATGCTCTCGCTGCTCTCCGGGGAAACGGCTATGTCAGCTCGCACGCGCTCATCCGCCCGCGCTCATTAACGATTCCTCAGAGGGCGAGACATTCGCTAAAGGCAACGCGCGCAGCTCGAGCCGGAAAACGTGTTCCGCGCCGATCGCGAGCAGCAACAAAAGGCACTGGAAGCGAGCAGAGATCAACCGCTAGCTCACCGCCAGAGGACACGCGTTCACCACCCCAGCGGTAAAGTCAGCAACCGGCGTGCGAGGAAAAGAATAAGAGCATCGGCCAACAGGGCGTTGTTTGCTCTCGAAGGAACCGCACGCTCACCACACGACTGCAAATGGGAGCCTCCTCGTCGAGGTCTCCGCCCGTGTGCGCTAATAGTCGCCGTCTGCCTGTCAGGGATCGAGCGGCATCGGCCGCGTGTGGGCCTCTCCTCCTCCTCCTGCTCCGCCGCTGCTGCTGCTGCTGCTCCGCTGCGCGACGACGTTTTGCTGCTGCCGCGTGCGTCAACTTTGCGGCGCGCCGCCGCCATTCGCCCGCCCAAATAAGCGTTCGCTGCACGCGCCCCCGACTTGGTTTTTGCCGAGCTGGAGCGCGCTTCGGGGCCCACAAAAGCGCCTTCGGTGGCGGCGGCCCCCTTAATTTGGGCACGGAGACCCCCGTTAATTGCGTGCAGCGTGAGTGAGGATGAGTCGCGTGAGAAGTCTTGCCGTCTGCGCCTGCGCGATGTACTGTACTGCCACAGCGGTGAGGCCTAAAAAGGCGAACGCTTGCTCTGTCCGTTCTGACGCACGTGAGCTTTGAATACTACCGTATCGACTTGTGGAAATCGATGCGTTTCGTTCGGTAGCGGGGTAGGCTCAGTGCTCGAATTATTTCGTGCTCTTGAATAGACAGAGCCGCACTTAAAACCGACTGAAAGCAGAGCAGCGAACACCTTCGTGTGGTGCATGTTCTTACAATTCCGTACCCACAGTGATATTACACAGTTTTGTGGCTTACTCCAGGGTGAACAAAAGTGTTGAGGACGGCTGTCCGGGTTGAAATAATTGAAGAACAAAGTCTTGAGAAGGAGCATTCATCAACTTCTAGCGGCCCTCCATCGCGCTGCACGCAACATTCGCGGCAGCGCGCAGGCGGGGTCCCAATAACGTGCGCCGTCGCCGCGATGCGGTTGATCGGGCGGATGGGTGCGCCTCGGAGTGCGCGCGCGCCCGCGCGCCCGCTTAAGCGATTCTTTCGATTTAATGACTGACGATATGGCGCCCTATAGAAATGACACGGCCCGCTGAGGATGCGACGCTCCCCGTGAATGCGAGCTACAGGTGGATCCGAGGTATACAGGTGGGCGTTGTCGGATTGCGCCCGGCTTTTCCTCGCCTACGCTCCGAGATATGCCTCCTTTCATTGCCCCCGAAAAATGAACGGCGTGTGTATTATACCCCCGAACCATTTGGCGAGAAGTTTGAAAGAAGTTTGGTCGTCGTATAGTGCATCTTTTGTAGCTTACGCTACACTGGCCGAGGTTGAGCAGTTTCGCGTTGGCCGTGAAGGGCCTTTCTGCGCAAGCGCGAGGAGCATTGGATTGGTTTGGATCGGATCGGATCGGATCGGATCGGATAGGATTGGCTTGGCTTGGCTTGGATTGGATTGGACTGGAATAAATAGGATTGTGTTGGATTGAAATCCAATCCAATTGGAGTACGGGTGTGCAGAGAATAGGGTCTGCACATTCGCCGGTCTGCACATTCCAGAGGAGTGACGTCATAGCTGCGGCAGACGCACTAGCGCCGGCTTACACAATATTGACAACTTCACTGTCAACTATGTAATTTTTGAAAAGTAAACAAAACTCTGCGTAATGCTAGAGTCCTCTCAGTGGCCAATTGCCGTAGCATTTGTTTCGAGATAATTTCAATAAAACTAGTTAGTGCGACTTCCTGTTATGCTACCCCCTCCGAAGGTGGACGTGCTTCACTGTTCAACCCTTTGTGTGGGAAAGCCATCTTACAAAGACCGAGCTTACAACGATCTCGTTAAATCGGTTGCGCGTCTAAACATATAGCTTGTATTTACTGGCGAGGCACGCATGCAGGCAACCATGTGAGGGCGCAGTCACTGGTTACGTCGGGCTCCACGGGATGGCGGTGCTTGTCCTTGCTAAGCACATTATCTGTGTTGGACGTTACAAACTCTACCGAGTGCAATGTGAGTGCGATCAATAACATCTCTGTTGACACCATCGTTGAGAATCGGGTTGAAACGGGGCAGACGACGCACGCCGGTATTTTTTTTTTCTTCGGCTTAAGCCTCGCCATGTCCGTGGCCGTTTCCAGTGTTGCCAAGCGAAGACATTGACAGCTAAACTTTTTAATGAATACCACCTATACGCATTGCTGGGAAAACATTTTTAAAGGAAATATAAGCCGTCTTGTATTAAAATATGAACGGACCGTACAACTGCACCTTGCAATGTGCTGCCGCGTAAAACTTGAACCTTACCGTGGTTTACCGGATATAGCCCACAAAAGTCCCCTGGATGTGGTCTCAAGGTGAATTTGTCCGCTGCCTGGAGCTACCAACGCACCTGCTAGTAGTTTGGAGGAGGTGATCTCAGGGGTGGAGAATAATTACTACACACAGGATTTATAACAGTAGGCAGAAGAGAAATACCATTCCAAAGCTGCAGCCTCGTCGCGCTGGCGTTTCCAGCAGGTAGTATTCATGCTAACACTGCGATCCCTGTGTCAATGCTGGCCCTCTATTCTGGCGATGTTAGAACCAATAGACGCTATTACGAGCAGCGTATCAGAAAAAGATGAAGTTCAACCCGAGTATCGGGTGCCCTAATCACGCCCATGTTCCTCGCTTTTTTTTTTTCGGGGCCGTCCACCTGGCGAAAAACAAGTCCGTTGAGAGCTACAGTTTGTCCTCTTGCAAGCGAACAAAGCGCGGAGTCGTGCTGATCGCCTTGCGAAAGCCCATCGTGCTGGCGCCCCTCAGCGCCGCGCAAGAAAGGCGCGCGTGTGGCAATAGAGCGGTCAGAAGACGGCGCGTGAAACAGACATCGCGCTCGGCGTGCCCCTGTGACCCGAGCATGAGGCATACCGACTCGCACGCGTGTCATTTCCCTCGGTCCGATTGAGTGGTCAGGACGGGGCCGTTGTTACTGTGCCCCCGCACCCGCCCCCCTCATCACTGCTCGTAGACGACAACGAGTTCGGCGTGCTCGCGAGGAGGCCTTTAATCTCTTCATCGATGCTGCTCACAAAGACCCAACGACGCTGCAGATCGGCCGATTGGAATCGCGATCACGAAGAAGCCGAGGAGCCGGATTTGAAACAGCGCGCCTTTCGAGGCACCATCGCGCGCGAGGGGGAAAGAGAGCCACCCCTGAGCCGGAGCCAATTAGGCCCAACGTGGTTCCCGATCGCTGTAATGGCCATCGGCGGAGCTGTCTCGTCGCCTTCGATGAGGAGCGCCGTTCAACACTGGGGGGGACGTGATATATACGCCGTTTGAGTCTCTCGTTATCTGATTGGGGGCGTTTCGAACTGCCCGGACGAGCGCCGAGCGGCTCGATGTCGGTTCCACGTTCGCCAGCGCTCGGGTCATCTGGGTGGTCCAATTGCGCGGCCATCCTTCCCCGCACCCGGCCTCGGACGCTCGCGGTAAATGCGGCCGCTTACGAGGCGCCCCCCCGCGCGATTTTTCATCGCCTCCTTATAGGGTATGCGTGCTCCACTGCAGAAACTTTTGGTGCAGTGTTAAGACACGCAGCCTCTCAGGCCTTGCCCGTGTACCGGAGTGAACGGCTTGGAAACGGCTAGTCCACGTGTGCCCGTAGATTTTGTAGGAGCGGAGTATGCTCGAAGATGGTTCACTTTAACGTCTAAATTCGGGTCGTAAAAAGTGGTTCCTTTGTTCTCTTCATCCAACTCTCGAGAGCTATCAGGTTGAAATCTTTGCTTGTGCTTTCTTTATTAAGCCTCGTGGGATACATCGCGCACACGTGTTGTTTTGTCTCGCATTTCGCTAAGTAGTTATTATGTTTCTTTTCAGCGGTCGTGCTGCCAAAGTAATTTAGACATAATGCGTGTGAGTTCCTATATCTACATAAATCGTGAGCGAAAATTTCACTGATATTAAATGGCTGGAGCACGATAATGGAGCTTCTTCTTACTTCGCGCTGTTTATACGAAACTGTGGTGTATTTTGCGCGCTTAAAAACAAGCTTGCGGGTCAACGAGGTTGCCTTTGCGGCGATGGAATCAGACAGGTCGTCCACTCTAGCCCCCATTCAGCGGCCGCTGTACTTTATTTTGCCATTTCATTTCGGCAGCGAACATGTTTCGTTCTTCGTGCCTCGTCTGTTCTGTGATATTTGCGTGTGCATCTGTTGCCCTTTGTGCTCCTACAGTTTGGGCAGAAGCAGTTATTTTGCTTGTTTTGTTTCTTCTTGAATTACAAACCAACAATTACAGGTCTACACATTACGTATTCACCTGCCGAAAGAACTGCACGTTGATTAGCTGTGGGTGACCGCATCACAATCTAATATGGTTATATATTCTTAAAAATAAGGCTGTAGCGATTTAAAGGTATTGTTGAAAGTTTGAAAGGTATTTTTGACAAGTGTTGAAAGTTTTTTGTAACGGTCAACCTCGTCCGGCAGAATCGCAGATGAATTGCAGGTGAAGAGAAAGTGGAAGAAAGTGCGCATTATATCAGTTTCTTATTGCTACAACATGTCTTAATTTCCTAACCGAATAAACAAATACTTTTTTGTCATTCTTGCTGTACTTTAAGTATTTTCACACTCACTAGAACAATATCAGCTATAACCTAATTACGAAGATAATGTGTCTGTACTCTTCCCATAATTCCCACGATGACATGAACGACCTCGAGGTGTTACTGTTAACGCTAGCGCTATATTCCTCTATAGTTATATGTAACAACCTCTCTGACAGCTGCTAAAGGCACACTAGGAAAAACAAAAACAAAAACATGCGGCTATGCACAAGCGGTCACGAAGCCAACATACAATGTTACCGTCGAGGGGGTTTTAAAGCTCTTGTGAACTTCCTTAGTGACTGTGGACTCGTTCGAAACACTGCCATGCCAGATTAAAAAAATACCAACTTTAACGCAGTCTGGCAGTAATTTTAGTTGGATAAAATTAAGTGTCTAGAATATGGTATGGCGCCGTACCAGCAACTTTCTCCCACTATCCCCATTCATGTCGTAAACATCATTTTGTAGCTAACTGACACTGGGTGAAAGCAACCGCAAAATAATTAGCGGTATTTCTCGTTTGGGGAACAAGATAATTATGGTTTAAATTTAAGCTGGCGCTATTTTTTTCTGCGATAAGACAATTACAAGCAGTTACGGGGCAAAGATGCTCGTCAAGTCGACAATGAGGTCATGACAAGTCATCCTTAAAGCAGCTTAGCCGCTTGGGACGTAGGGTTATTACGAATGACGCTTGTAACAGCGAAGATTTTGTTTGGGTTAATTGGTAAGAGATGATGCTAGTTAGTTGTCGTGCTCCATTTTTTTTTCTTTACAAGAAACGGCACACTGAAGGAATTGAGCACTACAGGCACAGCTTTCGCAGCGTGTTTCTGTAGTGATTTCAGCGTCCGTTTCCGTGTAAGAAGTTCAGGACAAGAAACCATCAGCACGCTTTTGTAATGGCGCGAACAGTTCGCTTGTAGGGGCTTGTCATCTTAAACACTGCCATGAACTCACCACCGCCCGGTAATAAACATTGGTCGTTGAATTAGTGAAGGTTGCTGGACTCTTGCAAAGGGAAAATGGCAGGGCAGGTTGGCTTTTGTGCTGAAGCGCCCTTAAAAAAATATTTTTTGTCACTCAATTTTCTACGATGACTTCCTGGGAAACTCATCTCAACGTTCTGTTTACGAAAACACCGTGCCAAGTTTTCCCCTACTGCACCAGTCAAAATTGACTCCGCATTAAGAGAGTGAAAGAGGGAGGGAGGGATTGCAACCGACAGGAAAATGAACTGCAATATCCATCATTTCACAATTTCTGAATACAACATACAGAGCGTGGATGAATGAAGTTTGCTAAATATAAAAAAAAAATACTTTGCGTTATGAATCTCGTACACGATGCTCTTGAATGTCGCACACAACCATCGTAGTGGTCTCTGCACCAATCTTGTTGATTTTTTTTCGCCGCTCTTTATGAACATTCACATGTAGTTACCATAGCACAATGTGAGCAATGCTGTGCTCAGGGGAACAAACCAGTATTTTTGACATGCATTTGTTATGTTTGCATGGTGCTGGGCATCCGAATCTTTCAATACTTCTTTAAGCAAAAATAGAAAGAAGAGGTTATGGTTTGTGATTTTCTTAACGTAAAATCCCGCATATAAGCACTTGGCTCCCTGGATCGACCGAGGGATCTGGTTACACGCATTGTTAGGGAGTGCGTTTTTCCGACCAGAAGTTTACTCGTGTATATGCCCACGAGTGTCACTTGGAAACTTACCTCAAGTGTCGCTCACAAAGAAAACTCAGCGCCCCTGTGTCAATGTATTCGTATTTGCCGTATTTTCAGGAGCAAACAAAGCCAGCTCTTTCGAGTAATATGGAGAGCGTTAACAGAGTTTATACGCACTAGCATGCACAAGTCACCAGCGCCAGTCGTGCGTGCTCTTGGTCGGGTCCTTCTGGGACACTTCCCTTGTGGTTGGCGTCACCTGCGATCTGAAGCTCCGTTGATGCCAGTGACCCCGTGGTCGTAGCAAGAGCTAACGGAGAGTTTCAGAGGGAGGTCAAGTAGTGGCGAGGTTCGAAAGGGGGCTGGTATGACGCAAAAAATACGAAGGACGAGTCAAAATAATACTCGCTCTGTGCGGGACATAAAGTACATGGAAGCGCCGCCGAGATCCAGAAGTTCGTGCATGGTTCACTTATACTGAAGCGACGATGACTACATGCAGACTCTGTGTTACAAAAGCACGAAGCTGCAGCGAAACGACAAATTTACCCATACTTTAGAGGCGTCGCTAAGAACGAAGTGTATGCCACTAAACTTGCGGCTGCAAAAACGACATTCGTGTGGGATTTAACGAACAACCCTCTCGACATATAAATACGCTTGCAACGTTCGTGACCACAAGGCGATTGCCGTCACTCCACAACTAGGGGCATCCAGTAGGGTTCTTTGCAACGCCACAACAAGCAGCCGTTGCCCCGGTACCCGAAAACATACGGTAGAACCCATGTTACACGACGCTGCAAGGGTCATCGGCCTCTTAAACCACGGACGAATCCCGCTCAGCGTCGTCAAGAAATCCTTGCATATGCGTCCGTATAGACGTTGACAAACCCAGAGCAGGTGTTTGTCAGGTGAGGTGGTTTGAAGTCTTCCCATTGTGAAAGCTTCCGTCATCTGCGTTTCGTTGTGCAATGGCAATTTCACTGTACTAACGCTTTCAGAAATCGGTTATTCAAGAACGGGAGATAGCACGTTCCCCCCCCCCCCCTCCCCCCCTCTCCCTGCATGACAAGCCTCCACGGCCTTGTCCTTATGTCGGTGGTGATGCTGTACCCCAGAGCCGCGCGCAGGGGCAGCCCATTGATCATACCTCGTAGCAGAGATGGGCGCGGGCAGGCCGATTGTGGGGGACACCGTCTCTACACGAGGGCCAGCGCGCGGCGGGTCGCCTCGTAAATTAGGCATCGCCGAGTAAACATAGGAGCGTCTTCGCCCCTGCTGCACGAGCGCAGCGAAATGAGCGCGGTAACTTAATGAAGCACGTCCCGTAGAGGCCGGCCGGTTCGATCTCCGGCCATCCCCATTAGCGCGCAGCTTGAGTCCGCTCGCTGCTGCGGCCGAGGTGCGTTGACGGCGGCCGCGGGAATGCGCGGCTCCCCCTCTCTCTCCGCTAAGGTCCAATGTCGGCTGATTATTGATCGAGACAGCGGAGCTCAGACTTGCGCATTTAAATGAACGTGTTTTAAGAAGGGTGCGCTTGAAAAACGCAGTCTGAAAAAGTGGGCGTTTAGGAACTGTCGGCAGCGGAAACGAATGAGAAAAAGGGTTGGCCAACCAATAAAGCTGGCGTCACAACAGAGAGAGCGACACAAAAAGATAGAGCACCAGGCCCATCCGTGATATTCTTTCCGTTTTCGCCGAGGATGACAGAGTTAGCAGGGAAAAGGGTATGCTGCCCATTTATTTTAGATCACGTGGAAACTCCCTCTCCCATCCGGCCTAATGGTGGCGGAACAACCTAAAGGCGGCTTCGGTTGGCCAGTAACAATGTGCAGCTTGTTATGCACTTCATTGCAATCGTTACTGGATGTGGAATAGTTGGCGCAGCATAAGCAATAGCCTAATGATAGCATCATGACCCTCCCCCTCTTAGGGTGTCTGGGTCTCCTGTTCACATGCCTCTCAACAACAATCTAACACAGTTTTGGTGTTCTTTGGTCCCAGATGCCCTTGAGCCATAAACACAGATACACACACAGTACTACTAGTACCACGTCTGCTAGTACTACTACTACTACCACTAAAACTAAAAAAAGACATACACCCCCCCCCCTCCCTCTAACGACGACGATGGTTGAACGCGAAGTTTTCTCCTGATGGATTTGTCGCGAACGTGACAGAGAGACTAGCCGAGACACGCCTGAACGCTATGCCGTGCACCCAGAAAACTTGGGCCCCGTTTTATTCCACGCTCGTGGCGTTCGTGGCTGCTTGCGGCCCGGCGACGCGTGGCCCGCTCTCATTGGTTGTCACTCAGCCCCAGCGCCATCGCTGCTGGAGCGCCGCCACAGATTCTTTGGTTGGCCAATCCCACAGTGCGAGTATGTCCTACTCTGGAGGTATGCACCCCTTTTCTAGAATACCCACAGCAACTCTCCAGTGTCGGCGCACCTTAAAAATCCCCAGGTGGTCAAAATTAATCCGGAGCCCTCCACTACGGCGCGCCTCATAGCCTGCGTTGCGTCGGCGCGTTAAACACTGCAATCAATCAATCAATCAACTCTCGAGTGTGCGCTCCGTAGGCCTAACGATCGGGTGTTAGTGTGTACGGCTGGAATGGGTACCTGCTGCTAGGCATTCGCTTCGACCACGTCACAATGGAGCAATCGGATAGACGCCGACTTTATAACGCGAGTGACCTAGGTTCGATTCCGGCCACGCGTGAAGCGTTTTTTTCTTTCACCTCACCCACCGTCGTTCACCATCATCCTCAGAGAAAGTTGGCTTTCCTGCAGGGAGTATTGGCGTACAACGGCATCAGTGGGGACACTAAATCTTCGCTTTATTACTGCTACTACTACTACTAACATTACTACCACTACCACTGATAAACCTTCCACTTATTACAATGTGGACGAACCTGGTGTGAGCGACAAGCGTGGTTCACGCTTACGCGGGGCTCGCGAGAGGCGTCCACCGATCTCATGCTTGGCTGGTTTACCGTCTGGCTATCGCAGGCCTTCCGGGCCGGTTGCATCCTGAACGGTCGCGCAATACCCATTTATTAATGGATAATATCGGGTGACGTGATAGCGGAGAAAGTATAAGGTCTCTAATCGATTGGCGGAGCAGAGGGGGAGATCGAGGCGTGCTTTCAGCTGGAAAGCGACGGGTCGCCGCACCCACCAGGATACGCGAACGCGCACATGCAAAGCAGCTCATCACAGATGTCTGAGCTGTCCGGCAGAGCGGATGCGCGTGTTTCGCATAGCGTGAAATGCGGGCTCGATGTTGGCATGAAAAATGAAATGCGCTTTTTTATAAAGTCTCAGTAGGCGCTCGTAATCTATTGGGAGACATGCTTTGGGTCTTCCGGGTTTCTACAGCTCGTTATCGTTACGCCATCGTTACGACGTCATCAACAAGAAATGTAATGTTATCGTTTTAGGGTCTTTTCTAAACAGGGGCTGTATTCTCGACAGCACAAATTGCCGGCAATTCGCCCATGTTTTTTTGCGTAAGCACGACGTAAGCAATCAGTGACGTGCTGCACCTATAGCTATGACGACATGCAGTGTAATTTGACGAGCCACTCATAAAGACCGCTACCAAGGTATCAAATATTGTGCAAAAAAGATATAAAAACACTTGGCATGTACTATAAAAATTAAGACGGTAGCTGAGGCTGACAAGAAAAAAAATTCCCTCGCACTTCCCCGAGGGGGAGAGTGTGTAAGTGCGAATGCACGGTTGCTGATTGCGCGATTACGGTGGATATCGTGATCTTAATGAGTAGTCGAGAGATTACACACACGCACACAACTACAAAGAAAGATATTTCACTCGTTATTGCTGGTACCGTTGCCCGGTCCGCCATCATCGTTATCGAGATGCAGGACCAGCGACCGCTCTCGACGACGGCGCGCGCTCGACTAATACCCTCCCGCGCCACGCGGCCGCTACACGAGCGCCTTCACGCGTCGGAATGCGGAGCGCCCGCTACGCGAGCGAGAGCTCTCCCGCCCGAAGTGGAGAGGAGGCGCCCAACACCCGCAGTCACTGAGCGGAGAGAGGTGGAGGAGAGTAACGCCCGCCGTTACGGCGAGGTCTACACGAGCGCCCTCACGCGTCGGAATGCGGAGCGCCCGCTACGCGAGCGAGAGCTCTCCCGCCCGAAGTGGAGAGGAGGCGCCCAACACCCGCAGTCACTGAGCGGAGAGAGGAGGAGAGTAGCGCGCGCCCATCTCCCCCCGTTGCTAGGGAAGACGAGGAGCGCGCGCACCCGCAGCTGTTGCTATGCGGACGACGGCGGCGGACGATTCAGGCTCGCTTAAGAAGTGCATTCGCACTTAAAACACATTTCTGGAGGTCAAAATTGGCGTCAACACCACAAGGCGATCGAGTAACCTTGATCCAAAAGCGAGCGAAAGGCGGATGTCGAGCTAAAGAACATCACACAATTTTTTTACCGTATCTATTTATTTCTTTAAATCGCTTTTAGTCACATTGCTGGGCTCTCTGCTTTAATGCAAGCGTTGTTGCGTTATCACCTTCGCTGCCGCCACCGCCGCCACTCTGCTGTTATGTTACAAGTTTATGGCGTGATCACAGAAAAAGACGGCCGCGACCCTCGCTTCTATGACACATAAGAGCAGCGAAGCGCTACGCCTGATAACCGCGGAGCGCACCGACATCGCCTATTCACTCATTCGTCAAGCTCGACTTCAATCAGCGCTGTAATGGACGAAATAGTCACTTTTCTTTGTTATTTTTCTCTTGAGTTCGATCATGTGACCCAACAGCTTACTAGGACGAGTATGGACAAATGCCATGCATTGGGTTCTCTTTGTCATGGAGGGGCTTGTACTGCCCTCTTAACTTGCGGTTACGCCAAACAAATAATTTTTATTTTATTGCCAAAAATAAAAGCAAAATACTGCACGTTATTTGTATGCTCCATGATCGCTGACTTGGAAGCAGTTGAAACTATAATTTGTTTCGGTAGGAAACATGCTTTAAACCGCGCACATGCGAAACCGCGCCTGCTGCAAATTGCCGCACATTTCGCGGCGCCGTAAGCCGGAGCAACTTTTTGCCCTATTTTGCTTGTATTTTGCGACAAAAACAACCGCCATTTTCAAGCTGTTACGTAGCATTACGTCACTTTTACGCAGGCTGAAGTTGCCAATGCATGACGTAATCGTTCCCGCAAACTGTTTAAATTGCGTCACGCCTTCTCAGCCAATCAGAGAGGGAGTGTGTATTACAAGCAGTATTGTTGTTGAATAGCAAAGACAGGCTTACGTTGTCATGTCCGCTGCATATAGTCTGGATTTTCATGGCCGGCCAAGAATTATGCGCCTTTAGTAACGAGAAATAAGGTAAACTTTAGAACTGGTGTCCGTAAACGACATGAAACGTCAAAATGATGACAGCACACACAACCGCTTTGTCAACCGGAAGCACGTGACCAAAATTGAAAGCCAATCAGAAAGGACTTCCTGCAAATTGCCTGAATTGCCGGCAATTTGTGCAGTCGAGAATAGGGCCCCAGCACCGATAGTTATACGACCTACAGGGGGGACTAAAAGAAATACGAACGGAGCACACAGCCTCGGACGCATGCCGCACCATCTGGCTGCACTGTCAGTAAACTGCGCGCATGCGTAGCTCTTTCAGGGCGTTGGAGAGTGTGGCAAAATCCTCCATGTTCTGTGGTGTGGCCTGTTGTTACGAAAAATGCTTGATATAGAAGTGACGGTGGTCATTTATTTTGAGGCGTATTAGGGGCGAAGCTCCTTAAGGCGTGGGTCTGTCCATCCTCGACGTATGTATGTAGCCACCTCTAGTTTAGTTCTTGGATTGTTTACTAGATGGTGTGGCTACCTCTAGTTTAGTTCTTGGATTGTTTACTAGATGGCGGTACTTGTATGTGATGAAAAGATGCGCTTGGATTGTTTAATAGATGGCGTGGCTACCTCTAGTTTAGTTCTTGGATTGTTTACTAGATGGCGGGGAGCGTTGTAATAAAGTCCGTTCGCTGTTGGCGCGCGCTCGGAGTCGCCCGATGGATAAGGCTGCAGATGTGCGAGCCCGCGAGGCAGAAGCGCTCCGTGAAGCTGCGCGACGCCGCCGCCAAGATCCTGCCGTACGAGAGCGGGAGGCCGAAGCGTGTCGTCTGGCTGCGCGACGACGCCGCCAAGATCCCAGCGTTCGAGAACGAGAGGCCCAAGCGTCACGGCAACGGCGCGAGGACCCTGCCGTACGCGAAGCGGCACGGCTGCGGCGCGAAGAGGATCTCCAAAACGTCAGAGAACGGGAAGCGGCGAGAAAGCGCGCGTATCGGCAGGCAGACCCCGATGCAGTGAGAGCTCGTGAGGCATCTGCAAAACGCATCAGGCGAGCTCAGCCCCAAGGTGCCGACGCGCGGTTTAAGCGAGACTTTCTAGACGTTACGTTCGGACACAGATGTAGTGGGCTAACTTTCACTGAAGAGTCACGGTTTTACCGATGATTTCCCCTCAGGAGCTTCGCCCACTCATCATCATTCACCCCGTGGATATGCTGTGAATTTTTTTTGTGCTACAGCGGTTTGGTTGAGTGTACACCATATGCTTTCACGATGAAGAATAGTAGATCTTGCACACCTATGGCACTCATTTAATCTGTTATTCTCTTAAAAATGTCAAAATTACTACTTGTGACAGCAAAAAGAGCAGAATGATGTCTACCGTCTACGAACGTTCTCGGCGAGGGGCTTAATTAGCCAGTCTTTCTTCACGACGGCTCCTACTTCACCTGCTGCGGAGGCATCTTGCTCCTCTCTATGGGTGCGGATACGAGCAGAGCGGAAAAAGCACTTGGGCATAAATAAAATGTTCCTTGAATTTAGAATCAAAAACATATTGCATGTTCGCAGTTTGCGTGAGCGAACGGGAAGCAGTCTTTCATGTAATTCGGAACGTTTTTGTCTCCGTAAGCGCCTAAAAACATATCTTAGCCCTGAACGCTCCGTTGGTTTTCGATAGCCACCGGCCCCCACTTTTACCCCTGAGTATGCAGTGACTCTGTCGGCACTCACACGCCCGCGCTGGGCGACGTTAAGGAAGGACGGCGTTTCCGGATGCTGTACCGGCGCATCGTCCTGCGCCGCCGAGGGCGAGCGCGGCGCACTCCGCGCCCGGAGAACCGGTGCGCGCGTCATACTCCGCCACGTGGCGCGGCTGCACGGCGGGCCAGCACCACACCTCTCGGCGTATCGACTGCAGCCCCCGCGGCGAAAGCCTCCCACACAATCATGCGTGCGGGGTGTTGCCTCGGCGAGTGAGCGAAGAACGAGCCATCACGGGGCCCGCCGAGGTTTCCGCAAAGACGTTGCTCCTCGCTTTCAAGCATCTCCGACGGACAGCGCGCCAGAGTCAGCGACCTCGGCGCTCGCTTTTTCTCCGTTGCGATCCGTACGCGAGTCGTATTAACCGCTCACTATCGAGCGTGCCGTTCGAGCCCGGCTTGCCGCGGAAGGCGCGTCTTCAGAGGGTGAAGCCGGATGAGGAAGAAGAAGACAGGACGACCGCTGCGCGCGTCCGAGCGGCAATCGCGGAGAACGTCAGGGCGAATTTGCGAACGTCAGTTTGCTTTGTGCTTGAGCCCCGACGGGGAGCTCGCCATCGCCGCGAGGGCGGCGGAGGAGAAGAAACCGGAGCGCGGCGATCAATTGAGTCTTTGCCGGGCAGGTGGCCGCGCGCTGGGCTGTTTGGGATCTCCGCGGAGTTGGAGCTTTTTGCTTCCCCGTTGAAGAGCGGGGCGCGGCGGGGCGGTTTGCGAGGAAGGGGTTTCGAGATCGGTTTTCTGCCTCACACAGTGAGTACGGCATGGCGCGGAACTAATCGCCGCCGATCATCGTACGAAATGCACGATGCGCGGGGGTTGTCTGCTGAACTGTATTACCCGGGCATAAATAGACGGGCATAAATACCCGGGCATAAATACAAAAGACGAAGGTGCAAATTCCGCAGCGCAGCAATTAAGCGTGTGTACGAGGCACCAGAGTAGTTATGAATACTCCGAAGTCAGCCAAGATGCGGGTTTTCATTTCCGGCATCCATGCTTCAAGGTGACAATTTTAAGACGACTGTTCCGCACCTATGAATACACTCTCTTTGAGAATACCTCGCCCCATGTGCAAAGCGTTTGCTTTTTCTTACGCGATAAATTACCTTATTTCGCAAGCATACTTAATGAGTCTTAGTTAGGGGAGGGTCTCCGGACCACTTTTATTATTTTTTGTTTAGTTGGAACGTCAGTGTTGGCGTGCGCCTATTTCTCCCCTCTGTCATTTATACATTCGTAAAACAGGATGCCAGGAATTATAGTAGTACAAAGCTGCCTGCCATAGCCTCAGTGAACGAACGACACCGCATGTCATTGGGTTTTCAGTCGGCACTCTCCATTTTGCTAGGACGACCTGGTGCGCTGTCCGACCCAGTTGTCGTACACAAGCCAAAGCAACTATTTGCTTACAGCAGCTTATTTTGCAGCCGACAGCTGATACATACGGCTTGGGCTATTTTATTTTTCTCTGCCTTTTCTTGTTTATCACCGTCGACATCGTCATTATTATTACTAGTAGTAGAAGCGGAGGTAGTATTATCAGCAGCAGCTGCATCGTCACATCGCCGTCCTTCCGATGCCCGCTGCAAGATTACCGTCCGTTTTTTCGGACTCCAAAAATTCGGACTTGCTGGATATTCCCAACTTTTCCGAGGAACCGCCAGTTGTCTTATAGGAGTAATGACTCACGGATTTTTCGGACTGTTCTTTTATTGGGACTATTTTTCGTTCCCCTCCAGGTCCGGAAAATCGGTCCTAATTGACTTTTGGTCCCCGAATTTCTTATCCCATCTTTCCACTGAATTTTTTGCTCTCCTCTACCTCTTCTCCTCCATACAGCGAACGGGTTCCTCTATTAACAAGGATATCAAAAGGCTAGCTGGAATTTTATTCTTCCTTTAACGTCTAAGTTTACTGGTCGTCCGTATGCGCATTCGTCTTGCCGCTTCATGTAGTCCCGCACTCGTTTTTCCTTTCATATAAAAACCACGTCAAAGGAAGGACGCCTAAGTTCACATTTAATCACACTTTTACAAAAAAAAAATATTGTAATACACTTGTCATCGCTACAAACTGAAAGTGTATAGCTGCCTTTTAGATGGGTGGATGTTTTCACTGAACTGATTTTTGTAGTGATTAAGGCTGTTTGTTCTAGCTTGCGCTGGTGCAGCAAAGAAAGTTGAAGGCCGCATATCGGAAAGCTTTCTGACACTTATGTATACAATTGCGAACATTCCGTCTAGCGCCAACTGCTTTGTGCCCTTGTAGTGAGGTTAACGTTGAGGCACCTTCACAATGAGGTATGCGTCTTCACTGTGAAGTTGTCCGAACGCTTAATGATTCTTGTTGGAAGCGAAGTATGACCGCTTTTGTAATGTTCACCTTTATCTGCTGACACACTAATGCTAGGTACAAAAAACAATTTCAGGTCGGTCCTAGTACGAGACGATACGTTTTAAGGAAGTAAGATGTGAAAGCGTGATACCAAACTGTCAACAGAGTAAGCATAACAGCGCCAACAGATTGGTAACCTCACTGAAAGAAGCAGCCTGCCCAGTCTAAAATCACAAGAGGAGTATAGCAAAAACCCAACGTGAATTCCTGTCGAACGACAAGAAACTTTGTTGTGACAACCGAAGTCCTGTTGTTACGACAATGCCATCTGTTGTTACTACACATTTCGGTCGTAACGACAAAGTCAGCTTTCTCAACGACAACCATTCCTGTAGTCACAACAGAACTGACATTTACGCTACTCTTCACAATGGGCAGTAACATTCAAATCATGTGCAATTATTCATGGGACATCAGAATCGCGACAAGACAGAAATTCGGCACGACGGAACATCAGGATCATGACACGACAAGAATACAAGACGACAGTACGACACGTGAAAATACGACAAACTGCAGAAATTTTTCTTGACGCAGCTGGGTCCAGTTGGCCCAACCTGAGAGAAATAAACTTCTCCTTGTGGTACCATGGGCCACGGTATTGGGACTTCCGATACCGCCGATTGGTTCCATGTTGTGAAGATACCGGAAAAACCTTCTCAGTTTATTTGTCCTTTTCACGCACTTAACTTTCTCCCCTAAACGCTCATATGTTTTTTTAAATTCGGAACTCGTCTGCACAGACTCAGTTCCTGTATACTTCTACGCAGTGTCATCAATTCTTAGCACGAGAAAACAGTGACTGCGCAAGCAAACGGAGACACGGCGAGAGAAAACAGGACGAACGCAGAAGTTCCGACCTCGTTATTCCCGGAACAAAGCACCCGTGTATATACTTACCGGCTGTGCATATACTACCACGAGTATATACTAACACCCATACCCTATACACAACCGTAATCAAATCTTTTGAAGCGAAAGCTTTATTGGTGGGATAGATGCATCCTGTAAGTTTTTTAATATGCCTTTCCCCATAGACCGGTCGGTCGACCGAAAAGCTCTGATAAGATCACTGGACACTCGGCGCGTGCATGCGTGAAACCAGGATTCCATTGCGTAAAAATGGTTAATTGAAAATTGCGAAAAAGGAACGTTTCTAGATAAGACAATACACGCATCAATCAAGACGAAGAAGCGCAATAGTGCACCTTTATCTCATAAACCACGTATCGGTATACGTTTAGATCGTTCGTAGATGCGTTTATACTTAGTACGCGAAAAATCGCCGCACGGGTTTGTTCTTCATTCGCGATTCCGGTGTTTGGAAGCTCGACGATGGATGGGACGCACTTTTGGCGAAGGTTTGGCGCGCTTTTAGCGAAAGCTCTGACGCAATTTTGACGCACTTTTGAAGCTTTCGCGCTTCTCTGAAATTTCTTTAGGGAGGAATGGTGAGGTTTTTTACGGTGACCACAAGAGGTTGAGGGGAAGGGAGGCACGCAGCGTATAGAGTTGGCAGTATTAGTTCAAACGTGCTGAGGGAGAGCGGGGGCGATTACAAGCCTCCCTTGTATACTTGGTCGGCGAGCTGGTGCAAGGGAAGTGTATTTTCTGACCTGTTTCCGGTTTTCTTTCTCGCAGGTAAGCCATCTGCACGTGCCCGTCCATGACTGTTACAGGAAGAAGTCCGTTGCGGTATGTGGTCCTTCCTGTTTGTGACTCTAAAGGGGACAAAAGAAATAAAGAACAATGAAAATGCGGGATTTTGAAGGAAAAAAAAAAAAAAGAATACTTGAACACAGTAGAGTACTTTTCTGCTCCACTACAATATACTCTTTTTTTTCGTATAAGTCCCCAATAGTACGCCGAATTTTTCTTTTCGTTGTTTTTTAAGCACTACTTCCCAAGCGGCAGAGCGGCTCAGAATATTATTTAAATGGTGCCATTGCATGTTTATTGCGCAGGTAGGAATAAGACACGATAATAACGACATTGGAAACAAAAACAAACGTTTGTCTACACGGGACGAGATCAAAAGTATTACGTTCCAGAAATGATTGAAAAGCAAAAAAAAAAAAAAAAAGGGGGGGGGGCCGTGAAACGCACAATGCACGGCGAAAGCTGTAAATAGAAAATAAATGACAGTTTCCACGACATTTATAAGAACTCAAATGTTGGTATAAATGCATCACTCATGTCGTGTTGCATTGGACTAGATGCACAGGCGGGCTTGCACTAGCGGGTGGTCGGGCGATCTCTGCGCGGAAAACACCACGGAAAACACCACGCGGAAAACACCACTCGAAGCCAGCGATTCAGTGCTCGGCCACCGAGCAGTTGCTCGGCGCGGCTGGCACAGGAGTCTAGGGAGATTTTTCGGACGTTCTCACGACGGCCTCAGGAGACCAAGGCTCCCGCACACCGGATTTCTTGCAGGTAGTCTTCAGCAACAAACATTTCCGACATCGTCACTGAGTCTTTTAGGCCGCACTGCGCATGCGCAGTGGCGCCGGTCATCTACCTGGTACCGTACGTGGACCTGTTCTGCGCTCTGATGTAACTCTTCAATCATCACAACTACATCACCGATTACTTTGCCCGCACCACACTCTCTCTCTCGATGATAATGATACTTAAGGTCATCTTCAGCCATCTCATGACAATTATATATTCCTTTAGTCCAACTCTTTTTTTTTTTTATCTGGACTACGAAAGGTAACCCTGTTCTATCTGTCTATGCCTTGAAGAGTGGATGCCGGTTACAAGCTCCTCGAACAGAAGGGAAAAAAATCAAGAAAAGGCTGCATTGTGCTGCTATATTCAATGAAGAACGATCGAATTCGCGTCCGTGTTCACTGTGGTAATCTAACGTCACACTTCTCGGCGCACGTTGCGGCCTGAGGAGGCAAGGCTGAACGCGTTTTCAGTTGGGGTACCTTGTAAGCCCTTTGAGCCTTGTTACCCAACCAAATTTGCTTTGCGGTTCCTCGTAGGTGTTACTCTTGCCATATGTAATTGGCGACCGGATTTTGATATCAAAGCGCAATGAAGGGGCAAAAATTACTTTCGTGTAAGCTTCAAGTGCAAGTGGGTTGCCACTTCGACTCTCTACACCAGACTCCAGTTTCGCAGTATAGTTAAGTGGTCAATGTAAATGTTCCTTTAACATTATGCACAATCGTTATGCAGCGGCGGTGGCAGTAGAATGAATTAGTTAGTGAATGCATGAACGAAAATCTGAGGAAAATGAGTCGTCGGCTATAAAGAGATGTAACATCGCTCCTAGAAAAGTAGTGCTTACTGTGTCAGCATGAGGCGCCCGTAAGTTAATGAATAACATCAATAAAATGAAATTGCCATGGAATGCATGAAAGTCGAGAGTGTGCTTAAGAAAAACTTGCTGTTGGGCTAGTTGATGTGAACTTCGCGACATGGCTGAAGCGCTAAAAATGGATGGACACTAGAAAGATGGCAAGATATTGCCTGTCCTGTCATCTGTCTTGTGTTCGTCCATTTTTTAGTTTTTAGCGCTTCAGCCACGTCCCAACTGTGTGCGCATATTTATGGAACACTGACATAATTTCAAATGGTGTAGGATCCCTTGCTTTGCGCTAACAAACGACGTGTTGCGTCATCAAATTTCCTTATCACCATCGCTGCCGTCATAGCCGCCACCGACATAGCCATCATCTTCACCAATGTCATCATCACAAGCGACAACAACAACGATAATTAGCCCGCTGCGAAGACTGGCTGTAGCTTCCTTTCAAACGAGCAAGTGGCTTCGTTTGATGGTTTTGTGATTAGTTGGCGGGTTGTTCCCTTTCCGTCCTGTCGGGGGCAGGTGCGCCCTCAACCACGGCTTGCTTGCTTGCTTGATTGCCTGTTTGCTTTCACTCTACGCTGGCCACATTGTAGTGTAGGCAGTGTAGGCACAAAAACAAAAAATAACTGAACAAGGAGCGGAATGGTGAGCCTGCTCTTCGGGAATTCAAATGTCATGGTACCTACAAATCTCAGTGCCCTATGCAAGGAAGGAATTATCAATGAAGGAAACATGATAAAGGAAAGGCAGTAATCTTAACCAGGCTGAGTAGCCTAGTTTGCTATCCTACACGTGAGAAAGGGGAAACAAGAAGAAAACAGAAAAAGAAGGGGAAAAGTAAGGACAGAGCGCAGAGAGGTGTGCCCAGGGTAGGACACTATAGACGTTAGAATTCAGTGGGTGTCCCTAGAGTGTACTGTCTCTTGTTCTGCAGTCTTCTGTACAAGTCCGTCGTATTTGGGAAGCACAGTAGCGCTTTTGTCGCATTGTATGGTTATGACGGGGAAGGCCAGTGGCCCAGGATTTTCTCCTACGAGAACGGCCTCCAAGAGACTAGCTTCTGTAGAATTGGGAGGATGCCTGTGAAATCCAGGTTATATTAAGGGTACGAATGTTTCGAGAGCAAAAATCTGTCGGCGACTGTACGCATGAAGAAGTATTTAACTACGCAGTGAACCTGTGCGCACGTGCGTGGTACTTTCATATCGGTACGGAGACAGACGCAGCGTGGTTATCAGCTGCATTGCGCATGCGCCTTGCTTCCCCGCGGGAATGCGTTTGCCAGTCAATCAAAGAGGGCGTCCGAGTAAATCTCGTTTCGCTGTGGTGCGTCCTGGCCCGCCCGGAGTCTGGACAAGGCGCGGTCCGAGACGGCGGTTGTTCCGGGCTGTTGCCAGTAATTGGCGCGTGCTGTAGCGGCGCCCACACGAGATTCAATGACCGGCGGCGCCCTTGAACGCCCGCGCTAATCGGAGCGCCGCGAGGTGCACCTCGAGCGCGAGCTAGCGCGTCTATACTCCGCGGCCCCACAGGCGTCCTCCCGTGCGTAGCTCTCCTAAGCGCTCTTATACCGCAGAGAGATCGACAGTTGGGCTAGTTGGTGGGGTTCTTGAACACCTTGAAATTGCGCAAAATGGATGCCGGCACCAGAAGAATAAAGCAGACAGACCCAAGCTTCGTCTAATTTCTTCTTGTTGTGTCCTTTTCGAGTTTACGCTACTTCAAGATGTTCAATAACGCTTATACCGCCGTCGTTCGTCGCCACTGTCACTTCGAGCCCTGATGCGCACGCGTTGCTTTAGTGAAGTTTTAAATGCTTAAGTGTTTCTATGCGGACTCACCGAGAAAATGCGCCTGTCTCTCCGTAACACTGAATATGTCGTACTTTCGCCACGTTAGATAATGCTGTAATAAAAGGCGCTATGGCCTTCGCATTTTGATATCGGACTCGTTATACTGCCCTTAAGAATGTCTTCGCCGCAATGCGCTTTTCTGCAGTCGTGAAGCTTGCTTTAAAGGAGCTCAGCATCACGCGTTTATAGCGAGACATTGATCCTTCAGCACGTATTTAATAAAATATATTTTGGTACTAGGCTGCATATATGAGGCCCGGGAAGAAGTCTTCAAAGCAGCGTATGTGTGAGTAATAGTGAAGGCAACTTTAAAAGGGCACCGCGTAGCTATTATTTCACAATTTCTGCTTCAGAGTCTGCCATTTCTTACCTTGGTGAGAAACCAGGAGTCGTTTGTTGCCCCAGTTCGAAATTTCCTCATAGCAGCCACTTGCCTCCTCTTTACGTAATAGCGTCATATTGTAGAGGCCTATTAGGTATCAGATGTTTGGGAGGTCTACCACCGTATACATGCGAAGCAGTGGCATTGTTCATCCCAAGCCAAGGTAACAAGGCTGAGAACTCCTGCTGAAGGATTTAGGGTGGAAAATTCTCAAACAGAACTGCATTTAGATTAGCCGGGAAGGTATCCACAAAAATGCTGTGCAGCATTGCGCTCCGCTGAGTTGGCTGTTAATTCTTTAATTCTACTCATGCAGCGAGCAAACAGTCCCCATTGTTGAGTTCAGTAGCTACATCCTCGCAGTAACGCTGACGGGAAGTGCTCGTTTTAGCACAATATGCTAACTTGGGCAAGCGACTCCGCTTTTGATTGGTGAGGATGTATGGATTCCTTTATTCAGAGCAGCGTAAGACATAGCAGCGAGCACCGAGATGCGGCCATAGTTCTGTGCGTTTCAACTAAACCTAAAGGTAATGTCATAACCGGCAGCTGAGCAAAACGTACGGTAGGAGAAAGAGAAAACCCGACGCGACGAGCGTCGCCGGAAAAGTCGACGTGCCATGTCGGACACGAAAAGGCGCCTGTCACGCCACCGCCGTGCGCGGGCATTAGGAATTCTGCGTGTGTGCCGTGGCCCAGCCCCGATCGGGCTGCTTGCATGTTACACCGCGGTGCTCCTTTGCCATGCGCGCACGTGCGCGCGCCCGACGCGCGGCAGCGAAAGGCTTGCTGTCGCACATGAGCGACTCGAGCGGTGGTCCGCTGTTTACGAGGTCCTCCCGGAGTCCGGAGAGCCATTACGGGAGCGCACCCGCTGTCGTAGCGCGGCCGATGACACGGATGTTGCGCCAACCTCCTGCCGTCTTTACGACGCTGTCCGCTGGCGTGCACGAGAAGCATCCGGTTCGGCCGTGCCTCGCGTGGTGTCCCCTGGTCCCTCCTGCGCAAACGTACGCACACATCGCGGGCAGCGCAAAGCGATGATTGACGGCGCTTGCGACCAGAGCGCGACTGGCCCTTTGGCAGATCGGCCGTGCGTCGGTGCGGGCACGCTGTGGTGACAGGCAGCGCTTGTTTTAAGCCCGCCGAGTCAGAGTTCAAATTCAAATTGGGGGCTTTTGCGGTCTGGAGCTACACACCAGGGCTATGAGGCGTGACGTTGTGACAGCGGCAACAGATTATTTCAGGCTGTTTATTAACGCGTGCCGAAATCCCGTGCGCACCCACCGGCGTTTCTGTGTTTCGCCTCCGTCAGAAACACTGCATCCACTTTAGGGTCAATCCTCTTGAGTGGGTATGTGTGAGTTTCGGGCGGCCATGTAATTCATCAAGTCAAATGGAGATGGGTGAATCGGCCGCGATTTCTGACGGCTGCGAGTTATGAAGGAGCTCGACATGTATACTTTATAGCGACACATGGATCCCTCAGCGCGTATTTAATAAAGTAGCATTTGGTACCAGGCTACTTATATGGCGCCACGTAAGAAGTCTTCAAAGCAGCAAACTGGCCAATTCACCTGAGTGGGTATGTAGGTATAGGTCGTAGCAGCCGATGGGAATTTTGATGGAGTCGGTTCGGGCTACGTGCAGCCAATGGGGATTCTGATGGCCGAAGATTGTAGCCACGCTTTGGTGGCGAACTGAATCTGGGGAAGCTACGTTTTTCACCAAATGAGCGAAGTAATGCGTGCGATTCAATGCCCTTAAAACAGCTTCGGCTGAGTGACCAAGATCATGTCTTAAAGTAGGGACACTTGCATCAACGTGAACTAAGCTAGAACTCAAGAACGTCTTTTTTTTGGGCAGAAAAAGACAGCCGTGCGAACGACGGAGGTGAGTGACGTATGCAGCGATGAGAGCTGTATGTGGAGGCAACAGTTCAAATCTATACGTGTAAGCGACTCGATTTCGTTGTCCCTGAAGCTTCTCTTTAATTTTGTGTATCGTGAAATATCCCAGTCGCAGGTAATAAGACCTTTCTTGATGTTCAGAAAGAAACATTAAAATACGTCTCATCGCTTGCGTAACTCCACTTTGATATATGATGGTGAAAACGTGCGGAGCCAGGCTATAGAGTCATATCTTACCAAGAACTTAAAAATCCTCCAAGTTAAGCTATGTTTGTGTGCAAACTCTCTCCTCTTGGCAAGAAGACACACGCGCACACACTCACACTCTACCTCCAATACTAATCAGAGCATAACATATTTAAATATTCGTTTCTCAAGAACACACACCTGCTTTCATTGCATTAAACGCTGAGCCTCCAATAAAGTTATGCCAAAGAATGTGAAATTCTCCCAGAGCATGTTCAGGTTAAGCACGCGGCTTCACATGTTCGCTTCAACGGACGCAGATGCCTGATGACACGCCACAGTCTGAGTAGTGTGAGCGTAACTTACGCCCAGAAAGTTTTCCCGAAGTTTTCCCTGCGTTCGCGCAAGTTGTGCTGAATTTCATCGCCGTGCAGTACGCATATGCTGTGGAACCAGCGCATTTGCCCTCACGCCAAGTTCGGTGGCAGCGAATGCTGCGTACGCAGGTCATGCTCAGCTATTTCGAGGGGCGACACGGCGCTTCTCGCACGCATGCGGGCAAGCTAAGGACAACAGTCGCGAGGCGAGGCGCTTCAATTCGCTGACCCAAAGTGTCGTCAGTGGCGGCTCGGGCGCAGAACCGTCTCAGACCCCCGTGCAGGGCATTTCACGGGGCAGCGTTATGCACACGTGATGCCGTCCGAACAAAGCGCCGGAAACCACTCGCCACAAGGAGCCGCTAGGTCGTTTTGCGGATAGGCTCCGCAAAGAGCTCCAGTTATGCAAATCGCTTTGTGCCGCGCAAGCGAGTCTTCTCGTACGTACTACTGTGTGCGCGTGCTTTTCACAACTGTGGAAAGATGGAAGGTGGGGGGGGGGGGGGGGGGGTAGGGTTCGTAGCAACGAGTGAGCGTCGTATATATGCCTCGCCACACACACGCACACACACCTTCTTACTCGAGTCGTACCCACTAGAACCTCCGCCCCAGCCGCCACCACCCCCAGACGCAGACTCGAAACTCGCGGCACATGCACGAACGAAAGCTTTTACGCGACAGGGTGAAAGGTGCCTCTTGGGATAACCCGCGCTATGGGATCCACAGCCGGGCATGAGCGGAGGAGGGGGAGGGGGAGAGAGGTCGTGCGGGGAACAGGCGCCACGGAAAAGCCAAGTTTTCTGCGCCGGAGAACCTTCGAGTCGCGGTCTCTCCTTGCTCGCCTCCGCGACACACGTATCCGCATTGCCCCGGCTGCCCCACCCTCCCCCCGCTCATCGAGACTCCCGCGCTGAGGGAAAGACCGCTTGCGGAGAAGTCCCGTTTCTCGTTTAATTAGATTTTCGAGTTAACCGCAACCGAGGTTGTGCACCGGGCGGCGTACAAGGAGCCAGGCGCGGATGCCCCCTTAT
>NW_027526422.1:28917775-28961891 GCF_048455015.1 Haemaphysalis longicornis
CCTTATATCAAAATCTTATATGAACTCCCGAGGCGAACAGCAAGTGGACGAAGAGTGAAGGTGGGCCGAAGTGAGGAGGAGGAGAGCGCCTTTTCTCGCTCTACGCACGCAAAAAAAAAAAAAAAAAAAAAAAAGACCATGGGAGTTAGCTTATAACAGCTTCGCTGTAAAAACGCCGCGTCTCAAGATGTGCCTACGTTGTATAAAAAACATTAATGTTACTGGCAGCTATCCGAAAAATGGTCACTGTAGCCACCTGCGCTATTCGGTTACTGTAGTACATCTGGCCTGTTTGGACCACATCGCCTGCACATATTTTTTGCGTACCAGCAAGGGCGTAAGCGAGTACGTTTTTACGGCGTCAGCTGGGAACAAGGTGCCTCAAAGGGGGCTGATTTGTTGTCGTCAAAGTGTGCCCCATCGCGCGTCCGTTCTCCGATCCTCACATTTTCTTGGTGGTCGTCATAGCAAGCTACCCAGGTGGACAGAGTAAAGAAGGCCATGACAGCCGGGTGCGTCGAGGAAAGGCGTTGGCAGCGCTGTTTGGTGCGATGGGAGATTCCGTGTGACCCATCAGGTTCCTTATACTTCCGCTGTGTGCGTACGTATTTCTTTGTGTGGGCAGCTGTATGTGGAGGAGAAATTCGTTACTACCGGGTTCGCCGTGTGAATTCTTGGTGCTCCACATACACTCGATTCACGATGTCTAACATACGATTTGACTCAACCGTTATGTCAGAGCTGTGACCTCACGCAGTGCGAGCTCGTCGTTCTTTATTGCGCCGCGCCATAGCACAGGTCGCATTTTTATACAAGCGGTATGCACCTTGCTGTCATTCGCCCAATTCGATTTGTTGCCAGCATGAAATGGTAAGTGCAGTGCAGTGAAGCTGAACTGCGGGCTTGCCTAAGGGTGTGTGGGGCTGCCTGGTGGAAGGGATATCGGGAATGTGCCGTCGGATTTTCAGTGTGCGCTGATTGTGTGCGGACATATTACTTACTTAGTGTGTACGATGTGTATATGAAATAGTATAGAGGGAACTTGGTCACTTGCGTGACTAAGCAGTGCAGAGCGCTGACGTTGCTCGTGAATTGAGGCAACGAGATGACTTACTTAGTTTTTCCATTTTTAACAGCGAAGCTGTTGAGCGAATCGTTTGTGTATAGTGTCCGCCGTTAAAAATACCAAGAAAATTCCGAGAGCTCGTGCACGCGTATCTTGAGCGCACGTTCGTAAAGATAAGCATACCCACTTAGGGAAAAAAGAGAAAAAACTCCAGCGTTCGCCGTATCGTGGCAACACTGGCTCGGAACGATAAAGACACGTCATAGCGTACGCCCCTTGTTCGTTCGTCCACGTGTCGTCGTGCGCTCTGTACCGTAGAAGAGCTGCGACTTGAATGTCGAAGCTGCTCTAGGTGATCATTGACTCCACATGGCCCGGCCTCGTATAGTTCGCCCGGCCGAGGAAGAGGCCGCGCTTCGAGAGGCTCGGCGTGCAAAGCATCCGCTAGAGACGATAAGTCGCGCTTGCAGAGTGGCGTACGAAAACGTCGACCGAAACGACGAGCTCACTCTGGTCTTGCTCATCATAAGGTAATTCAAATTACATGCCGCCGATGTCAACCACGACACCACAACGATACTAAAACTCAACTTTGTGTCGGTCAAAGATCGCCTACAACAGATTCGCCATTCAAGTCTTGCGCGTGAATGCAAGCTTCCCTGATTTTTTTCTAGTTGACCAGTCTAAACGCGGATTGAGTGTCGTGGTAGGAGGCGAGCATCAAAACGCGGTATATGAACGAGAAAATAACGATATCGGAAGCCGGAATGCTAAATGTATTCAATCCTTTGTGACCTTCGTAACACATTGTGTGCATTTGGCAAGACCGTAGCGCACAACCTAGTATGTGTGTCGTTTAGGGATAAAATTTATTTTCCTAATTGCACCTTCAACGAAGCAAAGAATCCGTGGAGGCAAACTTGGACAGCAACGGAATTATTTACGCTGCTTATACGTGGTATCGCGCGTATACACTCTGTTGCGTGTCCCCGAAGTGAACGCCTCCATAAAGGAGGCAAGTTTACTTTAATGATGTCAGGTACGGTAGGAGCTTTCTGCTGAGACCAAGCTTAGTGGGCACGCCGTATTCGCCGTAACTTTGCTCTCGTGTGAGTGTACACCTTAGCTGCCCACGGAGCGTTGGTCCGACGCCCTGCCCATGGCACTAACGCGGAGGGCCCTGCTGCCAGAAAACACGCAGATACGGGCTGCCTGCATTCTCTGCTTAAGAATGCGGCCCCGTGTAAGCCGAGCTGCTCGAGATTTTCTCGCGATTTGAAGCGCCTCCTGCGCCGCTCTAATTAAATCCGCCGGTGGATGGCGGGCGCCGTGCACGGGCCAGGGTGGGAAACGTCGCTTCGGTTCCAATTACGAAATTTGAATAACGATCTCGGCGGCCTAATTTGCATGGGGCAGACTGGACACTACCGGCTATCCGTCGCCGACGCAGGCTTGGCTCCCCCACTTTCAGTGCGGCTTAATTTCATTGGCTGGCCGCGTTGTTGCGGGGTCCGAGCACCCATCCGCTGCCCGGAGCGGGGGCTGACGCTCTTGCTGCTGCTGCCGCCGCTGCGGCGGTTCGCATCGCCGTTCCCTGATGGGAAAGCATATTTTGAGCCCGTGCTACAACCTGCGCATAACGGGAAAACAAAAAAGAGATGGGGAAAGTGGAGCCGGGCGTTGGCCGAGATACAAATGTTGTCCGTATAACTCGATCGCTGTGATTTTGATGGCAATTTTACGTCGTCAAACGGGATTAGTCGGGAGACAAGTTATCCTTGTCGTAAGGCGCACGGCGATTCGCGCACGCAAGCTGACCGGGTATAGTTCTTGATGATCAGTGCAGATGACCCTGTGTCAACGGCAGATGTAGATGCTACTGCACTACACCTGTTGAAATTTGGAATACGAGAAACGCTCTCGTTTATTCAGCATGAGTCACCGTTTTTCTCACGGTCTCCACCCAAAGAGCTACGATTTCGGTAATCGAGAAACCGTTTTTGCGGCTATGTAAATGCCCTCTAATGCCCACTCTAGATGCAGAAGACAATATCAGGCAGCGCTGATGGGTCATTGCGGCTTCCTGCCGTTTGCCGTTATATTGAATACGTACAGCCGTCCATAGGCTTAGCCGGAGCATCAAATTTGATTTTTGCGTAGAATATTTTATAAGTTCCTAACAAAAACTGTTCAAAGCGAATGTGGAGGACTGAAAAGCCGCTTTAGACTTGAAAGAAATGCAGCAGTTGTGACTAAATTACCTTGCACCAAAACAGGAGGAGACGATCAGTGGATAAAGTGTTGCTGTAGCTAAGCCTGTGAACGACTGTACTATCATTTCTAGCTGACGTCGTAGCGCGTGAAAGAGGCCAGCTTATGCACGCGTATCACACACGCTACCAAAGTTTGTTTGCTTGTTGGCCGCCATGCAAGCGAACGCTTTCGTGTTTTTTTTTTGATAAACGGCCATTCAATCTAATAACGTCGTGTTTTTCAAATAGGCGTGATGCGTGATAGCTTGCACAATACATGGGCCTCTCGCCATGCGCGGATATTCCTTACTTGCCCAAGCACATGCGTACCGAACAGGGCTGTTCTGAGGGCAAGGGCCCTATTCTCGACTGCACAAATTCTAGGAAATTCGCCATGTTTTTTGCGTAAGCACAGCGTAAGCAATCAGTGACGTGATTGACGTATAGCTCGGACGACATGCAGTGTAATTTGACGCTTCACTCATAAAGATCACACCCAAGGTATCAAATATTGCGCAAGAAAGACATAAAAACACTTGGCACGTACTATAAAAATTAAGACGGTAGCTGAGGCTGGCAAGAGAAACAGATTTCTGCAGGTCAAAATTAGCGTCAACACGACAAGGCGATCGAGTAACCTTGATCCAAAAGGGAGCGAAAGGCGGATGTCCAGCTAAAGAACATCACACAATTTTTTTACCGTATCTATTTATTTCTTTCAATCGCTTTTAGTAACATAGCTGGGCTCTCTGCTTTAATGCAAGCGTTGTTGCGTTATCACCTTCCCTGCCGACACCGACGCCACGCCATCGTCTGCTGCTATGTTACAAGTTTATGGAGTGATCACAGAAAAAGACGGCCGCGACCCTCGCTTCTATGACACATAAGAGCAGCGAAGCGCTACGCCTGATAACCGCGGAGCGCACCGACATCGCCGATTCACTCATTCGTCAAGCTCGACTTCAATCAGCGCTGTAATGAACGAAATAGTCACTTTTCTTTGTTATTTTTCTCTTGAGTTCGATCATGTGACCCAACAGCTTACTAGGACGAGTATGGACAAATGCCATGCATTGGGTTCTCTTTGTCATGGAGAGGCTTGTACTGCCCTCTTAAGTTGCGGTTACGCCAAACAAATAATTTTTATTTTATTGCCAAAAATAAAAGCAAAATACTGCACGTTATTTGTATGCTCCATGATCGCTGACTTGGAAGTAGTTGAAACTATAATTTGTTTCGGTAGGAAACATGCTTTAAACCGGGCGCATGCGAAACCGCGCCTGCTGCAAATTGCCGCACATTTCGCGGCGCCGTAAGCCGGAGCAATTTTTTGGCCTATTTTGGTTGTATTTTGCGACAAAAACAGCCGCCATTTTCAAGCTGTTACGTAGCATTACGTCACTTTTACGCAGGCTGAAGTTGCCAATGCATGACGCGATCGTTCCCGCCAACTGTTTAAATTACGTCATGCCTTCTCAGTCAATCACGGAGAGGGCTGGTATTACAGGCATTATTGTTGTTGAATAGCAAAGACAGGCCTACGTTGTCATGTCTGGTGCTTTTAGTCTGGTTTTTCATTGCCGGCCAAGAATTATGCGCTTTCAGTAAAGAGAAATAAGGCAAACTTTGTAACTGGTGCCCGTAAACGTCATAAAACGTCAAATGACGACAGCACACACAACCGTTTTGTCAATCGGAAGCACGTGACAAAAATTGAAAGCCAATCAGAAAAGACTTCCGGCTAATTCCCAGATTTTTCGGGAATTCGTGCAGTCGAGAATAGGGCCCCAAAACAGAAATTAGTTGAACCGGGTAAGCGGCACTGCATGCACTCCCGCGCTTAAATTGCGTTGCATGTACATGATCAAAAAGTAACACGTATCATTTTTTTTTTTCAATTTGAGTAATTCCTGGACTTTATTGTAAAATACGAGGGAAACTATGCCATCCTGATCAATCTGAGACAAAAACATAGTGCGTCTAAAAGTATACACAGTCCTAACTTCTTTTTCACGGGATGTTAAACTCAGAACTGTGAGCATTTAAAGCGAAGAAATCCGAGTTATTGTTGCGCTGCATCCATAACTGAGACACTTGAGGACCAGAAATCGTGCCTATTCCGAAAGGCAGAGAGTGTTATGTTTTGGAAGGTTAGAATCATGTAAAACGCTATCAACTGAGACGTTCCACCAGCCCTCCTGCTAGTCCGAACTTATAATAAATTGCTACATTCATACAGTTCTCATTTGTATCACTGGATCGCCTACCGCACCGGAATAGTTTGGCGGCGTTAGACATAGGTAGATATTAGCGAATTCTAAAGAACGACGTGGCCCGTGTGGATTATCAGAGTAACCACAAATGCATCGACCATTCTAAGAAACGTCAGTAGAGGGATCATGCGAAATGCTATCGTATAACGTTGTACATAAAGTTATCTTTATGGACTGTATTGTAGACGATGTTATTGGAGGTTATTCAGGTATTTCAGATGTTGAACGCCGTTTTAACATGAAAGTATATTATTCCCGGATACACAAAGATTTTACTGACGTCATATCCGCCACGGAAGTGACACCAGTACAACGAAGCAAGCGGCCTGTAAAGGGTGCTCCCCTGCACACACGGTCTTCTTGTGGGGAAGCAACCTTTAGCACTGAAGTGTACAGTATACATAGGGTAGTTCAATTTCCGGTCTGATATTTCAACATGATATTTTTTTAAAGACGATAGTCTTTCTTGGGCTACTTAAACCCAGAAAGTTTGGTCTGTCTGCATGTCTGTCTGTCTGTCTGTCCGTCTGTCTGTCTGTGACTCGATTCAGCCACCAGGCCAAAGTAAAACAATGCCTGCGCAATAGTCTTATATAGTCACAGCTTAATGTGCCCGTCTAAGTCCGGTGTAATGTTCATACTTGTCAATGTTGTTGCAGAACAGCAAGACATTACGCATATATAAGACAACAAATTAATACAGAAGTGATATTTGCAGCGTTCCTTTATAAAAAATCGTACATGTTTGATTTTGGCGAGATTAAATACTTCATCAACTGAAGAAAAAAATATCACTCCGCCGTCGCCTGCTGTCGCCCGCGCCATATAGCTTCTGGCGGGATTTGAAGAAATCAAGTGGCAAGAGTTACGAAAGGTTCCACTAGATAGGTTCCACGTTCTGCTTGGAACGCACGTGGACTAGGGAAACGCGGTTCTATAAACGTTGAAGTAGGGCGCCTCGATTCACACGCGTCTTCGCCGTACGGCAGCGTTCGCATCGAGACACCCGGTTTGGAGCAGTGTAACGCGGAAAATTTAAAATGATTTAAGCAAACCTTTGGCGTCTTTACCTTGGGAGGAGCGCGACGCAAAAGGAACAAGATGAGAGGTGAGCGGGAAAGCAAAGGGAGGCATTTACTTGGCAAAAGTCAATAAAGACTATCGTCTTTTGACGACATTTGCAACGAAAGGAGCAGATACGCGGCCAATTTTTTATTCCGGTATACACTAATATTTCACTGACGTCATATTCGTCACGGAAATGACGCCGTACACCTTTGCAGAAGCGACCCGGCAGCAGGACGTCGCTCGCCGAGCACACCCACAAGACAGCCGCCTACCCCCAAATGATTTCAGCTGCAGATTTCGCTGCACATTGCACTTTCGTGTTTTACCAATTCCTATGACAGAGAAATCAACCACAGTTTTTTTTTTATTTCTTCCCACCCTTTTCATGCCGCATTTTTGCGAGAACATACCTGGCATAGTTTCTGCGTTTTCCGTATATACTCGTTGATCCGATCGGCCATTAGCAATATAAGCTTCAATCTCCCCCCTGTTTCCTTTTACATGACATTTTGCAATCGGCCCCATTCTTTTCTTTTTATTTTCCCGCATTCCCTTATTCTTCCTGCTTTGATCCTCTTCTTTCCTCAAGTCGCAGTACATTTCAGGAGGGGAGGTGTCAGTCACCGCGACGAGACGTCGGGGGGACCCTGACTTCAACCCTGCGTCAACGCTGCCTTATAACGGCATCCCAGCTCTCCTCGCCTCCTCTTCCTCATCCCGCTCCTATACGGCTCAGCTGTCGACGCTCTTCTTTCCTCCGAAGAGAAACACCAGAAGGAGCAGAAGAAACAAAGCTTCACTTCCCGGTTTAATTACGCTAGCTCTCCTTGATGAAGCACGTTGAACGATTT
Source organism: Haemaphysalis longicornis (assembly GCF_048455015.1). Lineage (NCBI taxonomy): Eukaryota > Metazoa > Arthropoda > Arachnida > Ixodida > Ixodidae > Haemaphysalis > Haemaphysalis longicornis. Next base: position 28,925,286 of record NW_027526422.1, read on the forward strand.
TCTTTTCACGCGCTGCGTTCGCGCCTCCGCGGCTTCTTTTTTCTCCATCAACGTTTCTTGCTGGAGGAGGTGATGCTGGTGGTGTCGACGGAGCGCCTCGAGTTTGTTTCTGTTTGTTTATTTGTTTGTTTGCGTACGCTAGCCCGCGCGCTCGCCCCCGCTCGGGGTTCTTGATTGTTGTTGTTGCCGTTCGTCGAACCGGAGAACTCGTCGGCGTGGGAGAGAGCGCGAGGGCGCGAAGAAAAACCGGAGAGCCAACGAAAGCTCAATTACCTTCTTGGGCGCTCATTCTATTTCATTTTTTTCCCCGTTTCCGCCGCTTTTGTAATCGGTCCTTTCTTCCTTCCTGTAGACTGCCTCTCTGCATACAAAATGCGTCCGCGCTTGTCGAGCGAACCTCTGTTGTTGTCTTGTTTGTGAGTTCTGTCGCTTGTCTTTCAAGGAGGTCGATTGCCGCTACTATGGCGTGTTTTCTTTTTCTCCCTCTGTCATTTCTTCCCAGAAAGCACTAGAGGAGGGAGGGGAAGGGGGTGGGTCGGGGACAGGAAAGCTTTATTAAAGGCTCCAGCAAGAAGGAAACAAAAACATTTATTTATTGGCTCTTAATCTGCTGTGCACGGGACCGACGCAATGTGAAGTAAGCTCGAACTGCCACGACGCCGTTGGGCGCAGTCGAGATTCGAGCTGACAGTTCCCGCTCTCTCGGCCCCCCCCCCCCCCCCCTTTTTTTTTTTCTTTCTTGCGTGCGTTGTTTGAAGGGTATTACGGGCACTCAGTCCCAGGGTTGACAGAAGGTAAAATGTGGCTGACTGCATTTTTCTATTTTTCTGTTGGCCCAGGTATACGCAATTCTGTGCTGCATTTTAGCTGAGGAGAGCCTTTCAGAGAGGAAGGAGTAAGAGTCTAAGAAAGCGCGTTGTCGAGTGAGTGAGTGAGTGAGTGAGTGAGTGAGTGAGTGAGTGAGTGAGTGAGTGAGTGAGTGAGTGAGTGAGTGAGTGAGTGAGTGAGTGAGTGAGTGAGTGAGTGAGTGAGTGAGTGAGTGAGTGAGTGAGTGAGTGAGTGAGTGAGTGAGTGAGTGAGTGAGTGAGTGAGTGAGTGAGTGAGTGAGTGAGTGAGTGAGTGAGTGAGTGAGTGAGTGAGTGAGTGAGTGAGTGAGTGAGTGAGTGAGTGAGTGAGTGAGTGAGTGAGTGAGTGAGTGAGTGAGTGAGTGAGTGAGTGAGTGAGTGAGTGAGTGAGTGAGTGAGTGAGTGAGTGAGTGAGTGAGTGAGTGAGTGAGTGAGTGAGTGAGTGAGTGAGTGAGTGAGTGAGTGAGTGAGTGAGTGAGTGAGTGAGTGAGTGAGTGAGTGAGTGAGTGAGTGAGTGAGTGAGTGAGTGAGTGAGTGAGTGAGTGAGTGAGTGAGTGAGTGAGTGAGTGAGTGAGTGAGTGAGTGAGTGAGTGAGTGAGTGAGTGAGTGAGTGAGTGAGTGAGTGAGTGAGAGATGTAAATTACCAGCACTGTTTCACTGGGTGCAACAAAGAAATTGTGAAATTTTAGCCATTAACTACGGAGGCTATACAACACAACGTTGCCTGTTGAATTGGGATGACACTGTTTCCAAATACTCGCTTTTCAATATTCATATTACGCAATGTTTTATTGTCAACGTGGAGTGACCGTGACTGCTGGTGGGGGCCGATCGTAGACAGGATTCGAAGTGCACATATGTACAGCGAGAGTATACAGAGGCGAGCACTAGGCGGAATGGGCTGCTCTGTGGACGAAGTGTTTTATGCGCATCGCGTGGTTTCTCGTTTCTAGCTTTAGCGTCCGCACTTCCCCTGATTGAGCTCTGTATGGGCGGGCCAGTTGACGGCATTGCCTAAAGCTGATTTCTTGTAACAATGTCGGGCCTGAAGCTGCTGCACGGCCGCGGCCCGAGGATAATTCTAAACACCATGTTGTAGTATCACGAAAACCATGACATCATTTAGCAAGACAGTGTCATACTTCTCGTGCATTCAAAATAAACTGCCACCGTATTTGGCATTCGAACCCTTGCTATATGTCAAAGTGCGTGGTTTGGTCTCTTTCCGCGAGTGGCTATCTTTGGACTTATGTTTGGTACCCTGCTGCGTTATTAAACGAATAGGCGATTGAAGAAATGGGCACGTTCTTCTTAACAGGACGCTGCAGCGAAACGAGTCAGTATGCACGAAAAGAGCGCTGCCAATGGAAGAGTGGCGCTGATAGGACCAAATGTTGTCTCTCGCTCTAAGGCAATTCACGCTGCCCTAATAGGCAGAAGCATTTTTCTATAGAGACGTATACAGAGGCAATGTAATTGCCTTGACGCCTTCTTTGCTTATTGGCTCCTTTGCTCGGCGCCTGACAACGAGAGTTAGTATCTTTAGGCGACGCCAATGTGCCGGGCCTGGATGAGCATCTGGGGGCTCATTTGCATCGGAATGCAGGCGATGTGGCTTGCTCGCTCGCGCTCCGACGTTTCCGAGCAGTGGTCGAAACACTATCGCCTAACGCCGCGGCTGCAACGCGGCCGCGTAAACAGGCGCAACAGCAACAACGCCGAAACCATTAGGGCGTTCGCATCGCTTCCGGCGACTGTATACACGCGGTAGAGAACGCAAGAAGGCGGCGGCTGCTCGCATTGCGAGCAAGCTTTGTCTCTAATGCCGTCGTTCGTAGAGAGATGACGGTGTGTACGCGCGGTGCCCGTTTCGGTAAACTCGGATGATGCGAAGAACGTCGAGTATTTTAACGACCGAAGACGGCGGAGCGCGACGGTCGTCGGCGCATGCGGTCTACCACGAGCGTGGGCGCATATTAGGCCTAGCGATGAGAAGAAGGAAAGAAAGGCGCTGTCTCCGTCTGCTCTGCAACGTATGTGAATTATGCCGAGTAATAACGGAAGGAAATAACGGGAAAATATTGTTTTTCTCCTTGTGTGTGTATTGAGCTGTAACTGCGGGACCGCTATATTGCTCACTCCAGTTGTGCGCTGTGCGACCTCGCTGCCAGGAGGTGATATAACCTTCTGCACCCATTTGTTGGCGTTCCGATGGTATGATGGCACTGCGGGTGTAACAGAAGCATGTCTCCTTTAATGGCAGTTAGAGGATGGCAGACCATCGGTTAGCCGGCGTTCGCTAGCTTCCGCTGCATTTGCCTCCAAGGGCAGGCCGCGTACGGTTACCGGAGATTTCAGAGTGAACCATCAAGCTGATTCTTGCGATGCGAGCCGTACGTGCGTGGATCTGGTCCTCGCCATGGGCTGCAACTGACGTGTTATAAAGCGTATACCGGCCCACTACACAGACCACAACGTCGCCCTTGCAAATGCAGAAAATAATGCCCAATACTAGTATCATTTACTCCAATCACATTTCGCATTTTTACTTTATAAATATCAAGCGGCGGGGGCAAGATGACCGAGCAGCTATTAGGATAATTATGTGATCACGGGACGAAGCTGTCGCTCGCTCAGGCCGCCCATTTGCTGGACAAATGGGAGCACATGCTGCACTGCGCGCCTTTTGTAACGCTTTGCGTCGGCTGCAGGAGAAGCAACCGCTATACCGGCCCCGTGACGTCAGCTTGTCATTTCAAGTGTACCCATCTCTCAGCCGCCCTTGCCCGCCTACTACACAGACGTCATTTCTGACGCAAGACTAAAAAAAGCATTTGTATCAGCAAACAATGCTGTTTTTGCCATAAAGTTGGCTCTGCCGTGAGGCGTTGTTTCGTGGAACAACGTGTCTCGCCATTGACAACCTTCTAACATCGCAGGCACTGCAAAAGCACCGTAATAAATTTCATAGACAAGCACCCTGAGGCGGCACCACTTAGAGCGACAACTGTACGATAAACCGTCTGGCACATGAGCCTTGGAAAATGATCGGTAAAATAACCGCGTCATGGTGCGTTAACAGTTGTCACTATAAGGCATATCGGCTTGGATAGATCATCCGCCGTGTTTTTCTTTGCAAAACAGTCTGAATAAATTCTCGCCGCAAGGGGAAGCCGCGGAATGACTTGGAACGCCCTTAATTGTTCTTTATTGTGCGCCGACATTTCATTCACATGCGGATACATTTCGCCTCCATTATAATTATCGCCTCTGCTCCAAAAAATCAAACCTACAATTTCCTGCGTACTGTCCAAACGTCATAGTGCTACGTTGAGATACGCTACAAAATGAAGGGAGGCCAGCTAGTGGTAAAGTAATCTAAACGGCTCAGAAAGCTTTGCATCTAAAAAAGCCCGCAGGGTACTCTTTGTTACTTTACGAACAATAAATGTCTTGTTGTATCAACACTGGGCTGTCAACAATACTTTTTTGAAGTGACGGGAGCTTTTTGAGAGAGAGAGAGAGAGAGAGAGAGAGAGAGAGAGAGAGAGAGAGAGAGAGAGAGAGAGAGAGAGAGAGAGAGAGAGAGAGAGAGAGAGAGAGAGAGAGAGAGAGAGAGAGAGAGAGAGAGAGAGAGAGAGAGAAAACCACAACTATAGGAGAACTGCAGACCGGCTGTCTTATTCTAAAGAAGGTACGACTTAACGACATGAACTAGAGCGGTTTCAAAAATGACGTTTTATTTTTGTCGATTTCTTAATAATCTAGTCAGGTCTTGTTTTGTAGAACAAGGCGTGAGTTGAATGTTTAGTGAAGTTAAAGTCGACTTTTCGGTTATATTCTCACGTTAATGTGCCTCGCCATCACTTTTCACCTGGAACCCGAAAGCTGCCCCATATCCTGCTAAACCGCATGAGACCAGATATTTACAGTAAATAAGATTAAAAGAGTAACACTAAGTTCTTGGGACATGAGAAATAAACTGGAGCTGCGCGGTACAGCATAGCAGTTTCTTTTCTTTTTAAAGAAATAAGTGTCTGAGTTGTGCTAGCAATAAGCCAGTACCGCTGCTGGCGGTTCGAGTCCTACGATGTTGTTGCGGGAACTAGTGCTTAATGCACTCCTTTACGTACAGTGGACAGAATGCGTATAAATTTTCTTCCCCAGACGCAAAGACAAACGCAAGACGGAATTAGTTCCCAGGCAGCGACTGCATTTGAGGCAGACGCTATTTGCAGTCGCTTTTTCGTCGTCTTCGGCGCGCTCGAGTGGAAAGGAAGCGCGGAATTACACGGTGCGGGGCGATCCGCGGCCTATGAAGAATGCCGACTGTCTCGAAAACGCAGCGCTCGGCAATTGGAACCCGCGGCCTGAATACGCGGCCGCCGCCGACGGAGACCGCGCACCGCGGCAATTTCAACCGCCACCCTGTAACAAATCCCCGCTGCACCGTCGCTTCAATGCCGGCACCCCCCTCTTTTTTTATTTTTAAATTTCCCGCCCCGAAATCGACCCGTGTAAGCTTGTTTCCCCGTACGCGAGAACTGAGACTTGAGGGCAGTCTAGGGAGAAAAAGCTGTTATAAGGACACAGCTAGGATCGTTTCCACGGCGTAAAGACCAGCGTTAGAGAGGGCGCCCCTTAAAGACACGCAAATCAGCGCTGAACGCGTGGACTTAGAAACACAGCCTAGGTAAGAAATCCTGCTTACAGAGTCCCCGTTGTGAGGCTGTTAACAAGTTCCACGTCCTTGCCAAGGTTTATTGTTTCAAAGCGTCACAAAAGTACATCAGCAGTTGTTCGCTAAGGAGAAGAAATTTAAAAACAACATGGGGTGTGGGGCAGTGCGCAGGCTTTCTGTTCTTTGGAGTGTTCTGGCTGAACGTAATGGCGCCGTCGAGGTTTGGCCTTCGAGGTAACGAAGATACGGAATTTCGCCGCAAAAATCGCGCCAGTCAAACGTCTCGCTCGCGTGCCTCGTTCAACTCAGCCCCACATCCGGGGCGAAGAATTTGCGCGGCGGGGGGAGGCGCTTTAGGATGTTTTAAAGAACAAAACGGGGGCGAGCGGGACGGGCTAAACCTGACGCTTAAGGAGAGCGCTTCGGGAAATGACACACCGTTACTTTCCATCGCACCTCGGCCGCACTCTCCAATCTTACGCCGGGGCCCCGTCGTCCTGTTTTCCCCCCGGAGGCCCGAACGCCCGCGAATTTCGGTTCGTTTGCTCTCGCTTTTCCTTTATTTGCTTTGTTTACATACGAGAAAACCCGTCTCTGCGCTTCTTTACATCGCGAGTTCTGGAAGGGTCGTCTCGTTTACATACTTATACTCGCGGTTTCTCGTTTTTTTTTTTTTTTTGAGTGGGAACAAACGCTTGAAATCGCTGAGAAAAAAAGAATGATTGAAAGAAAAGCGAAACTCGGAAGCAGTTAAATGTTCAGAGTTTCAGATAATGGTACAAGATTTTTTTGGGGAGAATACCTAGCTCGTTTGCTTTTTAATGTGCCGCTTTTGTATAGTAGGAGAGTGGGCGGATGTGATCTCAAGTTATTTTCGGGAAGTTAAAAAGCGATTACTTTCCTGGAAAGCTGGTGATCTCTGTAAGTGTGTTTGCATTAGATAGAAGGAAGATTGGGAATACTGCTTTCTTTCGTGTTTCTTCGACTGTGTTGTACAGTTTTCCCGGACTATGGAAAGAATAGCTTTGGTGTGCCGTGAACGAGTCGACTAGAGCCGACCTCGAGCGCCCCAAGAATCGATTATTTTTGGGGAAGGACTTAAAGGTGAGCCTGCCTGGAGGGAAGCAAAAGCGCTCGTTCTCTCGAGAAAAGTTTCCTGAGATTGCGGAGTGCCGAGGTGGCATGCGAACTTTCCATTTGGCAAATGAAGTCAAGGTTGCTCGGGAACATTTGAGAACATTCTCGGGAAGATTTGAGAAAATTGTACGTCCTAGGGAAATAACCTCTCCTTTTTATGTTCTCCTCTGCAAACGTAGACTCGCTGTAGTCCGTACTCGTGCCAGATAGTGGATGAATAACAACAACGTCGCACAGCATGCTTAATTAGAAACTGCATTCAGGTAAGTTCTGTACGGTAATAACAGCAGCACTGAAACGTAAGTATACTTTCGCCCTATACAACCAAGTCTAATTTATTATTGTTATTTTGCATAGGGAGAATAGCCAGTTGCTTGGTAGATATGTTACAAAAGGAAACATGACAGACGTAGACCTTATTTTATTTTGACGAACTGAGCATTTGATAATTTTACCCCTGAAGGACGTTGTTTGCACAAAAAAAGTTATCATAATTATTCATAGTTTCAAATCTCGCGCTACCAAACATCAGCATGGTGTCTTTGGGGAGTAACGAACTACAGTTATCGGTGCGTTAAACCTACGATACCGGTCAAGTGGTGTGATGAAACAATGACGGCACTGCAATCGCACAAGCATGTTTATTGGCGTTAGCTCCTGTCCGCAGCCTCCAATCATGCGACCAAGCCTTTGTGACGTCATAGGGGCAGTACGAGGAAGTGGATTGTGACTGTTCCGTCTGTTTTCCCTAATAGCCAAATAGATCGAAGTTTGTGTTAAAAATGTCTGCAGAAATTCAGAAAATTGTCTATTGATGCACAGCATTCTTATGCCGGTTGCTTAGAGTGTGAGTTCTTTGCAGCCAAATATGGATATGAGTAGCGAAATACGTTGCATTATTTTATTCTTTTTTTTTTGCGAAAGTTTGCCGTGCGGCATAACGGTGCACGATTCACAGGTACACGAACAAGTTTGCTTCTCGTATAAGTCCAGAAGGTTCCGATGAAATCGTCCATGAACCCAGCGCTGCAGGTCTAGAGGGCGGTCAGGGTGGAGGCCGGTTGCACGAAGGTGCCGTAATCGGATCTGATGCAGTCCCGGTCAGGTCCACAGCAGATGCTGCACATTCACATTCTGTACGGCGGAGTCGCAGAATGGGCAGATAGAGTCGTATGGGCCGCGGTACGGCGATGGCCGAGAGGCAGTCACAGATGGCGTAGGGGCCATCCCAATTATGTTTCTTTTAATACTTGTAGAGTTTTCTGATTTTTCGTTTCAAACAAGGAAATTTTCCTTTCATGTTCAAAAAAAAAAAAAAAAAAAAACCCCGCTGATAGTTTTCCCGTTCCCCGGCGGTGGTCGCTGATCTATCTTCTTTTTCCCATTACCCCTTCCTTTTCCTGCCCCAACCACCTTTGTACCACTACCTCAACCCATATTTCTACACCCCTCCCCCTCCCTTTCTCTCCCTGCGATACATATGTGGTGCAGGCTGGGAACCTCTTTCCCTCTCACAGTCACCTCACCTCACCCAACGCGTATTCTCCGCAGCGCAACCTCCTCTCGGCGAATTAAGTAACCAGGGAGGTTTTGGGGATTTGTAATTTGTTTGTTTTCGGCAATGATCGAAATATATAGTATTTTAGCGATGAAGTTTCTTTACTTCGCAAATTATGGATTTTTTTCCGAATAAGCAAGTCGTACTGCAGAGTTGGTCAGTTTAAGCTATTTTTATACGTATTTCAAACGTTCCTTTTTTTTGCGGAGTTATTTCGTTTATTATTCGGTTTTGGGGGAACACGTACAAAATGCAAATGTTTGATTTCGTCATCATTTTTGCGAAATTCTTATTCTTTATTATTTTATTTTTTGGGCTTTCAAAATTCTTTCCAACAGATTATCTCCATTCAGGCTATTATAACGATTACAGGTGTTGCTCCTGCCAAATCTGCATTTTTGTGGAATGCAGGGCGTTACACGGTTTTGGCTGTAGTGATACTCGGCAAGGAAAGCAACACATTAAAAATTCATATTTAGGGGTTTAACGCGCCGAAACTACACCTTGGCGCGCCTTAATACAGGCCTCCGGATTAGTTTTGGTCACCTGGGGATCTTTAACGTGCTCCGAAATCTCTACACATGGGTGTTTTCGTTTTTCGCCCCTATCTGAAAAGCAGTCACTGCGGCCGGGTTCGAATCCGCCTACTTGGGAAGAGCAGCGTAACGCCTTAGCCACAGAGCCACCGCGGCGACTGCGTTAAAAATGCATGGCAGTTATTCTGACGTGGCAATAGCTTCGAAATACCAATCATGTGTTAGTTTCTCATCATGGCCCCTTTAAAGTGCGAAATATGCGCCACACAAGTCAGCGTCGCCGGCAGAGATTTCACTCTTCAGAGTTTGTTTGTTTGGTCTCTCTCTCTCTCTCTCTCTCTCTCTCTCTCTCTCTCTCTCTCTCTCTCTCTCTCTCTCTCTCTCTCTCTCTCTCTCTCTCTCTCTCTCTCTCTCTCTCTCTCTCTCTCTCTCTCTCTCTATTTAAGCTGCAATTCAATGGGTGTCTTGCCTGTTTTTATGTTTTATGTACAGTATATGTTATATTCTCTGGTCATCAATCTCTGAAAATTAAGTAAACAGCCAAACTTCACGATGATTATACTTTTTCGTGAACTGTCTCCAGAAAACGTGTTAAATCACGCGTAAACCTCCACGGTGAGCCTGCGTGTTTATCGAGAAACTACGTGCAGATCAGTTTGTTGTCCCAACGTATCCCAAACGGTGGACTCGTAAAGTAATACAGCCCATGCAATACTCGATATACAGCCATCGTCACAGGCTTAGTCCATAGCTGGGCCAAGCGATATTCGTGAGGTGATCGAGAATCGCTTCCATTATGCTAGTTCAGGCCACGCGCGAATTCCGACTTTGAGTCTTAGGCTAGATGAAGGAAATTTGGGTGTACAGATCAGTTATGTAACCAGTTAAGCGCGGTGCCCTATTATGATCCTTTTCCTCATCCCGCTCCGCTAATACACTCTTAATTTAGTTCCATTTAAGTTACGCTGACGTCCCATATGAAGCGGCCGTGCCTTTTGTTTCAACCTGTCCGAATGAGATTTTACGCGCATCGGATTGTTATATGGAACACGTATTTTCTTTGCGTGGCCATTGTCTCGTTCATACAGAACATCGTCAATCCATAAGGATCAACGCTATTTGCTCGCTATGTCACGCTTTCAGTATTGCATACTCTTATTTATCGGGCGGATGCAAAGCCCTGCCGGTTTGTTTATTTTTCCTCCTTGAACATCTCGCATTACAGTTTGCAAAAACAAGACAATACGCAGCTTTATGTCTTAAGTACGTCTGTACAGGGCTTGCGCCGTGCTCGTTCATTCCGACCGTTCTCGCGTCTACTTCGCGTATTGGCGATTTATCTGCGCCCGGGGGAAAGGCGGGGGAGGGGAATACGACCGCGAGGGATCGCCCTGGTGGTGGGGGCTCACTTCTCGGAATGGGCATCGGTAATCCCCGCCGCCGCCCGAGTGCGACGGCCATTACCGGCATAAATGAATCACGAGGCTTACCATGATTTCCGAAGAGCCCGCGGGACCTCCGTATACATACTTCGCCCGCATCCATCTCTCTTCCAATCGTTATACCTCGACGCACGACGTTGCACCACCACGAGCGAAGCGTTTCCTCCGTCTGCAAGACCCAATTGCCTCGAATTGCGGCGGCTTGTTGAGCAATGAGTGATACAAAATGCTGTATGTCTTCTGTCGACCGTGCTTTCTTTTTCCAGCACGTTTCACAGCCGGCGGGCGGGAAAACAGGCTATGCTCTGTGTGGCGATCCGTGTGTACGCCATTTTTCATAAAAGATAGGCACATGTGTATGGGTACACTGCCTATGTTGTGCTCCATAGAGTACTGCTCGGAAGGAATATGTTGTAGGCCGAAGATTTATTTTGGCTGTTTACACGCCTACTGCTGACTGAGAGTTTTTCTTTTTAACACGGAAGTGTTTTATTCCGGGATACACAAACATTTGAGTGACGTCATATCCTTCGCAGAAATGTCGCCAGTACAACGAAACAAGCAGCTTGTAAATGGTGCACCCCTGCACACAGGGTCTATTTGCGGGGAAGCAACCTTTAGAACCAAAGGGTACGTTATACAGTCAAACCCGACTATAACGAACCCGGATAGGAAGAATTATGCTGTATATCGAACAAAAATAAATCAGTTACGGCGGGAATACAGTTACGGCGGGAATATGTTTTTTTTTTTATTTAAACCTTTGAGCACTCTAACTGCGCACTGAACGAAAATTCGAATTTCTATGTGATGCTTCTGCTCTTCACATTAAGCTTTGCCGTCCCGTGCAGAAACTGGCGTTATTCCAATCGCTTTCAGATAAGAACGCCTTGATGCACTGCCTTTGTCCGGGGGCCATTCGGAGCGGCTACGAGCAAGTAAATCTCCAAAAAAACGTCACCACGCAGAGGCTGTAATAAGGTGTGTGTCTGAAGTAAACCATGTGACGATGGTGGGCGATACCTTCGAGGACTTGTTCCGGAAAAGCCTGCGGCTGCCACACTCTTAATCGGGTTCCATATAAGTTCCAGTTAAAAAGGGTGATCCACATATTTTATGTGGATCCGAACGAAAAAATAACTGGAACAAGGAATATAGGTGGATCTTATCTGGAACCATCAACTTGTTTTCTTTATGTTTGTGGTTTTTATATGGAACCGAAAAAATGGGGTCATGCAATGTCGGCGGTTCCCGTTACTGTTCCATTTATGTTCCAGTAAACGGTTGTGGAGAGTGCGTTTGTATATTTTTGGAGAGTCACAATTGCTGCGTGTGAACGTGGGCATGCCACAAGAACGTGTTGATTGATTGATTGTAGGGTTTTAACGCGTCGACGCAACGCAGGCGATGAGGTACGCTGTAGTGGAGGGCTCCGGATTAATTTTGACCACCTGGGGATCTTTAACGTGCGCCGAAATCTCGTACACACGGGCGTTTTTGCTTTTCGCCTCCATCAGAAAAGCGGACGCCGCGCACAAGAACGTGTTGAGTAGTTTACGCCCCAAGCACCCACCCCATTGGCAGATAATCAACGAACAGGCTGATCCGAGGGATGCAGATATCTGAGAAATGTGAAACAATGGGTGCTTTATCACGCACAGAGCATTTTAGAGATTACTGGAGATGGATGAGATCAGAAGAGGGGTATCGTCAGTCAAAAAGCGAAACAAACGTGGCGACCAATTGTAGAAACTTTTCCCAGTCATTTCTTACGCAGTACCGTATCTTCCGTGTCATATTCAGTAAAACAACCCAGTCTTTTGGGTGGAGTAAAGAACGCATGCGAGTACGTTTTAGATCGCAGTTTTGTTTTCTTCTTTTTTTTCAGTCCGTGACGTATCACTTCGTATCTATACAGCCTTTTCACCGCCACTGTGGTGATGGGGTACGGCGACTCAAAGCGCGTTCACAATGGCCGGCCAATTATATGGAATCGCCGCACTATACGTACGAGGATGCGCTCGGGCGGCGCGGATCTTCCGTTTCCTCCCGCCCATGTATTCTTTCCCCTTCCTCCGGGCGCAAAGACAATAACCCCGGAACAGGACTAATTCCGCGCGCGGAAATTCCGTTGATTGCGGGCTTCTCGCCCACACCAGCTTCGCGTCCGTTCGTGTGTAAGCCGATTGTCCGTGCTCTCTCCCCGCGGGTCACGGGGCGGAAGGCCGGACCAAAGAACAACAAAAAACAGCTCCAATGCAACAGCGGCGATTGCGCGCGGACGCCTCACTCGAGCGAATAAATGCGCGCCAAAATACACAGCGCGCCAAAACGGCGGCCATTCGCAGAGCCGCACGTTGTTGGCAATCGCTCAATGCATCAAACGCTGGCGCCGCCGGGACCCCGATTCAGTTGCACAAATGGAGACAAAGGGCGTACCGACCGCGGGCATGTATAGAACGAGTCAATATGTAGCTGGGGGAGCGGGCCTCGCTCGGCAGTTCGGGGTGAGAGATCAGGCATTAGAAAGGGCCGGCCTGCCTCCGTACATACAAGAGGAAGAGGAGCGGGCATTTTGTCAATTGCGGTTCCACGCAATGCGTCAGGCGAACGCGGCGTTCCCGGAACAATGCGTTTTTGTTTCAAAGCCCCCCGGCGTCGTCGGGGCTGAATTGTCGGTTATTCGGCCTTTTGCTTATTTCTTTTGCGCCCTTTAACAGCGCGCACTGCGCCTCTGCTGCCGGGGAAGTCGCCCAAAACGAATTCCTTTGTTCTAAGCGTATTTTCGGGCCCTCTTCCGAACAGGAAGCTCGTCCCGCCGGCGACGGCCAATTGTGACGCGTGATTCAGGGGCTGTATACGCGCGTCCAACACAGAGGACGACGATACGAGCCCTGTCGCCGGAATGTGTCTGTGGCGTGGTGGCCCACCAACCACTGCAGCGGTATTGTTGTTGTTGTTTTGTTTCTTTTTTCGCGGCGTTGCGTGGATGTGAGCTCGCGTTGGTGCGCGCTGTCGCAATCGCTTTGTCGCCCACGCGAGTGTCTGAGGGGATTCTCCGTGTGAATAGCTCCCTCTCTCTCATTTCACTCTCATCTATAATGGCCCGGATCGAGCGAGCGGGGCTTTTCGATAACGAACTGGGTTCATTCTGTGCTTATGGTGCGCTTTACGCAATCCGTTTGGAAGCGCGACGAATATATAACAAACGCTCAGCAGCTGTCTTTGTCTTCCCAGCGGCGTTTGCGGGTCGCTCACTCGCATCCGTCCAGTTTTACTTTTCAAGCGGTTCGCGTTTCTGCTTTTCACCGCGTCCAAAGGCCGCTGCGGCCGGGCGTTGACGGGAGAAGTCAGTTCGCTCTGTTTCAAGGGTTTCGGCCTTTTGTTTTCTACGCTTCCTCCTTAGTTTCCAACTACCGCTGCGTTTATCTTATTTTTGCGCCGCTTTTTGCGCATTTTTATAGGCTTCCCGTGTCCTCTCTTCGACGAGCAGCATGTCACTCACGGTAAGGAGCGCTTCCTAGAATCTGGAAATAGCGTCGCCCGCCGCGGCAGCTTCTGCGGCAGCAGTCAGGTTGCAGTCTCCGCTCCGTCGACGTGGCTTTTCACCTTTGGAGACAGTTCGAGTCGACCGGCGTCCCAGAGCTTCCGAAAGCGAGGAAAGGCGACGACGACGAGACTCGTTTGAAGCCAAAAGCGAGCTGAGAGCGAGTATACTCTCAAAACCGCGAGGCAGGCTTTACGCTTTTCCCTGGTGGGCGCCGAGTATTTTCCCCCGCGTCGGTTGAAGGACTTCTGGAGGATGATTTCGGCTCACGTCTTCTTCTTCGCGCCTTTGGACGGCGCTTAATGAGCCGCCGTGTGCTCGACTCCTCACGCGCCCTGACACGACTGACGCTTCGGGGTGGCACGCGCAGGTGTGTCCGCCCGCAACGTCACGTTTGTTGAGCTGCCTGCGCTCCCAATTCAACTGGCGGATGGCCTATATTTTCTATGAGCCTCGCGGGGTGTCCAGAGGCACTCAAATCGGAGGTGCTCATTGGATAAGCTGCAGATATGTGACGCTTCCAGATTCAACCGATAAGTGCAGATTCGTTTAAAGAAAAGACGAACAACGAATGGCTGTGGACACGCTTGTAAGGCGACGCAGTTCGCTTCTTCACTGAACGAAGAAAACAGAAAGTGGACATACTATCTGGACATCTAAAAACAGCTTTAATGAGTAGAATATCACGCAGGAATACGGAGGTTTTCCACGTCTTATGGATATGGCCGGCGTGTACACACGAATAGAGTGGACGTAAATAATATTAAGTTGAATGGGCTGCTTTAGTTAAACGACGTACCCGAAAACATAATTTCGAAGAGACTGCTAAACATGTGGGACTTGACACGCGAGACCTAAATGTTGTTCCGGTATGGTTTTTGGGCCACGGGTGCTGGTTCTTTTGTGACTTTTTAGCTCAATAAACGTTTATTATTACTACTAGTGTCAATTTCTATATAATCACAACTGTTTAAACTACAATGAGATTTAGCTCCGGCAATCTGAAAAGGTATAAACTAGAAATAGTTTTCAAAGTATAACTTGGAATTTATCCCCTCTTAAAGGACCCTGCAACACTTTCTTCAACTTTTTTTTTTTTTTGAAATCTTAAAGGCTTGAAGAACGTAGTCACCCAACGCACCCAGTACTTGGATTAGCGGGTCTAAAAGTACCTGAGCCAAAAACTTTTTGCTTTATGCCCATCAGATAACTTGTAAACTCGCTCAAAAGATTTTTCTTTTTTTCCCAGTCTTGACGTTCTTCCACAGCTCGAATTACGTCACTGAGGCCATGTAGCGGCTGTTGGCCGGTTTTTCCTTCACTTGCAGCAATGAACGTTTTTCGATAGCAACTTAAAATAAAGCCACAAAAACAGAGCAGAAACGGAAGGCGTATCTGCTGCGACGAGCAAATCACGCAGTGCCGCTCCGTGCTGGCGATAACTATAATTGATTTTTTGATTGATTGTGGGTTTTAACGCGCCGACGCAACGCAGGCGATGAGGCGCGCCGTAGTGGAGGGCTCCGGATTAATTTTGACCACCTGGGGATCTTTAACGTGCGCCGAAATCTCGAACACACGGGCGTTTTTGCTCTTCGCCTCCATCAGAAAAGCGGCCGCCGCGGCCGGGAATCGAACCCGCGACCTCATGCTCAGCAGCGCAACGCCTTAGCCACTGAGCCACCGCGGCGGGTTGGCGATAACTATAGCTATCGCAGTGTTTCCAGACGCGAAGGAATGAGTGAAAGCTTTTATCAAAAGTGTTGCAGGGTCCTTTTATCCGCAAACTCAAAATATTCAAAAGTGGTTATAAGTAAGAAGAAAATGACGAAATAAACAACGTCGCGTAATCGGAAGACTCACTTGGGGGAAAGGGAGAGGGGGTGCGCGTAATTCTTAACCTGGCATAATTTTGGTGTTCGCGAGCCTGAAGAGACTCCACACCAAGGCGTGAAGTGCATTCCTCTTTGAGAACGTTAAAAGAGGATATTCGAAATATAGGTTCATGCATTCCTGTTCGAACACGCTAAAAGGGGATATTCGAAATATTCTATATAAGCTCAATTTGTGGGCAAAATTATGCGGGTCAAAACGTTCTCAATGCTTTCCTCCACCTCTGTTTACTGTCGGCTGCGACATACACGGAGTCAAGTCCTGAACTTGGGTGATTGTAATTAAAACAGGCTGGTGTTTTATCGCAAATTGTTTCCCTGACTGCACAAGCATGCATTTTTGTAACGTCGGGGCACGATTGACTTGGTTACCTTACTGAGATACTGTCAGACAATATCTTTATCCTAATGATTTATGTAAGTCCATATGCTTTACAAAAAACGCACCACTGCCTTGTGCCCTATCTCAACTAGCAATGCTGCTTTCCATCCGTCCGCAACAAATTTTCCCAGATTAAATGAATAATTACGGATGTCAGCGAACAAGATTTTTAAGACTAAAGTGTTTTATTTCGGTATTCACGAAGATTTCACCTACGTCATATCCGTCACGGAAGTGATTCCAGTAAAACGAAGCAAGCAGCCTGTAAAGGGTGCACCCCTGTACACAGGGTCTTATTGTGGGGAAGCATCCTATAATACTAAGGAGTACGTTATACTTAGAGTTGTTCGTTTCCACGTTTTATATTTTAACACGGAAGTGTTTTATGCCGGTATACACCAAGGTTTCACTGACCGCATATCGGTCACCGAAATGACGCCAATACAATTTTGCCCAAGCCACCCGCCAGCAGGACGTCCCTCGCCAAGCGCACCCACAAGACAGCCATCGACCTGCCGATTATGCTCAGCTGCAGATTTCGCTGCACATTTCACTTCCGTATTTTACTGATTCCTATGACAGAGGAATCAACATAATTTGGGGGGGGGGGGGGGGGGGGTTGCACCACTTTTGTACTTCGCCATTCGCAGTTTCTTACACAAATGTTGAATTACGATTTTTTGAGCCCCGCACAACGTCCGGTTTGATCCCACCGTGAAGAAACCTGCTGGCGCATTTCGACTAACAGTATCTAAGCAATATCGCATTCAGGTATCCACGAAATACCTCCTATTACTTGAAACCGAAAAGCTTGGTTGAAACCATCAGTTCGAACCGCTAGTCTTAAATACTTTCGTCGACAACTGCGGACAATAAACCTGCCTTTTCATTTGATCTGCATTTGATATATTCCTCCGAAGGGACACTAAAAATACTTATTTTTTAACAGGGATTGAGAAGTATATATGCCGATTATGCAACAATATAATTTAGATGAACGTGAAAGCGGCCAGGTGCAACAGAAAAATCCAGAGCTACCTATTATCGAGCCTGGCATCTCTGGTTTGAATTTGAATTTGTTATTATTTCATTTTGTGCTAGGCAAGAATGTTTGCAGTACGAGATTTCAGAAGGAGGCCCCAGAGTCAAAGAAGGGGGGACCTTTCTTAGGTTTCTTTTTAACAATGTTCAGAACTCCGCGGGCTGACTCGTTTGTAGTTGTTGCATTCACAAGTTTAAGCTATTCGATAAAAATTGAAATATTGCTCTGAAAAAATTTCCCCTCTTTTCCTAAAGAAAGTTGGGAGAAGCGGGAAAGCTAAAGGGAGTTCCACCTTCGCTGAAAGCGCGTCCAATCAATCGTCAAACATTCAATGACACAAATGGCAAAACGGAGAACGAATCCATACGACGAGTTTTCGCGCACTGAGTAAACGCATATACCAACGATATAAATGTATAAAGTTATTGTACTATTGTACACCTTCTTCGGCGCCGATGGGTGTGTTGTTTTATCTAGAACCATTCATTTTTCACGATTTTTAAGCAAACGTTTTGACGCAATGGAATCCCGGTTTCGCGCACGCGCCGTGTGTGCAGACATCTTATCAGAGCTTTTCGGCCGACCAACCCGTCTGTGGAGAAATGCATTAGCTTTTTGTGGAACGCCGTCGGTTCCACTAAAAACGCACTCGGTTAAAAATTTCTAGTTGGGGCTTGTCAGTTTTACAGCTAAATATGAACATTTTGCGGGTGCGCTTTGTTTTAGTTCTGCTATTTCCTGTTCAAAGTAAAAAAAATGTTAAAGCTAAGTCACGATTTTATTAGAAGAATTTTTTCTCACGTCCTCTGATATGCTTATTTTATATTTTAAGAGAATTTTTTTTTCATTACTACAAACATGTTATTCGGTATTATTTTTTTATTATAAATGCGAAGCATCTATCGTTGAAGGGCACCCGAAATTTGTGCATAATTTGTGCGACTTTCATATAAATAGTGCAACTGCGATTGGGGACAGAACTCCAAAGAGGGAACACTAGGTTCAAGACTACTTGTAACGACGCCAAGTCTATATGCGGTTACTTCGTATGGTCCAACCCGAGCTGTCATATACCACAAATATCGCTGGGAAACTTCACTGAAAGTAATGGTGGAGGCAGGACGGGATCATTGTTGCCAGTTTGTTGATGCGGCAAGTTACCCCACTGGTTAGATCTCTGAAGGGTTGCTTAACGTCCTTCCCACGATACTTTGATCATCCATTGTTTTCCTGGAGCCCCCTAATTTCACGCGGCTGCAACGGCGACTTTATTCTTGTTTGCCCTCGATTTCTCGCGGAGCGTGAGGGCAGCAACAGATCTCCGGACAGCCGTCCCTGCAGAGCGGGCGCATACACAATCGTGGAGTCATCATCAACATGGACGATCTCAGTGCCTGCAATTTGGCCCGTCTCCCCGACGCCGCGATGGCCATTAACGCGGACGCGGCGAACTGCACGACAAGAATGAAATAGTGGCGCCTCATGCAGGACAAATTGTCTACCACTGCGATAAACCCAGTAGCCCGTAAGACGGACTTATTCATTCCCTCTCCCTTTCTTCTTCCTCCCTCAAACGTACAGGGAAGCGGCCCTCTCTTTCCTAATCCGATCTTGAAGGACGCCATGATGAGCAAACTCAGCTGGCAAATGAGGCGGCGGCAGCCGTATTGTTATGCGGCATCGCCGTTCCTCGAGCGCCCGCGGGCAAGGTGCTGCTGGCCGACGCCATTCACGCAGGCCTGCGCTGCCCGAGGGGTGGCGTCGCCATCGGACTGCGAAGTTGTTAGGCTCTTAATGGGTCGGCCATTAGGTGCGCAGCTCCTCAGCCTGCGCCGAGAACGCCAGGCGCGACCGTCCAAGCATGGCCGCGCCATCCGCGCGGAAGGAAGCGCGGGGAAATTCGTTGCGCGCGTGAATTTTCTCACGACCGCCGAGGAAAAGAGATGATCGGCAACTCGGCTCGGTGATGACCCGTGCAGGCAAGGGCGCGCGCACGCGACGCTTCGGTGCGGATGGGCCCGTTTAAGCATGCGGGTCAAACACGTCGCGTTTTGCTACCGCAACGGCATGCAGCTAGCCGCGGCGGTTGGAGCACGGCGTTTGTAACTATTAGTGTCCACTTCTTTGTCGACCGTGCGTATACATTCGAGCCTCGGGATCGAAAAACAAGGCCTCGGCAAAGGATTGGCCGGCGCAAGAAGATGACATCCGGGCCGGTTAGGCTTCGTGCATGCTGTCGAAATTTGTGTTGTGTATCCTGAAGGGCTGCAGTCGGGTTGGAAGTGTATTGTATACCCCGAGCCCCTCGCCAAGGGGGAAGTTTTCCAGCACGGCTCACTCCGACCAATTGCACCAAGAAACATTTTAACAGGATCCCCACGTGCAGAGCTGAGCAACATGACCATGTCCTGCATTGCTGAACACATCGGCGAAACGGATCGCTGCGTAAGCGACCGGCTCTGGGAGCATATCCCAAAAAGTAGACAGCGTTGAACTCAGCAGTCAGCAACCGATAGGCGCGCAGACTCGAGAATGATGCGGCAGCACTCTCCACTCTGACGCCAAGGCGACGCTGGTATACCTCTGTGCCTGGGTCATCACTTAGCGCCATCATCATCTCCATCCGCATCAACAACGATCACTTTTAAGAGACTCGATTACAAGCGTCAGCTCTAACCTCCCAATCAATGCCACTGTTACTCGTGGTAGTCGTAGTCAGCTTAGCTACATGAGTATTGAGAACCAAGTAAGATATCTATCTCGTAGTGGGTTCGACCTTGCGAGGCAGGAGCCTTACCTCGCTGTTCTATGTTTGTGCTCCACTCCATGCGTTTCTTCGGCTCGTTCGAATGGAGGATACCGCAATGCCTTCACATGCGACAATCGCTTTCAATGATCTCCATGACTGGAGACTGGAGTACAGGAAGGACTCAAAATAGGGGGTTAGTCTCCACAGTTTGCTTTTCCAAGCATGCTCCATATGCCGTTTGATCGCTTCGGGTAAGACCAGTCGGACAGATCTTCGCTCCATAGATCATCACTTACAGAGCAGCAAGTGCGTCTCCCCGTAGGTGGACGGTCCTTGGCGCAGCCTTCGTTGTCTGATTTTGAGGCGTGGATGCAATCGTGCTCCCCTGCTCTCTTTGCGTATACACGTCGGCTACAACTTATGCACACGACTGTACACGACTGTCTGGCATTTATGCTAATCACAGTTACAAATCATCGCTATCTGATTCGCTCCTTCTCTTTAGGGATACCCCGTCACAACTATAGTATTGACTTGATGACCGTTGTACACAAGGACAAGCGTTTCGCAGGTAGTCATAGTTCGCTCTTGAGGTAGGTCACCAACTTGTCATATTTATCGTCGTATATAATACCCGGTGCAAGAGCGTGACCTGCCACGATACCGGAAAACGTCCTGTTAACTCTACCGCTGCAAATTAATAATAGGGAATTTGGCTTGTCAAAGTACGTAAACCAAGCTTTTGCCAAACTGAAGCTTATACATTTAACGCAATACATTCTTTCTGGCGTAAGAGTTATTTTTCTGGTGTTTCAAGTTTTGCTCGCACTGCTCGCGGCAGCTGAGCGAGCGTTCGTCGCCGTTGAAGTGCACGAATGAATGAAAAAAAATGCTCCATTTTTCTCGAGCCTTGTCAAAGGGAAGTACAACCGATGGGGAACAGCACGGGAGCCCTGGCTCGTCGCCGGAGAAGCACGTCGTTTGTCGTCCCGCCACCGGTGACACTTGTGGGCGCAGGGCGTCGCCGCTGTAACTGAGAAGAAAAAAAATCACCCTCATAACTCAAACGCAAGAGTCTCGCGTTATATCGGCCACACGTGCTGCGCTCTTAGGTGAACCCCGTTACACCATATAACTGCGCGCCGTTTCGGGTGACGTCTTCGGAGCCGCGGGGGTTGCCTCGTCGAACGTGCTTTCAAGCCAGCAAGCGTAGCTAGCATTTATCCATACTCGTCTCAACATTTCGCTGCAGTGAATCGAGAAAGGCCGGCGCATTTGAGAGCAGTATGCAGCACAGGAGGCAGCGCTGACTCAGAAATCGGCTGCATTCCCTTCGCTCCTGTGCACCCCTGAAAGAAGTTTTAAATCTTCGCGCGCATTTAGGTGCTCGGACGAACGGGGCTAACAAAAGGCAGGAGCGTTCCTCCGCGCAAGACCGTAACGTCGGCAGAAGCTGCACGGTATTGGTGGATGCGTGAGCGTGACTGTAAGCTCCCCAAATGTCTCCGGAAGGAGGAATGGCCCGGGAAGCCCATTCGGCGAGGGTAATTACAGGTGTCCCGATGTCGGACGGAAACATAAACCGCGAAATCGAACCCAGGGGAGCGGTGCGGGTTGACGTGAACAAAGGAGGGGCCGCGAGCACATCGTCCCTATATGCGCTCCGTTCGATAAATGAACGCTGCAGCAACGTCGTTCTTATACTGGCGCGTTCCTCGTGTAAAATGGTAGCTCACCACTAAAATATTGTCTTCAGTGGAGGTGGTGCCTTATCTCTTTTTCTTGTTGCGTGTAACCCGGCCGGTCTTTTGTGTTTCTGAACATAGGTGCAGCATACTCAGATGCTTCCAGTTTCTGTGACGGGAATAGGGATTTAAAAAAACACGTGTTGGTGGTGCAGCGACCGTGATTTTGATTGGCCTTGAAATCGGGTATCAAACATCACTGGAAAGAGCAACGCACCCTGGGATGACATGGCGTTGCAAGCGTTTACAGCAGGCCACAGTGTATCTGTGGTGGGGGTTATGAGAACTAGTTCCGGTTTGCGTAAACACTCAGGATGGGAGGCCAGTTCGGGACATTCTCTCTCTCTCTCTCTCTCTCCTTGGGAAGGGGGAGGTGGGTACGTGTTTGCGCGTTTCTTGTCATTTTTACTTGGCACTTAATAGTCGCATTATTTTCTCCTACCATGTTAAATAGCAAGTTAAATAGCATTGTGCAGGGCTGACCTGTTCACTCCAATTGAAAAAATCTGCTATGTTTTTTTTTTCTTGCTGTTGTTGATGCTGCAACGCCGCGCCAAACGCTGAACACGCAGCTCACCCTCATTGAGACGAGGAGCTCCCGAACATCTTTACAAATCTGCGACGGCGCTCCGCTGTCTCCAAGGCTCACTATCATACGCAAACGCGCTTCAAGCGCTATTTATAATGACGCGGTTACTGATTATTCGACAGGTAGGACCACATCCTTTAGGCAACGTTAACGGAGGGTAAAGAGTGTCTTTAGTTGTGGCCATGACGATCCAGGGTGGTCCTGTTATTTTTTAAAGCGGGAACGATTGACGTAAAAGGACAGTAGATTTTTACCTGACGTAAAAGGACAGTAGATTTTTACCACTATCCCTAACTTGCGGGAGTTGCATAAACAGAACGTTAACTGCTAAGCCAGCCCCTACGTGTATATATAGTTACGCAACAAAGTCCCAGTGCCACGCACTCGCAACTCATTTTAATAGGCTATACGCCATCGATATATTAGTGCAGCTTTAGAGCTGTT
The DNA here is from genome assembly GCF_048455015.1 of Haemaphysalis longicornis. Lineage (NCBI taxonomy): Eukaryota > Metazoa > Arthropoda > Arachnida > Ixodida > Ixodidae > Haemaphysalis > Haemaphysalis longicornis. The sequence goes on from NW_027526422.1 coordinate 28,947,875, forward strand.
ATATGCAAGAGATCGGCTGATCATATCGTCCATGACATCATCATAATCTTCATCGAGAATTGCCTGTAAGGGGTGCACCACCGCAATTAGACGTGTACTGCGGTGAAGTAGTCACCAGCGAGGGAAACCAGGGCAGCGTTTACTGACACCGATAATGATAATTTATTCCGCACGTGGCATATGGCTGCAAGGCAGGCCAACGCTTGTTAATCGTATTATATTCGTTTGACAATCGGCCACTTAACGGCGATAGTAACCGTGACTCTGTGGGTTCACATGTAGAGAAGCAGAAATTGATGCGCGCACGAGGAAAGCGCACGCTGCTTCCTCCACCCGAAGCAGAGAACGGATATAGTCTCAGCGACGTCGGATCGGGTCTCCCTTTCCGCATTGCGGCGTTCCCCGTGGTGACAAATGCTCCCTGGGTGCTCGTGCACGCTTTCCCTCGTGTTGGCGCTGTGCCCTGTAACATGCGGATTGGAAGGCTCACGAGCTTCACAGTCGCAGGACAACCGCTTTACATGTTGGTCAACCGTTCTACAACCGCTTTACAGCGTGCATTCCGTGTGCGACTCGATTCTCCGTTACGGCTGTCGCACGCTACGACAGCTGAATTCGCATTGTCCAGGTTGATAGCGCTGAAAAGCGGTTTTTTTTTTTTTTTTTTTGAGAAACCCACTTGGGAAAACTAGGCGGAGTAAGAGGTACTCTGTTATTTACGTTTTAAATGAAACCTTCACTAAAGCTATTCGAACCAGCCTAATGCGTCGTACGTTGTCAGCCGGCGTTATAAGAGCATACAAACAGGCTTTGTATGCCCCTCCACTCCCACTCTGCTTATCTTTTTCGGGTACTGTCAAGTTTCCTCGGCTTGGCCGTTTTCGGGGCCTTTGTCACTTTCGGTATAGCACCATAGCACGGACAGATAGATATCTGAAAACTTTTGCACACAGTCACCCTTGAACCGGGAGTGAAGCCTATCGGTGTTATCAAAGTTTCGTTTGCGCGACCTAAAAGACGTTTTCCTAAACTGTAGAGCGCAGAGCGTACACTGCACCATGGTATTGCTGATGCGAGAGAGAGAGAGAGAGAACAATCTTTAATGAGTCTGGCGATGTCAGCCGAGCTAAACCGCCTGGCTTGCTACGCCAGATGAATGCTGTGACAATGATGATTATAATGATGAAGAGGAACACACTGATGCCTGTCTTATTATAACGCCATGGGTTCGATTTCCGGCCGCGGCGGCCGCTTTTCTGATGGAGGCGAAAAGCAAAAACTCCCGTGTGTACGAGATTTCGGCGCACGTTAAAGATACACAGGTGGTCAAAATTAATCCGGAGCCCTCCACTACGGTGTGCCTCATCGCCTGCGTTGCGTCGGCGCGTTAAACACTAAAATCAATCAATCAATTATAACGCCGGTGTGCGACATCGGTATCGCCACGAAGCTGGTGAAACGTAGCAGAAACGTAGTACAGTCCAGTCCTACGCCCTTATGCCTACATGTGTTGCAACGAGGATTCAAGTAAGGTTCTTAGGGTCGGATATAACTCGTGGGGGTATAAAAGGGTTTGAAATTATGCGTTCAGACATGTTTTAAAATAATAGTTTCGCTCAACAAAAAGTCGAAGTTCGGTAGACGTAAAGTTTTCAACACATCACTGTTATCGTCTACATTTACATCGTAACTGATCAACGCGGGTTCGATTCCCGGCCGCGGCGGCCGCTTTTCTGGTGGAGGGTAAAAGCAAAAACGCCCGTTTGTACGAGATTTCGGTGTACGTTTAATATCCCCAGGTGGTCAAAATTAATCCGGAGCCCTCCACTACGGCGCGCCTCATTGCCTGCATTGCGTCGGCGCGTTAAACCCGTAATCAATCAAATAAATACATCGTAACTTATGTTCGTTAACAGGTAACAGAGAAGTGAATTGCTCCTATTTACCCAGCTCATAGCACGAAATTCGGACACTGTGATCCTGAACAGATGAAGAAATAAAGTATCTAATGTTGCACAAAACACAAGAGAACACCGAAGTTTCCGAAAGATGTATACGCTAGGTCACTATTCCAGGATAAGTCGCTATGAAAAAGCATAACAAGACATTTAATAGAAGGCGTATATGTCAGGGGAGAGGAGGTAGAAGAACAATGAGAGCCGTGCAGAAACAAATGGTGATCGAGATCAACTTTGCGCACTGGGTTAGGGAAACCAATCAGACCAGTTTTAGCAGAGTTTACAGAAATAAAGTTAGCCGTAAACCAATCCATAGGTTCTAGAACAGCATTTTGAAATGTGGATATGGCTTCTAGGTAAGTAGGCACCACGGATACAATAATGGTGTCAAAGGAATCGAGGAACGCTGTTATCTCATGGGAGGCAGGTCTATATATGACTCGCAGTTAAGCATAAATGGCTGTATGAGTGGCGCGCAAGCGTTGACATGCTTGAGGCGAACCCGCACCTTCGCACTTTCGCTTCCTGTCGTTCTGGCGGGCTCGGACATTTTTTAGATGAAGTAAAAGGCGGGCGCCTGTAGGAGACACCGTGAACCCGCGAACTCCTATCGATCATACCAACAGCACATGAGTGTTTTGACTTCCTTTTTTTTTCTTCCCCCGCCCTCTCATTAACCACAACAGTTTGAAAATTTATCTATGCTAAAGACAGTTAACTAGCACCATTTCCACTTCCACCCCTCCCGCCTTGAAAGACAAACAACAAGAAAAAGGAGAACGTACACAACAGGACAACTGTACCATGATGGGAGCTCCTGGAAGCACAACTCCTATACTCGGATACAATTAAGAACGGCAACGGAAGTTGCCGCTGTGCTTCATCACCGCAGCCGGATGTTACACCGCGCGGTGCAAGTAGTGTGCTACAGGGAATATTTTGAACATGGCACGAGCCGTTTTTGTTATTTTTTGGATTGAATATGCTTATAAACTACTTCGGCGACGACAAACAAACTACGTTACAGCAAACAGACGATATCACGCATTCATAGCAATCGCATTTCAAAAAACGCGCCTGTTGACATCCGGGTCCGGCGCTTAGGCGGAGTGATACCGTACATGAGCTATTGCCGTTCTTAACTTGTTCCCGAGTATACCTTAACTCCGCATCCGCTTTTTAATTCCTCACAAACCTTTGTTTTGTTGCTGTTTTTTTTTTTTTTGCGATAGTATTACTATGTGGAATAAAAGGAACAGCGCATGGTATGAATTGAAGGCAAAGTATTGGGTGCATCGTAACAAACTTTCAAGAAAGAGCTGAAAGTTTGAAGCTCGAAGTGCTTGAAAGACTGGAAGGTGCACTGCGGGCTGTCCGTATCTGCATCCCGACTCTCATGATTCGTTAATCACATTTCTTGGATAAACACACTCCTACACCTACATATGGAAGCCCGAACAAGAAAAAAACAAATTCTGTGTGTTAGCGCGCCAACGCCACACCAGGGCTATGAGGCGAGCCTTATATGTGGAGGGGCTCCGGATTAATTTTGACCATCTGGGGATCTTTCACGTGCACCGAAATGTCGGCACACGAGAGTTTTCGCTTTTCGCCTCCATCTGTCAAGCAGCAGCCGCTGCCAGGATTGAAACGGCGTCCTTGGGCTCAGCAGCACAACGCCTTAGTCAATAAGCCACCGCGGCGGGTCGAACCTTCAATCAATTCTGAGTTTCATTTCCTCGAGTGAATGTTTGTAGCAGGAGATTTTCTGCGGGAACACCACTAGGGCGAAGCTTTGCGTTGTAGGGACGGGCTCCATTTTGATTGACTTTATTTAGCCGGTTCCGTGCATACGATAGGAAAGCGTTACTTATCCACCCTATCAGTGCAAATGATTATACAAGCAGCTGCTGCGAATCATTTAGTGGGAAGCAATCATTTTGATTACGTGTTGTCATTCCTTCACCGACTATCCTGTCCTTCCCCGTGAAAGTTTTAGGTTCGGCGTGGCGCAATCCAGCGTGCCGGTTGGATCTGAAGCGCGTATACGGGGGACGCTTCAGTCGACTGCGTGCGGTCGCTTGGAGGCATCGACTGTGCGCCGTGAGGTGGGACGTATCACTCGGCGGCGCTCACGAATACACACCGCCGGAGGACAGAGACGAATCGGTACGACGCCGACTAGGACCTTGCTTCGCCGGCGGCGCGACTCAAGCGCCGGTACGGTCGGGCTGCCGCGTTACGGTTGTCACACGACAAGCGCTGGGACCCCGCCGTCGCATGACCGCACCCTCGCAGCAGCGTTGCGGAGAGGTGGGGGGTCAGTCCCCTTTTTCCGAAAGCCTTCGGGCATCTCCGAGTACGCGTTCGAACGGCGTATTTTTAGCCGCGGTGATGAACGAGCCCCGGACTCGACCGGGATCGCAGTTCCTATCTGCCGAGCTTCGCGTTGCGCGAGCAATGAGTCGCAACCGCGCGCTTCTCTTCTTGCTGACTTTTGCATGCGCGGGAACACGGAGGTGCGCGCGTCGTGCGGAGCACGCGTTTATTCCGTGGGCGGCGGCGGCGGTGGATAGCCGGAATCCTTTTGTCGCTCCTCGTCCGCTTCTCGGTCGCGGTTTTTTCAAGAGTCGCACAGCGCGTGGAGAGATTACACGTGCCGCGCACGGTTCTCGCGAGGGGTGAACGATCTCTGGTGACGAGCGTGTATCGCAGGCGCCAGCGTGCTTAACAGCCTCCGAACTCGGGGCGTGATAGGCGGATACGATGGCAAAACGGGGAACGTCTCGACGGCGCCTGCACGTGCATGCGCTACGTTTAATGAGAGGTGACGAGTGAAGGAAGTGAGAGGAGGGCGTTGCAAATTCCGGAAGATCTGGGTGGTAGTCGAAGTTGGGCCTGCAAGGTTTGGAAAGCACTCTGAGGACGAGAGCATGCGACTCGCTCTGGTCAACGAGCGTTACGTTGAGTACATTACAGATTTATACATTACACGGAGCATTGTGATCTTTACGCGCTAGTCCCATACAAGTTCGGTGCGCGCACAAGATGTACCAAGTAATTCGTTCGCCATTGACTGGACTGGTACGTCTCTGTGTCATGATACGCAGTGTTAGCACAAGGTGCTACGCACGTTGGGAGTGAATCTGGTAATCAAGAGCAAATAAAAACAACATGGTCATGCAAAAAGACGAGACAAGCGTCGACTTTATACTGCTTCATTTACAAAAGTAGAAATACCTATTGCGCAGAAAGGGATGCCCGGTATGCAAGTTTCTTGTTCTATGTGCATCGACGTGCTTACATCAATCACTCAATAAAGTTTGTGACAGGTGCGTCGCTTCTGCAGCCAGTGCCACGCTTATATATAAAACGCTTCAGGGAGTTCACGTGCCGTCACGTCCCTTACACAGCCTCGGTTCACACCCGCACTCAATGCTGTGCGCCGGTAAATGCACATAATCCTTATTAATGCGTAGCATTCTTTGCCGCGTACCCCAACAGCCAGGACCCTGTAATGCCTGCATTTCCACAAAAATGCAGATATCGTGGCAGTTCCACCGTAATCGCTATAACGGCGCAAATGGAGATAACTGGTCGCACGAAATTTCGAAAAAGAAAAAAATATATAAAATAATCACGGAAATTGGTGAACCTTGTAACGCTCTGCATTTCCTCTTTAATGCAGACCTCGCGAAAGTTCCATCTGTTATCGTTATAACAGCGTAAATGGAGATAATTGGTCAAACAAAATTAAAAAAAAACAATAAATAACAAAAATATAAAAATACGAAACATGGCAAACCGTATAACTCCCTGCATTTCCAAAATAATGCAGATTTTGCGGACGCTCCACCTGTAATCATTATAATAGCGTAAATGGATATAATTGGTTTAAAGAAATTTTGAAACACTAAAAACAAGCAAAATATTAAAAAAGACGGAAAATGGCGAACCACGTAACGCCCTGCATTTACACAATAATGCAGATTTATCGAAAGTTCCACTTGTAATCGTTATAATAGCGTAAATGGAGAACATTGGTGGGACAGGATTTAGAAAAACCAAAGAAATTGGCTGGAAAAAATTCACCCTCATGACAAGCGGCATAAGAATGCTACGCATTCTTGATAATTCTCTGAATTTCTGCAGAATTTTTCTTTCGGGGCAGTTTTCGGAGACGATCATTGACACCCACATACTATCATGCCCACACAGGCTGTTGGCCTACACCTACACCCAACCTTTCCCGTGCCGTGCGAGTCTCAATACCGAAGCAAGGTCACATACCCGCAGATAAGAACATACCAGCCTCACCCTGTGGCGCAACGGTCACCGGCGAGCTGGGACGCTATGCGCTGCAGCACGTACCGTACCGCCATGAAGAAGCATATCGTCGGCGGCCTCAAACGCGGCTGTACAGGGAAAGGTGGCCGTACAAGCAAGACATCGCAAACACCTTGCGACAAAACTCGAAAACATTAAGTACTTACACCGAAAACTCGGAGGAGCACTCAACAGGCACGTTCAGTTGACATTAGTGCTTTCGAATTCATAACTCGTAATGGGTGCTTAGGTGTCCTCCGAAATTTTTCTTGTAACTGTACTAATCTACTCTACAAGGAAACAATGCACCCTTCAACAGCTTCGCGCAAATCTGATGAACCATGCAGGATTGATCAGTGGATATACATCAAGAAATGGAAATCGCTTCATATCACACAATAATTATTCATAATGCCGCGAACCATGAATTGGGCCTGTTTGTTTATGTTTTGTTTTTACTGCCCGGCCACGCCCGGCTGTGTTAGCTGTGTCCAAAGGGAACCGCGTGTTCCATTCTTTTTTTTTTATGCTGCACGGGTTATCTCATTGTGATAAGGAGAGCGTTTCGCCCTAACGTCACTAGCCTATGATAATCTTCTTTGATCTACAATGTTCTGGATGTAAATTGACGGTTCGAGAAACAATCGCCCCGAAAGATAAAAGCTCAGAGCAGACGCATCGGTATTGATTCCCCGACACCAGTCTGCGCACGTCACTTTGTTGACTGCTGTTTCGCCGCCTGGAAATTTTACGTTGAGCACAAGCTCGCTCCAATAAACCTGTTTTTCCTTTAACCCAACAGCGTCATCGTTGTCTTCGTGACAATATCTTCTCACCATTTCGTACGTTTTATGTAATCAGTTTCTACAAAACTTTCCAGCTAGCGGTTTGCGTCTCGACAAGATGCTTCACGGATGCTTCGAGACGTTTTTCTGTCCTCCCCCTCATCACCTGATTGCGGCAACATTCGGCGCCGATGTTTCGGGAAACAGCGAACTTCGCAATGAGCGGCCGGGAAACGAAGTCAGCCCTTGCTCAACCTGGCATCGAGGTGGTTCGCGGTCTCTGATTGGCCAGCCGCTCGCATCTCGAGGGCTCCCATTATATTCCGACCGGCGGGGCTGGTTGCCGCGTTTTGTGACGTGCCGCACCGCGGATCCATAGAGCGCCGAGGTGAGGTGCCAATTTTACCTCGGGAACATTTACACCGGGCGCGCAGACCACAGAGAGCGTTCCATCTTGCGCTCTTCTGTCTCGCCCTCTCAATGCCGTTTCCCGAATTAACCCGAGCCGAGCGCGAGAGGGCGACGATTAGAAAGCCACGAGAACACACACGCTGATGCTGCTGCTGCTGCTGCTTTGCGCCGCCACGCACGCGCAGGCGTTGTAATACCGTGCAGCGCGTCGTTGAAGCCAAGACGTGCAGGTCGTCATCGCGCGCTAGCGCGGGGAAAACGTGTGTGTTTACATGCGCCTGAAAACAGAAGTTCTTTGGTATTTTCGACAAGCGCTTGTCCAGAGCACACTGTGGTCACTGTTCCTGTTTTGTGCTTACACGAGGCGGTGAACTTTCGGGCGCGGAGAACAGTTCCCATCAGAGCTGGGTGCTCGGCGTGGCATTCGATTGGAACACCGGGAGTCGTCGACTGCACCGTACTCCCAGGCCGAGTTATAGGTGCGCCGCGGCTTTTTTGGAAGCTTGCATACGCCCGCGCGATATTCTGCTGATGGGGCAGCCGGCGCGGTCGGAAACTCGGCGCACAAAAACCAGCGGTCTGGACGCCCAGGAGGAGGGGGAGGAGGGACGCTTGTGCGGTCGCGGTTTATTTTTGAATGGGTCGGTTTCGTGGCGGCGCCCGAGCCGATGCGTGACGGAATGTTGTCATTAATGTATCGTCGCGCGCCGGCGAGGGCGAGGGGCTCGATCGGGACCGGAACGGGGAGGTCCTCGAGGGAACAAGCCAAAATGTCCCCACGTTTTTCCTATATACTCTACTTGAAACCGGTGCGCACAAGCGCCCGGTTTGAAAATAACCGGCAACGCAGCACACACACACACACACGCACACACGCGCGCGCGCCCGCTCCTTGGTCGGGGTTGACGTTGTGTGATGCTGAACCATTAACAATCCGCTGTCCGCGGCGCTGCCGCGGGCTTGAATCCGCTAGAAGAGGGACTCCCACAACATACAGACAAATTATATAGTTCGTGCTTACATATAATAAAAAATTACGATGGCGCCAAAGCAATCCCTGTGCTGTAGTGAATGTGGAAGCAGTAGCGTACAATTGCTGAAAGGATATGTAGGTATTGTGGGCGCCGCCAAAGCACCATGGATCTCAGGTGACGGCTGGGCCGCTAGGCGAGGGAGCGGCGTGAGTGCGATGTTTGGCATTTCCTGTGCTGAAATCACGTTTATTTTCATAATCATGGTCATTATATCCCCTTCGCGTCTTTTCGTTCTCTTCTCCATTACAACGACTCAGAGCCTCCGGCAATCTCCTCTGTTAGACGTACATGTAGGCTTCACATTACGCAGGCGCAATTAACGTTCAGTCTCACAACGTGTCATGCAGCGTCAAACACATTGCATACATAAAACTGCGGGGCCTGCGGAGAGAGAGAGAGATGAAACTTTATTCTGCAGCTCAAGTCCGAGCCGCGGAGGGGCCTGCGGGTTGACGACGTTAAAGCTCAAAGGGTTTCGTTAGGCCTATCGTCAAGCTGGCATATACCCGCGTTCGCATCGCCCAGGAAAAGTTTTCGGCCTACCGAGTTGTCTAGTGCTTTCTCACTAAAACCGTCAATGTGATTGTTATGCGCGTGATGCACACACGCATGAGTAGTAAGTAGTAAGCGTCTGAATAGCTAACTTAAAGGCTCGCCGCAATACTCATTAGCTTCTGTGCAGTGGTCTTTCTAGATCATGATGAATAGCTCATTATCCGAACAGAAAATTTTGTTAGTTGAACTGCACGTAAGGCGTACCCACTAACAAACAGCACTCGTGTTGCTGCAGCATACGTACTTCATGTGCATAGATAAGGCCAATCTCAGGCATTCCACGTGCTGCCACGATAAACAAAACGTCTTACACTTTTTTTGGGCTTATCGTGTTTCTTATACATATAGATGCACCCTGGTTATTTGATGCCACCCGCAATTAAAGCAAGGTTCTTGAACATTTGCTTTGAATTTCACAGCTGTAGGTACCAGCCATCTACTGCGTATATATAGATACGTATATTCCACAGGCGAGGCCCTTGTTGTTGGGCCAGTACACCCGCAAACGAAATAAAAGGTTACAACGCGTTTAATGCGGCTCCTGTTGTGAATTGTATTTGAACCTAGCACTGAACTGTCACGTGGTTCGAATGAGCCACGCAAGGCAGAGGACGATGAAGAAGATATGTACGTGCAGCACGGAGCGCGTGCTGTGCCTTCTTGCTTTGTCTTTTTGAAAAGAACATGACTCTTGCTGAGATTGTTGTTGTTGATCCAAAAACAAAATGGCTCGTACCCACTCTCTTGCTGAGATGGATGCCGGGTTCAGCGTCTTTTTTCTTCGGCGCCACTAAAAGCCGAGGCGCGGTTTTCCCACAGCTGCTACTGAGTTTGCATGGATTTGAAGCGAGAGAAAGGGGGGAGAGGGAGAGAGAGGGGGGACTTTATTACATAATTCGCGTCTAAATCGTGGCATACGTCTTGTCTCTGCAAGGTGTACAGCGAAAACAGTGCTCACAATAAAGATCCTGCCTCCTTCACAAGGTTTACTCATTTCCTTCTATCTTACCCATCCCTAACGCTCGAGAAAAGAAGGAGCACAGCCACCCTTAAACTCTCGCTCATTCAGGAAACCCTTCTTTCAGCTCAATGCAGTAAATTCTGCTCGTAGTGTCATTTCAGTCAGAACGAGCGAAGCGGACCAGCTCTGGTTCTGTAGGCATACCAAGCATTCACTGTAGCAGAACAGCATATCCGTGCTTCATGCGATGGCCAACCTTGGTGCTTTTCCGGCCGGAAATTTTCCCAGCCTCTCGACGGAAGAGCATGGGAAGCAAGATGAAACGAGGAGGGAGAGGGCACGTGGCAAATGAGAGGAGACGCACGCACACGACAACGCAAGGCTCCTCATGAGGCCGCTCCAAGTCCGGCTCGCCGCTTTGTTGCAACCCAATCACGGCCTCGATCACACCGAGAGCGCGCGTCTACAGATGAAGGCGCGACCATTAACACCGCCCTTGATGTAAGCTACGGATAAATCAATCACCCGTAGTAGCCACTTGACGCCCTTCCCCCCTGTACACACCACGTGCGGCCGGTATACATCGAGCACGGGCACCTATCAGGCCCGTATAGAAGTAAGACGCGCGCGCGCAGCCTATCTGCGTATTTATATCCGCGAGCCTGTCCGATGGCTCGGCGTGGCGTCGTCGGCGAGACAAGTTTATAGCGTTTCCCCACAGCTGTGCTGCGTGTCCGTGGCTTGATTCCAAGTTGCCTCGTCATGCGCTCTGAGAACCGCAAATTGACTGTCTCGCCCCCTTCGCTACCAGCGCGATGGGGACGCGCGAGGGAAACGGTCGCCTCCTATGTGAGAGAGCCGCGAGGCTCGGGAGATACGTCAACGTCTCCGGTGAAGCGGCTTCACTCCGGCTTAGCCACACGAGGGTACTATTCCATCAGCGTATGAAACGTCAAGCAGTCGATTAACTGAGGCGTTGGGTTTAAGGCCCGCTGATGAAACAAGTCCCGAGGCATCGTCTCTCGGGGGTGAGGCTCGTCCTCACCCCCCGCACCTCCTCCACGCTTCGTGTTACACGACCGCCGAGGGGACGGAAGGGGGAGAAGGGGGGACCCTGAGCGGACCCGTAATTAGAAGGCTGAAATCAATCAATCACGCGAGCCTTGATCTCTCGCGCAGGCCTCTCCCGCTGCCGCGCGCTCTCGCTCGGATTATTTTTAAGGGGCTCCGAGCCGTCGTCAAAGGCCGTCCGTCTGTTTGCCGCGGCCGCTTGCTCTCCTTGCGTTTGCTGTCACTGTTATTATTCGCGCTTGCACTCTTGCGACAGGGCTTTAGCGTTCGGCTTGCACCACACGGCGGGAAGAACTCGAGGGTCGCGAGACGACTGGTGCGATGTCTTGCGATGCTCCGTCGATGTCTGGTGGCCGCACGACCGTACGATATACACCAGGACGCTGGTCTTTTTAACGGGCTGTCGCATTAGACAACTTTACAGCGAAAGTGAGACAACAGAGGAATAGTTATGACATTCAGAGGTCTGCAGAGCGCTACTAATCGTGACACCCAGTGTGTTACTTTTATAGTTCCCTCCGAGTTCAGAAATGCGCGCAGTGCGGAGGTGTAGAGGCCTGGAAAACGATCCAGCGCTGCATTTCGGCCCGTTTCCGTGCGCCCTGAACTCGTGGGAAAAGAGAGAGAAAATAGGGGGCAATGTGGGGTGCGGTAGGTTCTCCGGTTGAAAGGAGAATGCGGCTGCTAACCCGGCGCAGCCCGATCCGTCTTTCCGTTAAAAACGGAATACGCGACGAACGAGGAGTCATCCGTCTGTCTCCGGCCGCTCCCGGCCGCCGCCGCCGCGGCCGCAGCCCCGGCAAGTTTGAGTGAAATGCACGCCCCCTTCTCTCCCTCACACGCACTCCCTCACTCTCTCCGCATCCAACTCGTCTTCCCATCCGACGTCGCGGAACTTTGCACATTTTAATGGCGCATGCTACCTTCACCACGCCCCCACCCCTCCTCCTCGCTTCCTTATTTTTTTGCGTAACTAAAAAAACGTGCGCGTACACATTTATTGTAGTATTTATGTTGGTCGGCTTTCGCGTGCTCTCATAAATCATGTCTGCCCGCAGGTACGTTGAGAACTCGTTTTTCCAGATCTAATAAGGTTCCTGAGTAAGGCTTCCTGTGTTTCCCTTTTTAATCTACGAGGCCGTTGCGCAATGCTGTCAGCGTCAAAGGCGTGTGATTGAACTGTATAGGTGGGCGCGGCGAACATCAGAAATAGGACCCCAGTCACCATGGGTGTGGCTAAGGCTTTGGGCCACAACGCCGGAGGTCGCGTGTTGGGTACCCGGCTTAAGGAGGCGGTATTTCTCATGGAGGCGAGAAACAAGAACGTCAGTGTGTTTCACCTGCACGCTGAAGATGGGTGAGTGATTTGTATTAATCAGGCCACCTTCGATGTGTCGAGCGCCAGTTTAAAATAAAAGGAAGAAAAAATGAAATGAATAGTTTGTTCTAAAACTTGAGGCAAAAACCTACAGGCTCTCACGCGCGCCATGTAAGCGAGAGCACCAAATTAACCTAGGATAACCATACTGGGCTTTTAAGGGTGGTATTCTATCTTTGGCCATCTAACCGCGAAAATTTTTGTCGGTCTGTCACTCGATTCAGCCGGCCGGTCAAAGTGAAAGAGTCCTTGGACATAAGGTATATGAAGGCAGGATGGTACCAAACTGCTGAAATAACTGGTATGGCTTGTACACGTACACATTGTTCAGCACGAAGTTATCCTCAGGCATATTTGATGCAAGATATGAGAACATAATTGGTAGTACCTGCGTTCTTTTAATTAAGAATACATGTTCGGTTGGCTCCTACGGTAGCAAATGAAGCGAGATAAATGCAAAAACGAAGAAAAATATTTTGGCTGGTGCCCGTTTGGGCAAAGCAGAACACTAAAGATCAGTAAAAAGACCCGCGCTCTCCCTGTAGATGTCGCGCAAGGTGGGCGAACGCGGCAAAACTGAGTTTAGCTGAACAAGCCTCCGTTGCGTTCATCCGGCGAGGAGCGGGAGGGAGGGGGGAAGAGCATTAGTGGTGGAAGAGGGAGAGAGAGAGAGAGGAGGAAGTCACGTGGCCTTGGCGGAAGGCGTCGCTCGCTCGACGACTCTTGCAGCGAAGCAAGCAGATGTTTTACCCAGACGGCATTTTTATACGAAAAAGCGAAAAAGCGAAGAGCTATGCAAGACGTGCTCTTTATGTTAAAGGTAATAGCTATTCAACCTCAACCCTTTGTTTGGGAGATACTGGTGGATAAAAATTATGAAGACGTCAGCGTCTTCCTTCATCCATTAGGAAGACGTCAGCGCTTTCCTTCATCCTTATAACAAAATTAATAGAAAAACCGTACTCTTACAAAAACGCCACATTACAAACATGTTTTGCCGTTTTGTTGAGTTAGCCTTGACGTCAGTCTACAGTATAGTGTATTCAGTGTAGAATCGTCATTCAAGAAAGCCGACTGACATCCCGTTACTATGGATGTCTCAGCCACAACTGCTCACCTGCTTCAGGTAAAGGAGTTCAGCCATAAAACCAGTATTCTCAGTTTTTCCGCGCCAAAGCTAGTTAATAATGCAGCAGTCTTGAGTGATTTTCATGCTAGCATTGGGCCCGTTGACACATTTTATTTTTCATGAAGGTCCGGTATTGTTCCGGCAGATATGCCCTTAGCTTGTTATCGTAACATTGTCACTAATATTTGCATAATTAGTATCCTCTACTACTAGCTTTAAAATTCAAGTTTGTGTTTTATGCGCCAAAGCTACGATGTTACGTGATAAATTCTAACAGCTTGAGAACCTTTAACGTGCGCCATATCAAGTGAGCGATCGTATCAACTGAGCCTGAACGCCGTCCGCCCGCTGGTTCCGCGTTTTTGTGGTTGCAGCTGTTATTTTTCTTCTTTTAGTCTTCTTTGCCACC
>NW_027526422.1:28961991-29016636 GCF_048455015.1 Haemaphysalis longicornis
CTCACCCTCGTGGAACATGAATTACAGCAAGGGCAAGCAAAAATTGAGCACACGCTCACCCAGATCATACCTGGCAAGAGGAAGAAGGGAACCCTATACCTTCTAAACGTATACAGCAACCCATCACAAAGGAAGCAAAAGTTCAAGACGCTGCTACTCAGGGCTAGCACTGCAGCGGGTCGAAACACACTCGTAGTGTGCGGCGACTTCAATGCGATGCACCCTGCTTGGGGTTACAAGAAACAGACAGCTAAGGGAAAAGACCTACACCAAGACACCACGGACCTCGGCTACACGCTCATTACGGACCCGTCAAATCCAACCAGGATCGGAAACTCGGTTTCCAGGGATACCACACCTGATCTCACGTTCGTGAAGAACGATAATAAAGGAGTAATTACCTGGGCCAACACGGGAGTCGACCTTGGAAGTGACCATACTATAATTGAAATCAACATCCCCGAATACAACGACACCAGCATCAGGACGCACAAACTGGTCGACTGGAACGCCTTCAGAGACCGTAGGCCCAAAGAACACTGTGAAATCGAGGACATAGAAGCCTGGGCCAGGGAGCTTACCGAGGATGTACGAAAAGCGACAGAAACCATTGAGACGGATGCAGACATTGAACAAATGGACAGCAGACTAGCACACCTCATCGAGGCTAAACGGTCCTTGCTGGACCGCTGGAAGAAACAACGGCTCAATAGGCGCCTCAGAAAGAAGGTGGCTGAGCTCAACAGGGCGATCCAAGGACACTGCCGCGCCCTCTGCGTTCAGCAGTGGAATGAGATCTGCAACGCGGCGGATGGACAGTTACATTGCGGAAGGACCTGGAACCTCTTACGCCATCTCTTGGATGAAACTAAATCAAAGTCCCATCAACGTGATAGGTTAACCAAGCTTATGCACCGCGCCATACAGAAACACGGTGAAGAGGAGGTACTTAAGAAAATCAATGACAAATACTTACCGCCTACCCCAATTGTGCAACATGGTCCATACCAAGGGCTACCAACAAAAGACTCGATCGGGAAATCGATGTAGAAGAGGTTCGAGTAGCACTACACGACTTAAACAGCAAATCTGCAGCAGGCCCGGACCTAGTAACAAATAAGAGTCTCAGGAACCTAGACGACCACTCAATTGAAAACCTAACAAAATTCTACAACAAGTGTTGGAAAACAGGATCACTGCCGCGGCAATGGAAAACAGCCAAGACCATTCTCATCCCTAAACCAGGTAAACCGCCGGACACCGACAATCTGAGGCCCATATCTCTTACGTCGTGTGTAGGCAAGGTGCTGGAGCATGTCCTCTTGAATCGATGGCAGGATTACCTGGAGAGCGAGGATCTATACCCAACCACGGTTATCGGCTTCCGAAAGAGATTAAGTACCCAGGATGCGATGATTCAGTTGAAGCACGAAATCCTTGACGACTCCGGTGCCTCAAGAGATAATAAGGCAATCCTAGGGCTTGATCTCCAGAGTGCTTTCGATAACGTCAAGCACTCTGCGATACTGTCGCAAGTTTCTAAGCTCAACATGGGTGAACGCAGTTATAACTACATCCAGGACTTCCTAACGGGTAGAACCGCTCAGCTAAGGGCAGGCCATTTACAACTCGACGATAAGAAGCTCGGCAGCACTGGCACTCCGCAAGGGTCCGTGATATCGCCGTTACTATTCAATCTAGTAATGATAGGAGTAGCCAACAGACTCGCCACAGTGGGGATCCGGCACACTATCTATGCCGATGATATTACACTGTGGGTAGACAGGGGTAGCGACGGTCACATTGAGACCAAACTACAAGAAGCAGTCGACGCCATTGAAGAACATCTGGATGGTACAGGACTTGTTTGCTCACCAAGCAAATCAGAACTCCTAGTTATACCACCACGGAGGGGTCGCACTACGGACAGGCAACAAGGCACGATCAGGATAACTACGCGGTCTGGTCAAATTGTTCCCGAAGTCAGCAAGATCAGAGTACTCGGAATGATCATCGAACGGCACAGAAGAAACGGCGAGACTATCGCACGCATCACAGCCAAGACCGCGGACGCAATGAGGCTCATCCGACGAGTTACATCACGGAAGGCTGGCATGAAGGAGGACAGTTTGATCAGGCTAGTTCACTCCTTTGTGATCAGCCACATCACGTATGTCGCGGCATACCACAACTGGTTACAACACGAGCGTAATAAGATCAACGCCATCATTAGGAGGGCCTATAAGTCCGCGCTAGGCCTGTTTCAATCCACAAGCACGCCGCTCTTCCTCAAGTTAGGAGTGCATAATACGCTCGAGGAGATAGCGGAAGCACAACGTACGGCCCAGCTCGAGCGTTTATCTACAACGAGGACTGGAAGAAAGATCCTAGAGGACCTAGGATACATACGCCACAGCGGTGGTGACAACAAACTCACCATCCCGGATGAGATACGTCACCGGATCAGGGTAGATCTTCTACCAAAAAACATGCACCCTGACTACAACAAGGGCAGAAGGGCGGCAAGGGCTAAAGCCCTCGTCGACTTACACGCCCAGGATAGGCATGCTCGCTATGTAGATGCGGCGGAATATCCACACGAAGCCTTCGCTGCCGTTGTCATAAAGGCCACCACGGGAGACACTGTGACGGCGGCAAGCGTCAAGTGCACCGATGCAGAACGCGCAGAGGAGGTGGCCATCGCCCTGGCCATTACCGACGCAGGCTGCCAGTCGGTGATCAGTGACTCACGAACTGCAGTTCGGAACTACGCCAAGGGACGCATCTGCAAAGAAGCTTTGCAGGTGCTACGCAATGCATGTCTAGAAGGCGCAAGAACTGTTCGAGTGAAGTGGATCCCGGCGCATGCGGGCAAGGACGTGTCGAGTAAGAACGCAAACCACAACGAGACGGCACACGCGGAGGCGCGAGCACTCACCAACCGCGCCCCCGCAACTGACCGTCCAACGTGGTTCGGTGCTAAGGACCGAATGACAGACTATAGCGAAATAACCAAAGCCTACCGCCTGGCTCGGAGGACCTTCCCACCTCCGGACCCGGGGTTGAGCCGGGCGGAGGCAGTGCTACTAAGACAGCTTCAAACCGGGTCCCTACCCACCCCGGCTCTGATGCACCGAATGTATCCGGAAGCATACCCTACTGCCATGTGCCAGCTCTGCTGCAGGGAGACTGCAGACCAGAAACACATCTTATGGAACTGTGTCACGAGCCCAATGGAAGCGAGGTCAAGAACCATCCCGCCACGGCTTGCAGAAGCCGCAAGGAGCTACACCTACGAAAATCAACACTGGGCCGTCCAGCAGGTCCTGCGGGCGCTCGCCAGGCATGAGACTCGCGAGTCGGCAACGGCGAGCTCACGTCTCGGATGAGTAGCCACCAGGACGACGCCGAGGCCCGCGTCGCGGCGCGTAAAAACGTCGTTCTGCCGGCCTAAATAAAGTTTAATCAATCCAATCAATCCAATCAATGGGAGTTCGTGCACCCACCCCAGGCTCCTGGTAGCATTTAGTGGCTCCGGCTAGCTGCCAGTGGATGAGGAGCGGCATCGACGAAGGCGCTGTACGATTTTTCTCCAGCGTTGCGCTCCCAGCTTCGGGTTGTGGAAGCACTGCCGCTGTCGCTGTTCCAAGTGAGGCGAAGGGTAGATCGCATGCGCAGGACGCACCCTCACGAGCTGCAGTGAGCCGAGTTTGGCTTCTGAAGTTGGATCGCTCGAACCACGACTGGCTTTGCTCGGGCGTGCGGCCATACACGTTCACAAGCACGGAGCGGCCTGCCGCTGCTTGGTGTTTGTTAGGCTTTCTGCGACGATTGCGTTTGGAATTCTGCTGGGGGTTATCGCGCCGCCTGCCTTTTACACCATAGCAGTGTAACGAGGGTCCTGTCAGCTGAGAGGTGGTGCGAAAAGCTTTGGTTTCGCTCGCGTGCGCATTTGCATACGTTCGCCTCATCGGTGCTCCGGTATGGTGATAGGTTGTATATATATGCCACATTTTCGTGCTAACGTTTGTAGTGTGTTTTTGTCTCCTTCAGTGCGTCGGAAAACAAAAGGTGCATAAAACTGGTTTTGGGGACGGGCGCGGGAAGAACGGATCATTCTCGGCCTCACGTCGCAGATAGTACGGTGGCTGGTTGTCCGAGGACTGCTCAATCCGTGCGATAGGTATATATATGAAAAACGAATGCGAGATTACGCCTGGGAGGGACCGGTGTGAGATCTGTACTGGCTGCAGCCTTGAAAATAAATTGTTGATCACCCCAGAAGAGGGCTTGAGCGGCAATTGAAAAGATGAAAGCAAGCGTGGTTTGCTTTGTGAAATAATTTGAAAGGCTCGGATGTCGTACTGTGTCTTCTCACTTTTACACGGCGGCACACAACCCTTCGGTACAGGCGCAGCGCGATAAACCTCAGCCATTTCGTCCGACTACTTAGACCTCCCGATAAGTCAGCTGCGCGTGTCGGGTTGAGATTGCAGGCAGCGCAGCGCGCGATGCCCGATCGGCCCGGCACCGTACACACAGACGCACGTAGCGCGGGCGGGCGGCCGGGTGGGGCGCTAAAAATTACCGCTTGCGGGTCACTTTAGGGTGTACTTACCTTGAGTTTTGCCTTTTTATTTTTTATGACTAGGCTTACAGTTGTTGCTTTCGACTGAGGGTCTAAACAACCCCAAAAAAATCTTTGTTGCAATTGAAAATGAAGCTTAGGCAAATGCCCCAGGATAGAAAGAAGCGAATGTTTAGCTTTAATATAATTTTAAAGGCCGCTCACAAGCTCAAGTTAACGCGGTAAGAAAATTGCGTTTCTGTCCAAGTTCTAATGTGTGTTTTAGATCTTATACTGAAGTTATTAGCTGCTAAAGTAACGACAGCCCTGAGCAGTTGGGTGAGTACGAGGAAGTACGGGGGAACCTAAATAGATCTAGCTACGTTAATTACACCATAGCCAGCAGCGAGACGACAGGAGCCGAAGCCAAAGTAAAGCCAATAAGGCATGGGCGCCAGGCGGACGGACGATTGGATGCGCTGGGATATTTTTCGATCATTTAAATGCGTAATTTCAGTTTGTTTACCTTTTTCAGTGCTTTTCAACGTAAATTACCGTTCTAAACTCGAATGTAGCATCCGACACGACCATTATAATTGAATTGACCATTGAACCGACGCGACCATTGAATTGAAAGCAACAATTGTCACGTGACGCTCCCTCCTAAACTTTTCTTCCTCCATGTGCACTGCTGGCTTATGTGAGATGGTGCATGATGGGCGGCATCCCGATTCGTCTTGTCGTGCAGTACCGACGTGTTTCATTTCACCAATGAACACGGCATGAAAAACAAAATCACGAGCAATGTATTATGATGTACTAGGAGATAGAGGTGTGTCGTGCGGGGGGCGAAGCAATGGGGAGCGCGGGTTTCTTCAGTGATGAAATGTATGGAACGCGGGCGTTTCCCGGAGAACTCCTGTGGCAGCCAGCGCCACCTACAACGTTTTATAACCACCGGGTTTCAAACTCTTGAGTTATATAATGCCTTTTGTAAAACTTTATGCCATAAAGTAAACAAATAGGACCATTTAGGGCAGTAAATTCAGATAACTTTAACAAACAAAACTTGTGAAACCGTCTGGTGAGAACGGACTTCCAGTGGCACTGCTCAACTGAAGAGCTCCTCATCAGAACTTTTCATCGCGAGATGGACCCTCACCCTCGACCGGCCTCGGACGCCACACCTTTGTTATGATACAACCATGTTTCATTTTTTGTTCCCTCAAGCTCTTAGGCTTCTGAGCGCTCGTAAAATTTTCCCCTGAATCGAAGCCGTATCTAAAGAGCTGTAGGGGTGAGTCGCAAAATTCGAACAGTGAGGCCACAACACAGACGCGCTCACCTTCAATGCAAGCAAATACGAGAATCTTTGCAAGCTTATACGAGAAAATTTGCCCCAGCACCAGTCTCGTTGAAACTTCTACTATATAAAACCTTCGTTCGATCAAAAATGGAATACGCTTGGTGCGTCTGAGATCTCATCAACCTCATCACTGATCTTGAATCTATTCAAAACAGTGCGGTTCGTTTTATGCTATGCAATTATTCGAGAACAGCAAGTGCAATTCCTATGAAACTAACATTGAGCCTTCCCGAACTTGCTAAAAGGCGAGCCATTTCCCGTTTGTGTGTGTTCCACAAAATATTTTTTTTACAAGGAATATCGAAAACATGCACTTATTTCAGTACCATCGTATGTCTCGCCCCGTAGTGATCAAAAGTCCAATGTTGGAGTACCCATGTGCTAGGAAAATCTGCATTTTTACTCTTTCGTCCCAAAACGAGCTCTGAATGGAACCACCTTCCCGCCTCCATCATCACTATCACCGATACAGCTCATTTCAGGTCCGCGGAGTGCGACTTCTTGTAATTTTTTTACTACTGTTATATGCTGTATTATTTTTTATTCCTGTAAAAATACCACTCCTCTCTGTAACTCCTTGCGGCCCTGACAGTAAATAAATGAGATGGAATGAAATCACCGCGTACGTGAGCCTGGCCACATCAAAGAACTCTGTGCGTGTTAAAGTATAATCGTGACTCATTCATTACAGCGCCGACAAATCGACCAAATACCTCGCTTCATTGATTGATTGATTGATTGATTGATTGATTGATTGATTGATTGATTGATTGATTGATTGATTGATTGATTGATTGATTGATTGATTTATTTATTTATTTATTTAAAATATCTGAATTCAAAAGAAAAGAAAAAAGGAGGAAAGAAGGTGGCTATCCCATTTCCGGGATTCCACTGGCCTCCATCACCGCTATGGCTCTGTCTATACCAGCCATCGCTGGCAGGCAGGGTCATCGCCGCGCAGGATGGCCTCCCACTGTTCCCTTGACGAGTCTGTGAGTGGGTGTACTGTTGGTATTTACTGGCATGCCCGCACTGTGTGGTACGCGTCTGCCCTCTCCCTTCATTAAACGCCAAACATGGAAAGTAGTTCGCTTTATTTTCAACGGGTCTTAGATGAAGCTCATTGTAACTCATCGAAGCTCTGAAAAAGCTACTTGTCTTAATCATTATTTCAAATCAGTCTTTGCACCCCCTATTCAGGAAACCTCCCTCCTGTGCCTGAAACGATAGACCAACCTATGGGCCCCATAACTATCACTTATAATGGTGTCCTCAATCTGCTTAAAAATGTTTGTTTGTTTGTTTGTTTGTTTGTTTGTTTGTTATTTTGGGCATGATACACGTACATAACACGGTACATTTCAATTTTCATATTCTGTCGAAGTGATCGGGGCAATAGGCGTTCGAGACGCCTGTCGAGGCCCCGTATCTGAAGATTACACAACGGCAGCAGCGACAGCTTAACAAAGCACATTTAACAACGGAAGAATGCAGATTATGACAATATATTGACACACTGCAACGTAAGCGAGCATGCATAAACATAATTACAGGTTGATTTTACACCATAAAGGACAAGTGAACATAAAGTGAATATGTAATTCAAGAAATGTTAGAGACAGTAAAATAACCAAAAGAATTTTTAGCAAACTCAAAGTTGTAAACCAGAACAAACAATACCCAGACTAAAGGTGTTACTGAGATCGGGGTTGGTACTTATAGTGTATATGTGGCTTATACCCAATAAAAATAGAATACACAATGACATCGTATTCAAAACCAATGTGTCAAGTTGGTCAAGTTCAATGTGTCAAGGTGGTCAAGTTCGACAATTATTTTCTTTGAAATAAAAATAGTTTCACTTCTTTCTTCAGTACGCCGATCGAACAAGAACTTTGAAAAACTTTGGTAATTCCTGGGTAGTTGTTTAAAAAGTGGGGAATTTGAAAACCTAACGTTTGTTTACCATAAGATGTGCGAACCCGTTTTGTTAGGTATGGTTCATGCCTGAGGTCGTAACGACATTTTTCTCTTTTAAATTTATTGAGATACACGACAGGATCGGGTTTTCCATCGTGGAATATCTTAAAAGCTAAGCGTTGGAGATAAATATTATCTATTTTAAGGAGGTTATTTTTGTAGAAGTAAGGAAGGGTATGGTCGTCCCACTTAAGATTTTCTATGAATCGAACAAACTTTTTTTGTAAGATACAGATACGGTCTAAGTTGCCTTTGGTAGTGGTGCCTCACACGAGGATGCAGTAGCAAAGACGAGAATAACTTAAAGCATAATATAACTGGCACTTAAACCACCTAGGAAGAAAATTTCTAAATCTGTTTAACATGCCGATAGTCTTAGATAAGCTTATACGTAAATGATTAATGTGTTGTGTCCAGCTTAAATGTTCATTAAAAGTGACACCCAAGAATTTAACTGATGTCACCCTTTCAATCTTCTTGCCAGCTATTGACAATACAACACTGGGAATCATTGGCTTGTTCCAGGATCTAAATAGAATATATTTGGTTTATCCGTATTTAGTGCGATGTCATTTGTAAAGAGCCACAAATGAAGTTCCTTTAACTACCTATTAGCTTTCTGAACCACAATCTCGAGATTAGTTCCATGGAAAAACACATTCGTATCGTCAGTGATAAGACAATATTTGGAGTTTCAGGTTTAAGGACAATATCATTAATATAAGCAAGGAACAATAAGGGGCCCAAAATTGAACCCTGTGGCACACCATACCTTATGATTTCCGAGGTAGATTTGAAGTTATTGATCGTCACAAATTGACGACGATTTTGCAAATAACTTTTTACGAGATCGAGCGCAATTCCCCGAATGCCGTACAACTCAAGTTTGTTAAAAAGAATATCATGCTTAACAGAGTCAAATGCTTTTTTGAAGTCTAGAAAAATACCTAATGTATACGAATGGTTTTCAATATTTGTAATTAATTTTTCTTTAATATGTAAGAGTGCATTTTCCACAGATTTTCCTTTCTGGAACCCATGCTGTACATTTGCTATCACGTTATTAACTGTAAAAAAACTACTAAACCTTGTATTAATAACCTGTTCTATATTCTTAGAGAACACTGTAAGTACAGAAATCGGGCGATAGTTCCCAAGTACATCCCAAGCACCCCCTTTATGAACGGCGCATACACGGGCAATTTTCATCTTTTCAGGAAAAATACCGGAAGATAAGATATCGTTGCAGATGTGGGCAAGGGGAATACTTATAATATCTGCTGTTTCCTTTACCGGGCGAACATTGATATCATCGAAGCCGTTCGCACATGTATTTTTCATCTTTTTAATTATTGATTCAACTTCGTACGGTGACGTCGGTGCTAAAAAAATAGACGTAGGAACTTTATCTTTTATATAAGCCTTAAAGGAGCTACGTGGAAGGAGCGATTCACCAGACGTTAGGAAGTAACTATTAAATTTATCTGCCAAGGCCGTACCCGAGTACGAACAACCGTCAACAATGATTTCGTCTGGGATGGTTACTTTGTTAGGAGATACAAGGGATCTTAGTAACGTCCAAGTTTGTTGTGGTTTATCGCAAGCGGCCGAAAACTTATTCATATAATACATAGATCGTGCTTTCTTCAGTTCAGTTGTTAGATTATTTCTTATTTTTTTGTATTTTAACAATTTACCAATATCCTTAGTTTTTATAAACTCGTGAAACAAACGGTCTCTGAATTTCATTTTATTTAGGAGTTCCCTAGTAACCCATGGTTTCCTCGCTTTTCGGAGTTGTTTTTGTTCTAGTAGTGGGAAAACAAAATTGTAGGCTTCGCTAAATACCTCTACAAACAAATCGTAAGCCTCATTAGGATTTGCAGTATTTAAAACGTTTGCCCAGGTTAGTGTTGAAAGCATTTGTCGAAACATACCACAACTTATTTCGTTAATGAATCTGCGAAGAACCTTTCCTACCGCACTCTGGCAAGCATTCGCTCCAGATAAAAAACAAAAAACTGGCATGTGGTCACTAATTCCTGCAGATAAAACACCAGCACACATTCTGCTGGTGGATCGGATGGCATACCGAATTATGTTTTGCATGCTTGTTTTGAAATCATTGCCCACTTTTTGGTTACCTTGTTCACCATAACGCTCGCTACCGGTGAACTGCCTTGTGACTGGAAAACCGCTAATGTGGTCCCCATTCACAGAAGCGGCTCCAAAAGCAACCCCTAAAATTATAGGCCCATTTCCCTTACAAGCGTGTGCGGAAAAATTCTTGAGCACATAATTTATAGTGCAGTAATTAAACATTTAGAAAGCAATAATTATTTTACAAATTATCAACATGGTTTCCGGGCTGGCTTTTCCTGTACGACTCAATTGGTTGAATTTAGTCATGACATATTCTCCTCATTTGACCAAAACGAACAAATAGATTGTGTATATTTAGATTTTAAGAAATCCTTCGATTGTGCTCCTCACGCCTTGCTTTTACACAAACTATCTTTTCTTGGCTTAGACTGCAATTTAATGCAATGGATAAGGGTTTATTTGAAAAATCGCACGCAGCGCGTTGTTTTGCATGGGTGCCAATCTGCTGCAGTGAGTGTCTCTTCCGGTGTTCCGCAGGGGTCTGTTCTGGGGCCTCTGCTTTTTCTTGTTTTTATCAACGATATAGTAGCTGATCTTAACTGCAAAGTGCGTCTGTATGCTGATGACTGTGTCATTTATCACCTTATAACTAGTTTGCATGATACATGCCATATTCAAAACGATCTAAATTCAATTCAGCGCTGGTGTAAAAAATGGAAAATGACGTTGAATGCAATGAAATGTCAGCACATTACTTTTTCGCGCAGTCGTAAACCCATTTTGTCCAAATATGTTATTGACAATGTGCCCCTTAACACAGTTACAGATTTTAAGTACCTCGGCATTTACTTTTCATCCAACCCCTCCTGGAAAAGACAGGTTGAACATGTTTGTTCTTCTGCCTCCCGAACGCTTAACTTCGGCGCAATTTCAGGGCTGCCCCTCCTAAACTGAAAGAACTTCCTTATTTCACCCACGTAAGGTTCATCATGGAGTATGCGTGCGCCGCTTGGGACCCGCAACTTGCCTACTTATGGGAAATGTTAGAACGTGTACAAAACCGTGCCGCCCGTTTTGCCACGGATGATTACAATTTCCGATCCAGTGTTACATTACTTAAAAAGCAGCTTAACTGGGAACCCCTAAAAGAACGCAGGCAGCATGTCAAACTTAATTTGCTTTATCGTATCTATTTAAAAAAAAAACTGGCATTGATCCTGACATCTTTCTGTTTACCCCACATTTTGTATCTAGATGGCGTGACCATAGTTGGAAATTTCGTGAAATACCTTGCTGTACAAATGTTTTCAAAGATTCGTTCTTTCCTCACACCATTAGTTTGTGGAATAAGTTGCCAAGTGCTATAGTTGATTGTACCACTGACGCGCTTTTTAGTAAGTATCTGTTAGACTTGTAGTTGTGTTTTTATTTTTGTATTTATGACGATGTTCGGCGATGTGTTGTAGCCTGACTGCCACATGTATATGACCACATGTTCAATTTCCCCCTACTATAATGCCATCTTCGCGCTGGAGGAAATTAAATAAATAATAAATATATTGAGCTGATGACACTTAACCGCATGGATGTCACTTCCTTAACTGAGACCAAATTAATGAAGCACCTGAACACTCTAATATATAAGGTGTAGTAAGCAGCAAGCGTAGCACTCACGGTTGTTTTACCTCTCTTTATTGGTAGCACTAAAAAAGCACTTCTCAATGACATCATGGACATATATTAGACTTTTTTT
Organism: Haemaphysalis longicornis; assembly: GCF_048455015.1. Lineage (NCBI taxonomy): Eukaryota > Metazoa > Arthropoda > Arachnida > Ixodida > Ixodidae > Haemaphysalis > Haemaphysalis longicornis. Next base: position 28,973,764 of record NW_027526422.1, read on the forward strand.
GTTGGCCCGCTGTTCTTTCAATCCATTGAAAAGCCACTTAATTCAAACTCTGTCATTCGGTTAATTCGTACTTTTTGCGTGTGCATACCGGAAAACATCTACTACTTTACCGCAACCATGTGAAAATTTTCATGCTTATGTAATCATAACAGTCGAAAAATGAGAAATAAGCGCCTCAAGGCTTTAAGGGAAAAGGCGTTGCTAGATAACAAACGATCGAAGCGAAGCGCAAATATGGTAGACCGTGATGTTTCTCAACTTTCAAGCCCTATTCACCGTTTCTACGATGCGAATTAAAAACCAAAACAACGAACAGGCATCAAAAAACGTCTAAACATGATTTACTGCCTGCACTTATCGAAGCGGTCAAAACCACGTGGGCCAATGTCGCAAAAACAAAAAGGAAAACGCGCGATCACGCAATCGCGTGTCGCGTGTCAGCAAAAAAAAAAAATAAAAAGAAAAACGACACGGCAGTTACGAAAGTTACGGGATCGGAATTCGGCTTGTGTACCTTACGCCTCCGCTTTCTGTTAGGATTAGGATTTTAAAAAACGTTTAAAAATTAAACAATTGTGATATAAAATCAAAGCCTAATCATAACGTGGGCTGTCACCTTGCTCAGAGTCATATAGGTATATGATAACTCCTATAATTCAGACTTCGGATAATTTAGGCAAAATCCTGGGGTCACTTCGAGTTTGAATTATCGCTAGTCGACTGTATACTTATGGCAGAGCTTCTAGTCCGGCTGAGAGGACATTTGGGTGCACTGTGCCTCCGAGACATTTTTGTCCGTCACGTACACCGAAGGTATGCTGCTATTTCTCCATGTGTGCGGAGCAGGCGTCTCCTTAGGAACGTTTGCGTGAAGACATTTTCAAACTCGGACACGACATGTTTACCCGATTTGGTCACAGACGCGCACGAAATGAAGGTGGATAAACGGCCGCTCGTATTTCCTCGCCCAAGGGGAAAAAGAGAATAACTTCAGGTGAAAAAAAGAAAGAAGAAGCATGGAGGAAGAAGGCAAAAAGAAAACGCATCGACAGCATGCGACACAAGTCACTCCCACAGGCCCGCTTCAAAATGAGGCCCCCAAACGCGGCGTGTATACACTCGGCCTATGTGCACAGTATACCCTCGGCTTCTTCTTCATGTCACGTCGTCTCGGCGGCTTCAGCCGTTTCCTCAATCTGTTGTTCTTGCCCGGCGTCCTCACACACACATCGCTCGCTGTCCTCACAAAACGCCGTGGTTTCTCGCCGAAATACAGGCGTGAAATGTTCGTCGCACACACTCGAGAAGGTGGCAATCACGACGCGGCGAGAGGAAAGAATCTGCCCATTATTTTCCTTGAGAGGAGGGTGCCCGGTCGCATTCAGGGAGCGGGAAAAGAGGTGCAACTGTCTTCGTGATCCCTCTCCAGGAATCGCGGACAAAGAAGGCCCGCAAAGGCTCGTGCACAACGCTCGGGTGTTGAGCGCCATAGTTGCCGAAGCGCCGTCATCCCAGTGCGGAGAAGAGCGCACGGACCGCGGAATGAGCGTTGTTGTTCCCTCTTCACCTTGTCGACCGCCATCGGTATTGCGCACAGAGAAGGCTACATTTGTTGAGGCGACAGCCTTAGGTGTCTCATCAGGCGTGAAAAGTGGCCGTAGTCGTCGGCCGCCAAAATGGCCGCCGAAATAGCAAAATGGCCGCTGCTGTAAAGAGAAATTAAATTGGGTTCGTGTCAATTAAACTGCGGTTTTGTCAATTCTTCAGGTAGCCTCCTTACGTTTCTGCTGTAGGTATCGCGCTGTTCACATTACTGACGGCTTACTGTAGCGTTTATCGCTTCGTTTTAGCGTGAAGCTGTATATAGATAGGATTCATCAGATCGTCTCCGGTGACAGACTATAAGCGTAGACCAATTTTCGCTGTATAAAAATCCATAAAAATAAAAAAAAAGGGTCAAGTGACCTCGATATTTTAGTATAAAACTGCTTATGTTGCTCTTGAGAAAGCGTTTTCTTAGCAATGCACATGTGCGTATAGCTGAAACCGACTTTAGGGAATCTATGTAAGCTTCGTTTTTGTAAGTTGGCTTTCCCACATCATAGGTGCCCAGTGAAGCATGACCATCTATGGAGGGCGTATGATTACAGCCCCACTTTATAATCTTTTCCACCGCCACCGCCTCTTTCTCGAGTCGTGTATACCGTATTTTCGCGCGTAAAACGCGTACCAGAAATGCGGAAATTTCAGTGGCAAAGCAAGGGTGCCGATAATCCGCGGGATTTTTTTAGTGCATCTTCACAGCAATGCGCGTTGTGCCGTGAAGCTCCTACACAGTAACACTGACTAAGCCTCCCATTGCAGCGATTGCGCAAAACATACAAGGACAAGGATGAACAAACAAGGACTAGCGCACTCTAACAACTGAATTTTATTAGTGAATCGTGACTTTTGCCTTGCAGTCAGTGTATTCTACTTGCTAAATACTAAGCTTTTTCTGTCTACATAGGGTGTGATGTGTTGCTTGAGCTGTAGCTTTGGTGCAGCCTTTCCTGTATCAAATGTGCGGGCAATACGCGAGATTTTTTTTTCTTTCCCGGCGGGCTTAAAGGGGGGGTGCGAATTATATGCAGGGGCGGGTTATACGCGCGAGAATGCGGTACTCTTCGGTACGCGCGGCGTCTCTCTCCCCTCTGATATTGAGCAATGCAAAAGCACTCTTCGACGGCCACCTGTGCGGCGCACTAAAGACGTCATTGTCTCTACCCACCTATCGCGTGCGTCCTTAGACTGACGTAGAGATTGTGTAACCATCCGCAACTTCGCAGATATCTAATGTAGCTAAACCCGACATAACAAATCTTACCAGAGTGCCAGCGTCACTGCACTTCCTTCTTCACTGAAGGGAAGGGCTCTGAATTTTTTTTTTCGTTAAATTTTGCCCAAACCTCGAAGTTACGCAGTTTGCGGGCAATCACGTGAAAGCGGATGTGTTGCGTTTCATTTTTTTCCCGCAACGTCATTTCCGGATCACTTCTGATCCCCCATCTGTCGCCTTGTATATGTATACCCTCGCCCATTGTGAAAAACAAGGGCCACACGCAAGATATTCTCCTTCATTTGAATTCAACACTGTTTCAAAATATAACTTCATTTCTGTTCCCGTGCACTTTTCACTTGAGCCATAATGCAAAATTAGAAGAAATTTCGCTCTCAAAATTGCGCACGCCGGTGCCAGAGGCGGATTCATAAGTTATAACTTCGGCAACAGCAAAATACGCGCGCAATCTGCTACCATTTTTGCCTTATGCTTAGGGTTGTTCGTTTTCGTGTTTTATACCTTTTTTTAAAATCGGGGAGTATAAAGTGGGTGCTATTTTAAAATTAAAAATCGGGAAGAAATCGCGTTTTTTTTCTAAACTATTCCTAAATTCGGGTTTTTTTTTTCTGGTTAAATCTACAGATGTACTAAGTAATACACTCAGTGTATTTTATCAGAAGGTATCCGAGCTTCTTAATCAACTCTAACGCGTTTTCAAAGGTGAAGGCTTGGGCGATTTGGTGCATAATTACAAAGAGGGGAACAGCGCAACACAGGCGAAACACAAGAAGAAGAAATTGAGAACCACGAGCGCTGGCTTACAACTGACTTTATTTTTCGGCATGTCACATATATACGCTGACAGTCAACACATACGGGAAAGGCAGAAAAAAACACGAAAGCTGGCGATAACGCAACCGATCGCCACACTACACCAACGCCATGTGCCACAAACACGTGCTGAACTATCTGTGAGGCAGAAAATTAATCTCTTTTTGGGAGAAGGACAATGTTTCGTCTGTGTTGCGCTGTTTCCCTCTTTGTAGTCTTTTTTCAAGCAGGCAATCATGGGGACATGAGGGTTTTCTAGCAAATACTCTCCGAAATTTGATGTTTGTTTGGAAACGAATCAGTAATGATGACAGTAAAGAGCACTGATGGCATCTACGAAAGGAAACATTTTATTCACAAAAAAGCTGGTCATCGATTTTTTACACATCCTTGTTTACATGAATTATCGTCTACATGCACAACATGTCGGCCTCCACCCAGAGACCTGTGCGATCGTTGAACAACATATCTCAGCCAGGAGAAAGTTCTGTCGACATCACAGCTTCCGCTAACTAGGCACAACAATGTAAGTGCGGCATTTTAGAGCCTTGCGTCAGCGCGCGGCAGAGTCTTGCCGATACTCAATGAGTTCGACAGCTGTGTTTGTGGGGCTTGCTTCCAGCAAGTACTGGTTGAGAATGGCGGACCGTCAGCGCACGGTTGTGCAGATCGCTAATTTGAAAAGTCCATTTGGGGAGAAATCGGGTTTAACCAGATTCTCCTGAAACATATTCGAGGTGTAAAAATAGGGTAAAATCGGGTTTTACCCGAAAACGAACACACCTACGGTTATGCCGCTATTCCAGGAAAAAAAAAACAGCACAGAATATCAGCAGCCTGCACTTTAAAGGGACCCTGCAACACTTTCGAAAAGCGCTTTCACTCTTTCCTTCGAGTCTGGAACAACTGCGAAAGCTACAGTTATCGCCAGCACGGAGTGGCACTGCGTGATTTGCTCGTCGCACCAGATAGGCCTTCCGCTTCTGCTTTGTTTCCGTGGCTTTTTTTTTTTTTTTTAAGTTGCTATTGAAAAGCGTTCATTGCTGCAAGTGAAGTAAAACCGGCTAAGAGCCGCTACATGACCTTAGTGACGTAATTCGGGCCGTCGAAGAACGTCGAGACCGGGAAAGAGAGAAAAATCTTTTGAGCGAGTTTCCAACTTATCTGATGAGCATAGAGCAGTAATTTTTGGCTGAGGTACTTTGCGACCCCCTAATCCAAGTACTGGGTGTGTTGGATGACTATGTTCTGCAAGCATGTAAGATAGCAAAAAAAGTTTTAAAAAGTGTTGCAGGGTTCCTTTAAGCACGGTGCACGGTGTAAGAATATTCTTACACCGTGGCACGGTGACAGCTTTCGTAATTCCAGAATCGGCGGACACTCCTGCACGGCTACCGGCAAGCGGGCACCCTAATAAGCGGCAAAGTGGCCCGTGTGCTGGGCTGACGTCACGCACGCATTGGTCGTGTGCATTGGTCGTATTCCGCTGCATGAACTTGCAAGATTTGTCACCCTCTTCCCCGGACAAGGTAAAACTGAGCTCTCGGAAAAAAAAAAAAGGCTGAGGACACCTAAGCATGTCTTATTCGTTGTGAATGCGAAAGCATTATGTCTCATTTAACGGCCTCCATTTTTTTTTCACGCCTAGTGTTCTTGAAGGGCTTTATAATCTTGCCGCTTGAGACGCTTTGTTTTGCGATACGCCCTAACGCTTTTGATCTGGCTGCAATCTGGCTCCTACGCGCTACGCCGCTGCTAGTTCCTACCGCCGTGTATACTGGGTGAGTTGACGTTGGCGAATTTCACTGACTGTCTGTTCGTTCGTTTGGCTGCGTTCTTCCGCTGCCTTACTTTATACAGTGCGACGTGCTGCGTTGGTGGCAACCTCTCGCTGCTGTCGTGTTTAAGCTGGCGCAATGGAACGCCTCGCACAACGGAGCGCTTCCCAAAAAGCGGTTTCCCGGGGTCCGCCGCCGATGCCGGCTTTTTAATACGAATTCACAATTTTTAATTTAAATTCACAAATACATGAAGATTTCGCTGACGTCATATCCGTCCCGTAAGCGACGCCTGTAAAACGTAGCAAGCGACCTGTAAAGGGTGCACTCCTGCTCCCAGGGTCTTCTTGCGGGGAAGCAACCTTTAGTACTAAAGAGTACATTATACTTAGGGTTGTTCGTTTTCGGGTTTTATATTTTAACACGAAAGTGTTTTATGCCGGGATACGCCAAGATTTTATTGACGCCATATCCCTCACGGAGATGACGGCAGTACACCTTTGCCGAAGCGACCCACCAGCAGGACGTCGCTCGCCAATCACGCCCACAAGACAGCCACCGACCCGCAAATCATGCTCAGCGGCAGATTTCGCTGCACATTTCACTTTCGTGTTTTACTGATTCCTGTAACAGAGGAATCAACCACGGTTTTTATTTTTTCGCTTATTGGACTTACCCTCTGCGGTGCGGTGGCTGATCGGCTATGGCGTTGTGCTGCTAATCCCAAAGAGGTGGGTTCGATCCCGGCAGCGCTGGTAGCTTTCTTGGTAGACGCGAAAAGAGAAAACACCTCGTGTGTCGAGATTTCGACGCACGTTAAAGATCCCCAGGGGGCCACATAAATCCGGAGTCCTCCACTACGGCACGCCTCATAGTCCAATGTAGCTTCGGCGCGTTAAATCAATCAATCAATCAATCAATCAATCAATCAATCAATCAATCAATCAATCAATCAATCAATCAATCAATCAATCAATCAATCAATCAATCAATCAATCAATCGCTTATTGAGCTTTTATTGTTTTGGCATTAAAATATCTTCGCTTATTAAGCGGACACGTCCGTATATGGCCACCCGTGCCGGCAATACCCGTTCGTGTTGCCTTCAGTCACCGCAATATGCGGAGTTTGAATATACAGGCCTTACCTGTCATTCTATCACATGTTCCACCTGACGCTGAGCGCATGCGTGATAGGCGTTTAGGAAAGGAAGCGTTACTGCTGTGGGCAGACTGATGGAACAGTGATGGTGATTTTAAAGCTCGCTGCTATAGGAGATCCCTACATACATACGCACATGTCCATATATACTCGAACATATCTGCACACATGCACACACGTGAGAACGCATGCACATACATACGTAGTCTAGAATTCGCAGGGTATGAAGACGGAGATGGGAAGATCTCTCTCTCTCTCTCTCTCTCTCTCTCTCTATATATATATATATATATATATATATATACATATATATATATATATATATAAGAGAAGAAAAACTTCGAACAAGGTAAAAGCACAATTGTGGCCAACGTTTCAGCAAAGAGAACTTGCTTTCCTCAGGGCGAATATATATATATATATATATATATATATATATATATATATATATATATATATATATATATATATATATATATATATGTAGCGAATCAGAATAGGAAATGAGGGGCTCGTTGAAAATAACACAGAAATAAGGGTTGGCAGTCGAGAAAACCTCGGAAAGCAAAGGGGAGGATGTGGTAGATCATTGAAACAGATTAAGAATTTGGAAAGAAAGAAAGAAAGTGAAGAAAAAATGCCCGCCAGGTGGGATCCGAACCCACGACCTCCAGAATACCGGTCTGGTGCGATAACCACTACGCTACCGGCGGGGCGATTTTCCCATTCACTTTCTGGGGTATTTATGTTAGGTATGTTTGTTTCCTGTGCTTGGGGGTGGTAGCCAGCGCCATTCGGACTAATCGGGGTGAAGGGGACCTTCTTTTTAACCCCCGGGTCGTGACTCGAGTGTCTACGACATGTCCAGAGTGGTCGACCAGCTTTGAACCCTCTTAAGCTCCCTTTGGCAACAAGACTGCCAGAACAGAGGCCCTCGCTATGCATGTAGCGAATCAGAATAGGAAATGAGGGGCTCGTTGAAAATAACACAGAAATAAGGGTTGGCAGTCGAGAAAACCTCGGAAAGCAAAGGGGAGGATGTGGTAGATCATTGAAACAGATTAAGAATTTGGAAAGAAAGAAAGAAAGTGAAGAAAAAATCGCACCAGACCGGTATTCTGGAGGTCGTGGGTTCGGATCCCACCTGGCGGGCATTTTTTCTTCACTTTCTTTCTTTCTTTCCAAATTCTTAATCTGTTTCAATGATCTACCACATCCTCCCCTTTGCTTTCCGAGGTTTTCTCGACTGCCAACCCTTATTTCTATATATATATATATATATATATATATATATATATATATATATATATATATATATATATATGAACCCGGTATTCTGGAGGTCGTGGGTTCGGATCCCACCTGGCGGGCATTTTTTCTTCGCTTTCTATCTTTTTTTCCAAATTCTTTATCTGTTTCAATGACCTACCACAACCTCCCCTTTGCTTTCCGAGGTTTTCTTGACTGCCAACCCTTATTTCTGTGTTATTTCTACGAGCCCCTCATTTCCTATTCTGATTCGCTATATATATATATATATATATATATATATATATATATATATATATATATATATATATATATATATATATATATATATATATAAAGGACAGTGAATCACTATTGTAGTAAGAAATACCTTCCCTTTCCTCACCCCACGCAATGCATTCATCGAGCATTGGGTAGCATATACTGCTGAGATGGATGAAAAAATTGCTCAGCATGCGAGCGCGCGAGCGCGCGTGTGTGCGCGCGTGCGTGCGCGTATGTTTGTGTGTGCGTGCGTGTGTGTGGGTGTGTGGGTGTGCACGCGCTTATTTCCCGCTCACCTTAGATTTAAGAGAAGTTGTGCCCATCTTCGTTAACTTGGTTACTCCTGATGACTATTTTTATTTTTTTAGAGTATAGTAACACTCGTAGCGCTCATCTGTATAGCTTCGGGCAAAATTATTATTTAAATTAGACAAAGTGCCTAATGAGTCGGGTCAATCCCTGATGGGCAAACATTTAAGGCCAACTTCATGTTTAGGCTAACTAGCTTAAGAATAAGTCTAGTAGCTGTTGTTAGTATTTCATAAGTTCCATGTTCTTTGCCGAAGCTCGTCGCAGCAGAAATGTATACACAATCTTGAGCCTTTCAACTTTTTTTTTTTCCTCGGCAGCAATTATCTCACCTAAACGACTTTTCCGCTCACTCGAGGAGAACGTCGCCGTCGTCGATTTGCGAGGCTGTTGAACCCTCTTCACCAACGCGTCGCCCGCGCGTGTAACAGAAACAACGAGCGATGTCTGCAACTGCGGAACGCTCTCCGATTCTGGCGGGCGAGAAGCTGTCAGCCCGTGTCGGGTTCCTAAGATTCCCTAAGCCCAGTAAACCGCGGAGGAATTTTTGTCTAAAAACGCGCGACGTATAGTGCAACCAACCACGTACCCCTCCCCCTCACCCGCATCTGGCCAGCGTGATATTTCTCCGTCAACAGGAATCTGCTTTTCTTCCGTTTTTGGTCTCTTCTCTCCGTCGTCTGGGCAATGGTGAAGGGTTTTGCATCGTCGTTCTATGCACTCCAAACTCGCGGACACGCATTCGAGCAGCGCATTTCCCGTCCACCAGCGGCGCGCTCTCGGCGTTCACTTCGCGGGCGATGTCGTCGCGGTCGCTAGCGAGCGTTGACGCTGCGGCGCTGTGTCGTCGTGTTAACCGCGTGGTGCGCGGACCCTGACCTTCGCTCCTAAAGGGCGCTAGCACGGTTCGCGATGGTTGGTTTCCTTGTCGTGAAAAGCTTCTCTCGGCGACATGTAGCCCCGAGGAGGAGGCTGTTGCTGTAGCGAGCGCTGGTGCCGCCGCCGTCTTCTGCTGCTTTTGAGGGGAGCACACAAACGCGTGTGGCCATATTTTGGCCCGGCGGCGGCGACGTGCGTGCGAGCGTGGATGGTTGGCCTCGCGCCTTCCTCCCTGCCGCCTCTTTGTTGCCGGCGGGCGCGTTTAATGTTCTCCGTTCAATGTTGTTGACACGCTGTATGACTGCCGCCGCTGTGGCCCCCACGGCAGGCGGGACGCTGATAAAATGACTCCGCGCGGGGTGCACATCTGGCGCGTGACGAACGCCTTCAGGCGCGTCAATAACGAAAGAAAAGAAACGTTATAGTATTAAAGTGCGCAATTAGGAAAATGTAAATAACAGCGATTCGCTTCTGTAAAATTATATAGTACAGCTTTCTGCGAGCAAAAAATAAACCGAGATTCATGGTGCCAAGGGCCGAGGGTATACGTGGACTGAGGCGAACCCACTCCAGCGGGTGACGGCTCAACGACCACCGTTTGCTCGCTTAAACTTTAATTCTCTCTCTCTCTCTATCACGGTGGTGTCAGCTTAACGACCTTCTACAATGTTTAATGGAACACTTTACGAGAATTAAATCTGCGATGTGTGAAAATGCGATGCGGGAGAAAATCGCACGCAGTGCTTATTAGGAAATCGAAAATATTTCATCCGGTTTGTGGGTGCACTCTCACTCATACCGTGGGTTCAATTACAGCGTTACCCAAAGTTGTTTTTTTTTGTTCAATTAAAAAACTACTTGACGCATTCGGACATACACGTAGCATTGTTACGTTACTTCTCTCGCTCTCCTGGCAAAATTCTGAAGGAGACCTCATAATGTTCATTCCATGCATCCAGACAGCAGGGCAGCGTCAAATGGTTACTTTTCTGTTATGTGAATACCGAACTTAACGATGAAAGCTCCCACTTCATGTGTTGTACGCACCGTTCCCCACTTTCATTTTTAATCTTGGACACAACAAGTGAATACTCGCCTCCGCTCGATAGCAACTTATTAAAGAGCTTTCTTTGTCGCCCTGCTGACGTATGTCGTGTCGAAGACACACTGCAGGAAAGCAAACTTTCTTTGACGATGAGGATGAGTGATCGTGGGTCACGAGGTTGGAATCGAACCTGGGTTCCTCGTGTTCCGAAGACGACGTCAATCCAATTGCGCTATTTGGACATATAGTCGAAGCACTTGGGATTTGGAGAGGGGTGCATGGGCATGGAAATTATACAGATAAATTGATTGATTGATTGATTGATTGATTGATTGATTGATTGATTGATTGATTGATTGATTGATTGATTGATTGTAGAAACACTTTCTTGCCGGGAGACCATCGACATTGCAATATGTTGAGAGAAAAATAAATTTGAATTTGAATTTGAATTGATTGTGGGTCTAACGCGCCAAAGCTTCACAGGCGATGAGGCGCGCCGTAGTGGAGGGCTCCGGATTAATTTTGACCACCTGGGGATCTTTAATGTGCGCCGAAATTTTGAACACACTGACGTTTTTGCTTTTCGCCTCCATCAGAAAAGCGGCCGCCGCGGCCCGGGAATCGAACCCGCGTCCTTGGGCTCAGCAGCACAAGACCATAGCCACTGAGCCACCGTGGCGGGTTTAGACAGAAAAAATTATTCCCCTCTCCGTCTATGTTGAAAGCGGAGCTTTCTTCGTGCGAATCAAACGGCGAAGGTTCAAAGTCAAAGTCGTTGCGATCAAAATTTCAAACTGCGTGCAAGTCCAAGTCAAAGCTCAAGTAGTCATATTTCCGAAATCTCGTACACACGGGCGTTTTTGCTTTTGGTCGCTTTTCTGATAGAGGCGAAAAGCAAACAAGCCCGTGTGTTCGAGATTTCGGCGCACGTTAAAGATCCACAGGTGGTCAAAATTAATCCGCAGCCCTCCACTGGCGCGCCTCATCGCCTGCGTTGCGTCGGCGCGTTAAACCCTACAATCAATCAATCAAAGTTCAACCCGTGTGCGAGTCAAAGTCCAAACTCAGACCACTACGAAGGAATCCCCCACGAGAACGCTGCGCGTTCAACCATCGTCGTCGTTAGACGGAGGGGTGCATGATTATTTTCCCTAAACACGGAGAAATAAAAACAATAACGAAGGTATTTCTAGTTTTGAAGGACGAATAACAAATTTCACACCGTCTTAGAAAAAAAAAAAAGAAAAAAGACGTCACTCCGTATCAGTGAAATAGTTTTTTTAAAGTCACCGTATACACTTCAGTGTGCACATGTTTTGTCGGCGTGTTTAAGCAGACCCATTTTCGAGGCGAAGCACCTTAGGACCTCGCTTTGTCCGTGGCTTGTCCCTTGGCGTCCGTGTACACAGTGTTGCGCATGCGCGAGGAGCATTGAATTGGATTGGATTTGGATTGGGTTGCATTGGATTGGATTTGATTAAATTGTGTCGGATTGGATTAAATTGGAATTGTATATAATGTACACACGCGTTGTCACTCATTTACATGCGTGAGTGGGCAATGCCACGGGTGATTTACGGTAAGAACGATCCCCAGTGCTTCGCCCACTCGTCATGATTCACTTCGTGGAGATGCGTGAATGTTTTGTCGTTCAGGGATGGCAATTGAATATTACCATTCCGCAGGGGTCATACTTACAGGACAGGGAAGGGGAGTGTCTCCGAGCTGCGTTGGTACGTGTGTTTCAGTTACACCATAGTTAAAGAGCAAGCTGGAGCAACAGGAGGTCATGCAATCCCTCATTTTCGCACTCTATTGCAACTTTTTGGATTTGCTATAGACTCGCTGTACATGTTAAGGGTTAGTTATAGATTGACTATCCTAACTTGAATCACTCAACAAAGCCTCAAAGTTTAGTTTTACTACTTCTACTAACGCCACTCGGCACGTACTCCGAACAAGAATGTGTTGACGAAATTATAGTTTCCTGTTGCGGCTACCTACCATATTGCTACGTATGCCTAATGAACGCGCGTTCTCAGTATACGGTTTACGAGTGCGGCTAAGTTGTTTCCCGGCACTTGCAAAGACAGAGGGAGAGAGAGAATTTATTTTGACTGAAAGGGCAGGGGGAGGGAGGTTAAGATGTCGGAGAGTTCATGATATCTGGGGGCACTTGCACATGGTCCCTCCTGTGACCTTCTGGGTGAAGTCCGTGTTCTTCTTTTCTGGTCTCCTGCATGGCCAGCGTGCACCACTACGGTGTACTTCTTCTGTTCAATCTTGCAACGACGGCCTAGCGAGAGCGGCTGATGAGGGGTGTAGATGTCGTTCTATTTTTCAGGAGGTGGTCTACAGCGTGCAACTTCGCGCATAAATTGCACAAATGCCGTAGCGCTCAGACGGGGCGCCGAAAGATTTTGCGGGAAGCGAAACCCTTCTTCCGCCGAACAAATGTGCAGCGTCGATGACCCGCGCCTGTCATCCTGACAAGCGCGAGGGGCCGACAGGCGCCAAACCGATCCTTTCTTACTTATTTTCTTCATCTTCCCCCTTATCGCACTCAGGTTTCAATGGGTCGGTGCTCGGGCGCCCGGCGCTGTCTGACTGGCAGCGATACGGGGCCCAATTGGAGCCCGTCTCTGATAGCGCTTGATTTGAGAGCGCCGTGCAAGCCCAAGCCGCGCGTCTCCGAATCGAGTGACGACGGGTATCGCCACGAGAGGAACCTTGAACTATGCGGACATGTTCCCGACCACTTGCGCTGGGGACACCGTCAGGCCTGTGTATGCGCTGCTCCGCTTAACACAGAGCGCGTGACCGCCACAAGACCCTTCCCGCCTATGTCTGTCAACTTTCTCATGCCTGCACTCTTAATCTGGTTCCACGTAAGATCCACTTAGTAACTGGAACTTTTTTGCAAAAAAGTTCCAGTTATATAATTGGAACCGTGTTCCACATATCCTGAAAATTAAGTGGAACAGTGAACCACATATTTTTGCAACTAGATTATGTGGATCGGTGTTCCAAATAAAAGTATGCGGATCACTGTTCCAAATAAAATGGTAGTTTAAGTTACTGGAACATTGGTCCATGTAAAATGATTATGGAATTTATCCGGTGCGCCGTTCCAGGTACCTTCAGACCAGCTGTTTATATAAAACGGTGTTCCTATAGACAATGGGAAGCTTTCTATGGGACTCCACTTTTCCAATATTTCTGCTTTCCTGTCGGTATACACCGAGGTCATATGCCAGGCTGGCGGATGCATTGGTATCAGCAGGAAACCGCAAGCACCATTTTAACACAGCCTTGATATATGATCCGCAGTCATACCAACAATTGGAAAGCAGAAACCACCGCAGCAGTGTGGTCCCTGACAGTTCCCAACAGTTGCCTATCAGAGCACAGTTCTATATAAAAGTTGGTCTGAGGCATCTAGAGCGGCACAGTCTTTGGCTTCACCCGCAGAATCCTGTGCTGGGTTTTAGCTGCATGTAAAAGAAACAATATGCTTGCATTAAAATACACACGAAACAAACTATTATGACTCCTACACTGCTTTTCAACATACTATACAAATTTATTGGGTGTTAGTATTCATACATTTCAGACTTGAATAGCTGTCTATTTTAAATTGCACAGAAAATGACCAACGTACAAGGAATAAATACCATAACGATAACACTAGGCTCCAAGTGGCATTTTGACATATTCACTTTTACTCAAAAACATGGTTAATAAAGACGGTATTGGGGTCAACTGCTTCACAATTAAATAGACGCGTGCGTCTACCGCGGCACTGAGACAGACATTATACAACAGTGAGCATCAAATATGCTGTCAGATAAACAAAGGTAATTCAAAGGCGGAATTACTCATTGCGCTTGTCATACTATGTTAGTATGTTTACGCATAACTGTTTGGGAAAATACCGTTTGCTATTAAATTGTAGGGAAAGGCCTAAAAACAAGCCATACACGGTTGTATCATCACAAACCTACAACAGTGCAGTGCAAGAGTTTAGGTAAACAACGCTCGAGTCAAGATTAACGATAAAACATTTTGACACGAGAGGTCACATGCGGCAGTATGCCAAAATTAAAACATGATTATTAAATATAGTAGTTTCCTGACACCAGACGTAAGTGTAACATCAAGCTATTTGTAGGCAAAATAGACTTTATAGCGTCCTCAAAAGGCATTGACTTAAGGCACGTTACTTGACCAAACAATATGTAGTTGTTTAAAATAATTCATCCCAGCAAATCTCACAAAAGCCAGCGTGAATCTTATATAATTTTGCAAACGAGGTAGCTGGAAGCATGTTACACATATCAAAATTAACAAGCAACCTAATTATATACGTCATCAATTCAAGCGGGAACAAGTCAGACATCCTTAAGAAGCAAACAAGCCAGCGTTGAATAATACAGGGGACCAGTTTTACAAAGCATACTTGAAAGCATTTTTTCCAGCCTCAACGTTTTACCTTAGGTAAAATTCACAGTTGCGTGCTATAAAAACCCTCCCGTCTTGCTGTCGGTGTAATTGTGACCAAAGCCCTACTTCTTCCAAGTAAGAAATGCAACTTTGTTCAAAGGAGAAGACTTGTTCAAGCCAAATACGCACATTTTAAATTCTTCTATGGCATGGCTGTCAGCTCACATACACTACTAAAATTTATCAATGAAGGCGGAAGCCATCTGCGTAAATAAGCACTGTCACTTTTGCATCAGCAGCAGCACTGCCACGAAAAAAAATCTCATGAGCTACACTTGAATAATAGGAGGTTACAATGTGGTGCCATGAACTACATTAACACCCACTATAGATTTAAAGACAGCCTGCGCATTGCGCCAATGATGAAAAATAAGGCACGACTTCAATGTTCAGTTGACATGAAACTTGCATGTGCCAGTAACTTAAACCTCTTCATCTGATTTCACCCCCTTCATGCCTTTCATTTGACCTCCTTCATGCCTTTCAAGAGATACTTTAACCTCTACCAATAATTTAAAATCCCAAGTAGAGCTGAACACTTGAAGTATTTCAACAGACTCCAACTTAAATGACACCAGGCCACTGGCAAATTTCTCATGCTTTCCAAGAACTCCCTGCAAAAGTCCCAAGAACTCTTCAAAGGTACACAACCATAAGAACATGATGACACGATGAAAAAGATGACATATGCGGCGAAGAGGATGACCACATCCTGAAGTGACAATGCAGGCGTCGAATCCGTGATGTGTTTCTTGCGGGCAATATTGATGGCGCCAGTCCCTTCTCTCAGAATAGCCGGGCCTCGAGAAGACTTACTGCTCACCTCATGTACCTTCAAGGAAACAAGAATATTTTGTTACATGGTTGCTTTAAATGAGAGAGTTGCTTAGGCCCTTTCATAACACAGTAATTGATTTAAAATCAGTGATTTCTTGGGTTTTTTCTGGGAGTGCTGCTAAAGGTGAAAGTGCGCTAAACAATATCACCACAGACAATCAATGAAATTGCCCTGATTCTGGAAAGTATCCCACCTTGCTGCCTCGGTATCCTTAATATAAGGTTTTTTATTCTTGACAGGTTTCGTTTATTAATCAAATAATAATTACTGTAATCACCTTTCGGCATTATATTTTACACACCTTCTCTCTGCAAAAAATGTTCTCTGTACTGTATAATGTGCTCCCTAGAATGCTGTAATTAGGCTGGCTTAATATAACTTACAGCTAAACGATGTTTCTACCGCAAAGAAATAAATGGCCAGTCATAGGAAATCATAAATATCGCACTGTGGCAGAAAATTCTTGAGGAATTCGTTCCACCTAAAATATTTCCCTCTCGATATGTATTACCTCCACGGTTCGTAGTGGTATGAGGCAGAAGTTGAGCTTACTAATGCTGAACTAGGCTGTTGCACCATTTTCTTATAAATCACAACTATAGCACATTTTCTTGCAGACGACACTTTCTGTGCTCTAAACAATTCCCTTAAAAAAATTACCCCTTATTTAACCACCGGTCAAAATCCAATGCAAGCATTACTCATGCTACGGCTGTATTTGGGAGTATTATTGGTGCTACGGGCGTATTAAAAGCGGGAAATTTAAATCGTCAGTTGCCACCGTATTGTTGTAGCAGCAACCACGTTGGGCGTGTCCGTGGTGCTGGCAAATCACAGCAACAACTCTCAAGGTGTAAAAGCTAAATATTTACAAAACTTAAATACAAAATATTGTTTTTTTGGCCACTGTTCGATCATCCGTAATAAGCGTAATGTGAACACAATGGCCAATATTGGCGTTCACGATAACTTCTTAACAGTGAGATTCTATTAGGATGAACAGCCCCAGAAATTGAGTCCCGCAAAAACAAAATGCCAGCTTACCAGGGACGCCTCAAAGAGCACTTTCGCTGACGTGTTCCGAAAAGCTCCTACTGTCACCTTGAGCCACAGGCCAAGCTGTCACTGAAAAGAAGTAACAAGTTTCAAACCATTAGTTACAAAGAAACTACCTAAAAACGCGCCATGAAAGACCCAAAAAAGGCAGTGCGTACTTACTTGTAGAATGCAATGATTTCATCCTGTGCAAGAGCTTTAATGTGTTGCCTTCTGATGATACACTTCCAAGAAGGGGTCCAAATACAATTAAAATGGCCATATGCATTCCTTGTACAGCTGTTTTAGGTCTATCTTCGCCCTATTGCCTAGAAAATAAACAGTACAAAATATCAGAGAATAAATTTATGCTTTGCTTTACCCAGGGAGCACGAGAAAATATTGAACAATGTCTGATTCGTTCTACGAAAGTCGAATGTCTTTTTTACAGCGGAAGCCCTGGTAATCTTTCCTTGCTAAACAATTTGAGATATAAAAATATTTGAACATACTTTAAGCTCACCTGTCCTTGGTCTATGCGAACTGGTGAATATCTGCACAATATGCACGACTCAAAAGGTACTCTTTTGTGGCTTATGAGCTCCACAGGGCATTCATAATCCGCCACACTCTCTTCGACGACCCTTCAGCATGCCGAAGATGTCTTCAGCCAGTAAATGCCACAGCCATGACTTCGCAGGAGCATGTAAAGAATGGAAATAATTTGTTTTCATTTTTTTTGCAGAGGAACAAAAACATTTGTCACAACCTATCAGTGGAGGGACAAATGTCTCCACAGTCAGCCACAGACTCTTTCTGAACAGGTCATAGAGAATGAATACAGAATGTAGCAATCTGCTTTTGCAGTATAATTTCTACGTTCAAAGGAGAACATAAATGGATTAATGTTTGGTGCACATCATGATGCAACAACTTTGCACCTGAGCGTTTCGAAAATTATTCCAACTCTCTAGCTGCCACTGACATTGATAGCATAAAATGGCAGGAATGAATTATTTTTAAACTTATTTTGTGACGTTAAAACTTCTAATAGTCCACAATGAGCTTTATGGGTAATTATTCTGAGGTCTCAGGTTACCACTGACATTGACAGCATAGAAACGGCTCCACACTTTCTGCGTGTTTCCACCTGACTTCCCCTCCACAAAAGGAACGTTTTGTTACTACGCTTCTGCTCAGACAACCACTTTCCCTTGCATTTCACTACACGTCAGGGAGCCAACTAAAGTTGACTAGTGTAAATAGACCATCTGAATTCATCGAAGGCATTGGAAGAAACAGGGAACAACTACACACACAGCACAGATAAACGTAAGCAGTGCTGCCGCCAACGTCTTGAACGCACATCAACATTAGGCGGAATAGCGTGATTAGCACAGTAAATTTATGGCTCTCAGAAGACCAACACAACGCAATTAACACGGAAGTTTGAAAATACCGATAAGTCTAAAGACAGACGCTCCGACAAACAAGCCGTGCAGTGTGTGCGCGCGAGACAATAGCGTGCGACTAACCCGAGAAGATTCAGTACCGCTGACAGGTACAGCAACCGTCAATATACAACTAAGCAACACCACACCATAAGGGGACATGCAGACTCGAGAAATGCGCGCACCAGCAACTTTGTAAATAGCACTAGCTAACGTATGCAGTCAGAAATGTCAAGCCGACTCCGACCCACAAACACACAAGCTTAAGTGAATAACGGCCGCAAACGTTTCTCGCATCGAACAGGCAGCGTAGCGGCATGTTTATCGGACGCAGTGATGAACAAGTCAATGAACAACAATCATTACCAGAACATAAATACGCAGCACTGACCTTTTTTGCGCCTCCCGGCAAAACTTCACTTCGTCGAACAGTAAATACAGCCCGAGGACATGAAGAAATCCGCAGTTTCACGCCACAACCAAACTGGTAACCGTTCCCGCCAGTGTGACCGAAAGTTCATTTAGTACATCAGGCGCATAACGCGAGCAATCAAGAAAACCGCTATAGAAGGCCACTGGTGGCGCTGCATGCGGACGAACAAAAACTAGCTTGCGTTAACGTTGAGACGTAGGGGCGCTGCTGTCGTTGAAATTGTTCACGCAGTCCCGTTTTTCTCTCATCGTCGTTGTACCCGTTGCCGTCCCACTATACCACATCAACGCAAGCGGCGCTGCCTTGCGGCTGTCAACGCATGCGCACGGCATGCCGCACTGAAGTGGCGGTCGTTTCGTAATGGTTTCGGTCAACTTTTTCTTCCTCCGTGCCTTGGGCGATGCACGCCGTGGCCAGTGACCAGTCCGCGGAAGAGATCGCAAGCTCGGCACCCTTGATCGCTTATATTTGCTTCGGAAAATGGGAGTAGGCCTCTAAGCGGACGTCTACGCGGCTCTGAGGCTGGAACAAAGAGCTCAGATATTAGCCAATTTAACACGTTAGTTGGGCTAAAGTTGTTTCTCTCCGCGGGCCGTGAGCGCGTGCGGTATGTGTGCGTAAACTTTGATGACAGCTTTATTTCGTTCTTTGCAGTGAAGACAAAACGACGCTTCTTTATTGACTGCGTTCTCTTGACAACAAGCCTTTCCAATACCAATAATATATACTACAACCCTTTTTGATATCCACCGTATAGAAAACTACTTCCGTATAGTGGATCCAGTGTATACTCGCTAATTAGCGAGTAATAATACATCTGCCCGTTTTCCAGCAGTTTTTCTTCATGAACACCAATAGTGCACGAAAAGAGCAACGGGGGGACCAGGAGGAGAAGGCAGGTCATTCGGTGAACTTGAATTACTATGGCAAGTAACAACATTATGGTAACACTGCGAATTTTCGCGATACTGCAATGCATAATTTGAAATAAGAATGACGTTTCAGTACAAATATATAGAATGTAAGGCAGATGCCACGGGTATATTTAGTTCTCCTGGTTCTGTGTCGTTCTCCTCCTGCAAAGAGGCTTTCGTTTTTGCTTGTGAAAATTAATAGCCGGGACGAGACAAAATACAAAAACGAACTTCTTAGCATATAACTGCATGCGTAGCATGGTGTGTGCAGTGTAAAATGTGACGCAGTCGGTTACCATTATGTATGTACCCCATCACAACATAAGTAACGTGGACTAAGTACCATTGAGCGCGTACTACACCACAGCGAGATGATGACTGAGTGTTGAACAAAAGCTGCCGTTTCTGCGAAACTTTGTAAGCCAAATGCATAAAATGTAATGGCCTCAACAAGTATTTCGTACTGAAGATGATCGCAAGAGCACCACGAATTCTTCAGCGCTATAGCAGCTATGGCTTTGCCCGAACGGCAGACGGGGAAAGCGAAGACGTTTAGTCCTTCTCAAATTGAAGTCACTGGTGATTTTGTGCTTGACGCCTCAAATTAGAAAAATACGATGTTCACGAAAGCGGTTTGGGTGCCGCAGAACACCTGGAAATGGGTTCCTGCAATTTCTTCTTTTGCCTAAGATATCCTCCTCTCGACATTTTTAATGCTTTGTACGGCGTTGACAAAAAAGTGGGATTTCATTTTCTGTCAAAGGACATCACTAAAACTACAGCTTAGCCGTATTATGAAAGTTAACTGCTGCAAGGCAGTTTCATATATGTCGGCGAAGTTCATTAGATTTTATGTGCGGTGTGCGCGTGTATATTAAACGTGCACGTGCATCTTGGGTCAAGAAGCACCTAATATATATGCGGTTCGTTGTTCCAGTTGATGCATGAAAATGTGCATACTTCACTGCCATGCACGAGTTATGTGGATCAAGACACGAGCAAAAAATATACAAGCGCACTCTCCCCAACCGTTTACTGGGACATAAGTGGAACAGTAACCGGAACCGCCGACATCGCATGACCCCATTTCTTCGGTTCCAGATAAAAACCACGAACATAAAGAAAACAAGCTGACGGTTCCAGATAAGATCCACCTATATGCTTCGTTCCAGTTATTGTTTCGTTCGGATCCACATAAAATATATGGATCACCCTTTTTAACTGGAACTTATAAGGAACCAGATTAACAGTGTGCGGAGGGGGGATGGGGGGTTCTCGAAACACAAAACTTACTGCAGGAGATTTCTCGACGAGCGACGAAAATGAAATGAGCGCAAGGGGAATAACAGATGCGAACTGCGTGGTCCTGTCTCTTTTTTGTGTGCGTGTGCGTGTATTTGACCGTGTGTGTGTGTGTGTGTGTGTGTGTGTGTGCGTGTGTGTGTGCGCGTGCGTGCGTGCGTGCGTGCATGCGTGTGTGTGTGTGCGTGCGTGCGTGCGTGTGTGCGTGTGTGTGTGTGTGCGTGTGTGTGTGTGTGTGTGTGTGTGTGTGTGTGTGTGTGTGTGTGTGTGTGTGTGTGTGTGTGTGTGTGTGTGTGTGTGTGTGTGTGTGTGTGTGTGTGTGTGTGTGTGTGTGTGTGTAATTTCGTCATGTCCAAGGTGACAGGCATGGACGGTTATACGAGCTGTTTCGTTTTATACAGTTTGAAGATTACATTTTTCGCAAATATTGTGATCCCTGCCAGCTTGGAGCCATTTTAGAAAAATCCCGTTGCATTTGGAAACATTTGGGAGCATTTTCCATCTCCAGATATTTTGTAGCTATGCACGGGGCTAAAATTAAGAAGCCCCTCCTAAGATTACCTTTATGACGTTTTTGGACTATTAGCTAAAATTTTCGGGGTTTTACGCGCGGAAGCTACACATAGGATATATAACGCGGCCCGTGATGGAGGGCCCCGGACCTCCTGGGCAATTTTAACGCGCACTGAAACCGCGACTCATCGTCGTTTTCGTTTTTGCCTCTACGGTCTTGCGTTCAGCGGCGCAACCCCAATTAGTAGTAATAGTGTTATACTAGTAGTAGTATTAGTGGTAGTAGTATATAGTAGTAGTAGTAATGGTGGTGGTGGTGGTGATGTGGGTGGCGGTGGTTGTAGTATGCTAGAAATCTTCAGTCCAGACCCTTCAGCATCCTCGCCGACAAAAGCAACGAACAAAACCCTGACCGCTATCTCCACAATTACAAATGGTAGACTTTTGGAAAATAAACTGTAAACTTGCGTAAAAGGTGGAGTTTTTTATGTTTTTCTTTCCCGCGGCTCTCAACAATCGGGAAACAATCGGCGAATGGACGAAGCTGGGAAATTGTGTTATAGTGTAATTTTTAACCCAGGAAGGCAGAGGAAAATGGGAAGTTCATTACGCGATTGTTTGTGCCTTCGTGTCCCAACAACAGTACTTCGTTACGCGCCAAGTTGATTCTTGAGACTCACGCGTACAATTCGATTGGCTGCACTGGCTGAACTGGGGAATGCACTGGCTCGTTCGATTGGCCACTGCAGCTTGCGGCGCCTGCACTTTGTTCAGCGATTTAACTGCGGTGCATGCGAGCGCAGAAGGAGTTTGGGGCGTCGTCTGCACTACCACAAGAGTATAGGTGCAGGTCTTGTGAAATGCAGGCACCAAAGGCCTAAATTTGTCCGTCTCGAAATGTTTATTTTTTCCTTAAAAATAAGAATAAAAGAATATCATTTGGGGCCAGTATAGCAATTGATTAACATTGATCTTCGCCAAAGTGATTGGACAGCAAAGCTCTTAAAGTAACAACAAAAACGGTATTGCGAAATAAACGGCAAATGCTCTCTAAATTGAAGTTGACTATACTTTATTTACGAGCGCACTGGGCGGAGCGCTGCTCGAACAACTGAAATGCGAGATCGAACGAGTGAAAGTAACACAGGATGATTATTTATTATTTGTGATTTAGCATATTTTAGAGTTATTTAGCTTAAACTTGGGAAGATTTGTTTTATTTTGTCGGACAAACATGGGGCTGTGCGTTTCACGGTGGCTTTGCCGAAACTGATGATGTTGCTGAAATGACCTGGGAGCGGCGGCTTCACGTTATTTCTTATAAAGCTGGGACTAGTAAATATCCCTTATATTGGCTCAGATGAAACTCCCCACAGTAATTTAGTCGCCAGAGTGGTCAAATTTCATATAATTTGTTGCGGAACTGTTAAGGTGAGGCACACGTTACAACCGTTTTCTGTAACCATACTGCTCCCGCACATGTTCACGTATTGGCAGTAGACAGGAATTTCGAAGCATTTACACCTCCGCTGGGAAGAAATTATGCAGATTAAACGAAAACATGTATTAGCGTTTTATTGCACAGTGGTAGTTTTCCATGATATATCTTCGTTAGATTAGAGCGACAAAGTTTTCGCCAGAAAGTAGGCTTTGCCGCAAAGCGTATTCTGCCTGGCTGGAGTAACGACGACGACAAGAAACATTCTGACCAACCAACAGCTTTGCTGCAAAAATTGCCGGAAATTTTGTAAGCTTACTGCACCTGATGCAAGCTTTAGAAATGAGGAGGAAATAAAGCAGATGAAATGAAGAGGTTACTGCCGGAAAGTTGAATCAGCCAATGAATGCAGCATCCAAGGCGGTATTGCACTCTTTACTGCTTCTTTATCGTTCAATTCGGCCGATATACGACTTTACTCGAATAAGGGAAATTTCACAGGGCATTTCAAGAAGGTTTGACATGCCTGTTTTCCCAGCTTCGCTTTTTACTGCCTCAATGTTTCTTTGTTTCTTTTTGAAGAAAGTTTGTTAAGGAGTGCAGTTGCAATTGTGTCGTTCCGATAGCTGTGCGCAGCCCGGGCTCCGCTTGGTCGGACACGATGGCATCGCCTGGGCCTCCCTTGGATTCCGCCGTACGTCGCGTCGATCGTCCGTGACGTCAATTCTGCGGATCGGCCATCGTGCCGCATCGTTCCGCGGAGAGGAGCGAGAGGGAGCCGAACTTCCTTCTTCGCCACCGGTTCGGTCGAGGGGGGAGGCCGGAAGTGGCGGTGCGTTCGTACGTGCGTGAAAGTTCAGCTTTCGACCCGGGCCCGCGTATTTCCTCCTTCGATGATACGTCCGAAGGGGCGCGGGCCGTTGCGATTGGCCGACCAGTCGTGCCGCTTCCACCCCCCTTTCGCCCCCGTCCCGTGGCGGCACCAATCGCGGAACGCCGTCGTCGAACTCCCGGGGCCAATCAGGAATGGCGGCGCCTTCGAAAATCAATTAGGAGTAGCGAAGCGCGAGGAGCGTGACGCCAGCGCCGGCGTCAGCGGCGTCAACGGCGGCGCCGGCGCCGTTAGCTCGGCCGTCCCGCCGAACGCGCACCGACCAATCGGCTGCCGGATCGATGGCCTCCGGTTCGTCCGGACGGCCGGGCATGCGCAGAGACACTTCGTCCCCCCTTCCCCCCTTACCCCCGCGATCGCTTTCGCGTCGACCGGACCCGTCGGACTCTATCGAAGACGAGAAAAAAATGGCCTCAAGAAATGCGAGGGCCCCGGATGCGCTTCGAGAACCTAGGAGCAGTTCTCGGGGCTTATAGTTGGAACGTCTGATATAAAAACGTGGGGAAAATCTCTGCTTTCCTCCCTCCGCTCCGTTTACGTAAAATTTCTTAATTCCAAAATTGGCATCGTAATGGCGGGCCCCTTGGGTCGTCAAGAAATATATCCTATGCGAGGCACAGAATATCATGAATGTGGCCTGCCTTGTCTCGGAGGATGGCCCCTGCTGCCTCACAAGACACAGGGCGCAGCTTGCAGTGAGTGCATTGCCCGAAATAACCGCAACATTCACACGGAAACGGAAAATGTGCTTCATCTTATACTTCGGGTGGCTTTCCTCTCATTGCACCCGAGCACAGCGTGCGATGAGGCTTTAGTTTCAGCACTCAAATAATAGCGGAGCGACGCGCGGGAAGCTGGAAATCGGTGAGATTTCAAAGCGCGAACCGGCGGACGGACGTCATCGACCGCTCGCGTGAGCGCGACGGCGAGCGCCGATAGCGCGAGGGGGGCAACGCTTCTCCATCTTCCATCTTCCCTCTCCTGGCGTGCGCTGGCTCTCCTCCCCCTCGTCGCTCCCTCGCCGTCGGCGGCCGTCGGGATCGGTCGGCGCGGCGCTGCCGCCGATCGGGGCTCGTTCGACGTCGGCGACTCCGCCTCCCGACGGCGGCGACGGCATCGGCCCACCTTGTTCGAAGACCGCCTCCGAAGATGCGAGCCGATGCGCCGCCGTTTGATTCCGAGGGACGAACCGATACGGCCGCCGGTCGCCCCGCCTTCTTCGTCTTGGGAGCAGTCGAACGCCGTGTCCGACGATGGGGAGCGGTTTGATGTGTGCGTGTATCTATACGAGCCGGAAGGGAACGTCCCGGCGACCGCCCCACGCAGATCGCGCTCACTCGCACGCGGAAAGGCTTCCAAACGCGAAATAACGTCAGCGCCTGCTGTATCGACCTCTGATGTTCCGTGGACCTGTGCTTTCCCTTAACGTTCCACTCAGTTTTATACTGCTGGCGGGATGGTATCGCCAGACAGAAATGTCGGGCTGTTGCCAGTGCCCCCTTGACTCCGGACGAGTGAGCAAAGTCACGTCCTGTGAGGTCCCCCCCCCCCCCTCGACTTTTGATTCCGACTGCCAGAACTTGACTTCACCTAATAGCACCCGCTCATGATTCGAACATGCGACCCTTGAAGCCGCTTTTCACCTTTGACGTGGTTTCACACATCTGAAGTGAACAAAGGAATGGTCAAAGGAGGAAGAATCGATATCTCTCGGCATTGAGAAAGAGAGAATCAACGAAAACAGTCGGTATATAGTAAAACCGAATAACTCGAAACCAAGGCGATTGCTGAGTGAACGCTACAAGTGCTGAGTGAACGCTATAAGTGAACGCTTCTGTTTATTGCGAGAGAAGTTCCAGCGAAGCTATCATGAGCTGGTGTGTGGCCCTTTCCAGTTTCTGACGCGCAAATTTGAGAAATTAGTCGCTTAATATGACACACGTAAAAGGTTGACAGTATGACCGTTTGCTAAAGTTGCGATACATCAGACATGCAGGCACGCACGAGACGTGGGCAAAAGGAGAAGGCAGCACGACTGTTTCCTGGACCTTCGCGCTTTTGGAATAAAATCTTCACACTTTCGCTTCGCGTCAGCTAGACGACGCAGTCCGCAACGCCGCTGGCCTTTTTCATCGACCACATTACAGCTTGCGCCCGCACGTGCAGGTGCAACTGGACTTCATAGAGCATGACTAGGTGGTCCGGCTCCTATAGTCCACCACTTCAACGGGCCTCCTCGATTCTCAGTCCCTGATCGTCCGCGGACTGCCCGGGGCGCCATCCGGCGCTCGATTTTCCCATGCATTCCTATGAGGCTTCCGGTCCCAAGGTAGTCCTCGGACTGCCCTTGGCCTGCCCGCGGACTATCCGGAAATGGTAAATCGAGGAGGGCAAACATTGGGGACTAACTTGATCTTTCGTAGCTGCTATCCTCGAAGTCGCAATGTGCCATGGATGAATGGCGAACACATCAAGACAGATGCGTTTGTGGCGATATTCCAAGGCATTATTCTGGTTCAGCTTCACCACAACGCACAGGCGTGACCAATCTATGCCGCCAAAAAAGCAACTTCGACGATTGACAGCTACCTGCGTATACTGTGTATGACTGCGTCAAAAATGTGGTATTGCGCAATGCAGAGCGCCACGCATGTAGTGCGTGATGCCACAACCCACACTATACTTTTGAGTGAAAATCGTATGGTTGTCTTCGCCATGTGCCGAAATTTCTGTGTTAGCTGCATGGATTGGCCAATCAAGGGCGCTGTACCACAGGATTATCTTAGAGTGAATCCAAGACATGCTTATTACTTGTAGTTGGAAAGAGAGAATCACTGTGACTGAAAAGTAAACCAATTAAAGAAGGACATGGTATACTTTTACGGCATTTTTAAACTTGACTTTCAGGTAATACCAGCACCGATATCGACAGTGAAACTAAAGCTCCTTACGGCCTCAACCATCAGTAAAAAAAGGTGCTCATAACTCCCGGATTACACGTGGAAGTGACACATTGTACCTTGTTCAAGGCGAGGCAGACCTTCGGCAAGAAAAAAAAAAAAGTAAAGCCCCATCACATTAGCAGTTAGTAGCTCGCGTTTCGGCCTGGACTGCCATGAAGCAACACCGTCAACGCTAGCACTCAGATTAGACGGTTTTCATTCTGTGCGAAAGTCATTACCTCCTCAACCTCATTTTTATATACTTATTTATTGATTTCCGTCAGATATATTATTCTCTTAGTCTATTCTCTTTCTTCAATAATTTCATTGTTATTTTTAAGCGGGCGTTACTCTCTGCCGCCTCACGAGCAAGCCCAGCGATTCACTCCAATCCATTTTTACTCAATTGCCACGTGCTCTGCTGTCGAATGATGGACGTTTCAGTTCGCGAACGATGCATACACTGTAAGCTTCAGAAGCCTCACATTACAGACATATTGGGTAATAAAAACGAGTCCACCTACATGACCAATAAAACGCGCGCAAAACACAAAACGAAGCAGTTTAGGAACCGCGACTCGAAAGCACGTGCACTCTCGCTGATTGAGCTAGCTTTCCGCCTGCCATGCAGTTAGTTGTCTCAGTGACGCCGTACAACGCCGGAACGTCTTGCGATAAGAAGAGGTCTTCGTTGTTATTCCGAGAGGTTGCAAAAAAGAAGCTGAACGGAAGGTCTTCTCCGCTTCGAAGCATTTCTTTCATGCGAAAACTCAGCCCCCGTACGAACGAGATGGGGCTGAAGAAGAAAAGAAGAAGAAGCAACCGAGTTAGCGTCTGGAAACGGGGCATAGCGGTGCTTACTCCGTGCGTGCGGCCAGGCCGGCGCGCTAAAAGCGTCCCGCGTTGAGAGCACCGGACCAGCTGTTCACCGCTCGATCAATGGAGTCGGGCCATCCTGCCGGCTGGCTCTCTGCGCAGTCTGAATCACCGCAGCAGCGATGTGGTTCGCGCTCTTGAACAGTTCTCGGCGACACGGGCTTTCTTCCTTGCGCGGGGCTTTTGAACCATGTCCGCTGTCACTCGCATTTCATCGCTGCGGATGCGACGGTCTCGTCATGTACGCAGCTGCTCTGACGCGTCTGCGGTCTCCGGTCACACTCTAGTTTGCATACCTGATCCACGGTGTCGCTGTACAGTATTATTTTACCAATCTTTGAGAAGGAACACAAAAAAATTAGCAGCGGCTTAGCTCCGCTATGCCAGGATATACGTAGCGTGAGCTCAGGTTCTGCTGGTTATTCTTAGGTTTCCTGGTTGTCTAGGATTAGCTGATTATCATGCTTACTGCTGCTAAAACGATTTCTAATCCCATCCAATCCAGTTCGGCGGTGGCAGCTCAGGCGCGCCAGCTGTGCGCCATGAGACGTCACTGGTCCTCGCGCATGCGCAGCATGGCTCTCCAGGAGCCACGCAAAACTGCACAACCTCGGCCAGTGTAGCTCACGCTACAAAATATGACGGGAAGTAAGGTATTTATTATTTGTATTATTGGAGGGAAACCCCTACTATGCCATTTCTCGCGAGGTCATTCATCGCGTCGCAATGACCTTGAGCCGGCGAAGTTCAGCTGGGGCAGGTGTGACGTCACGCCACATGATCCGCTGCGGAGAGGCGTCAATTCTGCGCTCATTTGAGCCTTGCCGCTGTGGTACCACATGACTAGGCGAGGGTTCATGGGCTGCTTTGGCGGCGCTTGGTCGCTCAGCCTCGTCGTGGATGGCTGCCGACTAGGCCGTGCGCGCGCGCGCTTCAGCTATCGCTCGTGATAATTAGGGTCCCAAGCATTAAACCTGAGTCCTTTCTATTATTGTGATTATTTTTGACGAAATTTATTCTTGTTGTGTAGCGGTGGGCCTGTTATCTTTCTGTCTGTATAGTATGCATCGTGTGCTGCCCAGGTTAAAGATTGTTGTTCTTACTTCACACGTTCGCCCGCAGTAGATTCATGTTGTCATTGATCTGCACGAAGAAAGCATGTTTTATGTCATATCGGAACAGTTTGGATTATGTTTATTGTATGTAGCGCAACAATTTCCATGTTAAGGGGATTATATTTGTATTTCTTTGTTTTTGACCAAAAAAAGTTGCATAACGCGTGTACGTTGCCTAGCGAGGGGTTCAATTTTGCCGATTGTCAAGGCGAGAGCACGCTTGCACTTGGAGGTAAAGCACGTAGAGAAGCTTTTTGCCGCCAGCTATTGGTTGCAGCATAGTGGTTCCCCCCGTAAAACCACTTATTTTGGAAACTGTCAGACCGCCTCTTCAACCGTGGCCGGGCACAAGCCGGCTAGCCGCCGGCACGAAGTACGTCGGTTTCATTTCGAAGGGACTGTTTTGTCAATCGACTTGGCGCGCGTTCCACGGAGAGAAAGGCCAAAACTTAGCCTTAGCGATGAACGTGACAGGGGCGAATTTTACATTTTCATGCTTTTGAAGTGACCTGCAGCATAAATGTGAAATTCAATCACCCGTGCCTCCTCCCCGTGTACATGAAGTCTTAGACTCTTGGCGCGATGATACGGTGGCTAGCAGAAACTTCGGCAACGATCCATCTCCCCCCGTGTTGGGTCAGTTTGACCAACGGAAACTTTCGCGACTCGACTAGCTACGCCAGCACGGTAGCTGCGGCAAGAGTTGCCGGTTCTCTCTCGGGAGTGACACCTTTGGGTACACAACACACACCGGTGGAGTAGAGCTCCTTCGAGCTGCTGCAAGAAGAAGCCAGCGCCGCAGGAGTCTTGGGAGGCCGGCGGAATCCCTCGCCCGGGGCGGCCGGCGCTGGGAAGAGGGGGGGAATCAGCGCTGCGTCCTCCCCCGCGCGCTGGGGGGGTCACGTGGCGAGCGCAGTCTCCGCCCGCATCCGCGTGGCGTCGCAGCCGACGCAGCCGCCGCCGTTCTCCACGGGCCAACAGGTTGATTCCGGCGAGCCTCTTCGGTCGACCTGCGCACGCCAGCGCCGTTTTCTCGCTGGCAATCCGCAGCCGCGCGTCACCACAGCGGCCCGCTGCTGCCGGTGGTAGACCCCGAGCACCGAAGGCGAGCCACCGTTACCCGGCCGTCAACGTTCGACCAGTGCACGCGCCGCTGCCTCCGAGAGAGCAGCACACCCCGGAAGTGAAACCAGCGCGCGATTATCCCCCCGCCCGGACCACGGTTGCGCCGCCGCCGTCGTCAAAGAACGGGAGGAGCGACCTCGGCTATCGGATCGCGCCCGACCTCCCCCCTCCCTCCGCCCCCCTCGGACACCCCAACACGCGCCTGCTCCGATCCTTCGGCCGTGCTGGCCCTCTGCTTTCGGTTTCGGTTCCGAGACCCACCCCCTTCTTCGCCCACACAGCGCTGTTGTTGGTTTCCGGGTGCAGAAGTTGTAGTTTGACGTTTGGCCCAAGTGACCGGTGTGCGGGTGGCGGTGCGTCGTTTTCGGCGCTTCTCGGAGATTCGTCAGTGGCCTCTCTGGCTGGAACCGCCGTTCCGTCATCGCCTTAGGTGGCGTACCCAACTGTACCCCCCGTTATTCGGTGCTGTGTTGATCGCTGACCGTCATTGTGTTGGTGTTGGCGGCGGCGTTGTGCGACCACCGACGTACCTTGGAGTCCGCCTTCCGGTGTGGACCTTTGCCGCTGCGTCGATACCTCTACTCCCTCGATGTGAGTACTACTACCATGGTACACCCTGCCCCATTACGCCTGCGGTGCGCCGGTTAACTGCCACCTGCTTCCTATTTATGGCATCGAGGTTACCCACATCCATGAATCACTCCCCGAAGATGGAAGACGTAGAAATAAAGGAAACCGTAAATTCCGGTTCTTCAAGAATGAGGATTTCATTGGGGTCGCCCAAATCAAATAATGCCCTGCAAATATTTTTGCATACAATTAGCCCGCCTTGAACGAATAGACTTTTACCTCATAATTTCTAAAAAGAAACATCAAAATTGGGACACTTAATCAAAGCTCAAAAAACGGGCAGCGAAGGGGCAGTAGGTGCGCCTTAGATGACGTTATTTTATATCAACTGGAGAGAAAACGTCTTGATTCTAAAAGTTAGTGGTGTAACCACTGCACATATTTTTCGTAATTGCATGTTCTGCTGGCAAGAAATCGTCGGCAAGTTTGCTTGCAAGCCTAAGTGAAATTTCCTTGGCTCTCCCACCTCAAATATGACAGATATCGCAAAACCCCCCGTATACCATCACCACAAACTGCGCTTTGAAAGCAAATATTTGGCCAAGTTTTCGGCGTTGAAGCTAATATGTTAAAATCGTTCTGAAGATATCAAATGTTCATGATTTAACAAATCCAGCATTTCCCTTTGTCGTGTATAATGTACAACATCAAACCTTAATCATAGGGTGAAATGGAAAATTGGTTCCGGGATCATTTCATGCCGGCGAACAGCCATTACTGCGGAACCATGTGCTCCAGCTTAAAGAACAGTAAAAAACTTTCACACTATTTCTGTAGTTCTCGCCAAGCTGTTCGCGTTGGAAAAAGCTACGGTAGCGGTGCTTGGTGTGCAAGTAATTTTCTTCCAGTGTTTTGCTTCGTAAACGCCTTGGAGGTGTTATTTGGCAAAAACACGCACCTTATAATCGCTCTCATCCGGGCGTCTGGCTTGACAATGGTTCGGTGATGGTTCAATACATGCATACCCCTTATGCAAAAAGTTTCCGTCGAACCGGTCACAACAAATTATGCTCTCTACTGACAGGAGAAAATTCTGCCTGGAATAGTTTTTTTTTTTGCCCAGAAGTATGTTCACGTGGCAAATGCTGCGTAAGACTAAACATGCCGGCTCCCTCCAGTTCGTATTTCGGAGTGATATTCGCTTTGGTTAATAAAGTACAGCGAAGGCTTGTTTGTCAACGAAGTTCGGAGTCTTTCGCGTGGGTTCGATTACTTTTGGCAGTAGCTAGACACGGCTGGTTTCTTAGTGAGCACTTCTGCTTTGACTCTTGTATAGGGTGGCTTCATAACGAAACCTTCCAACGGTTTGTGTTGCGATTTTAAATTTTGAAAATACTACATCGCTTTATTAGCTTTTTGTTTGGTTTACTGTTTCCACGATGCGCTAAATCGCCGGCATTGCAAGGCGGCTATATCATCCGCAATGTCATCCAATACAATACAATACAACACAACATGACACGATACAATGCGATAAGATACAAAACGATACGATTCAATACGGTACAACACATTGCAATGCAACATAATGCAATACAGATATGCAATACGATTTACTGTAAGGTGCGGTAAGGTTGCGATACATATCGCAAGGTCGGCTACGACGAACAATACAGTGAGAGAGAAACATCTTTAATGGGCAAGTGAGGTCAGAACAATACAGTGCAATACAGTAAGAGTGAACACAACGCAAATGCATCACAATACAGTTCAATACAGCACCAGTTAACACAATGCACTACATAACACAATACTATGAAGACAAACGCAATAAGGTACAACATAAATACACCTGCATTTTTCAATAAATTTACGAGATTTTTCTGGCAATCCGCGGTTTCCTTGCATCGTGCACGTGTCAAGTTGAGAATGTATACGAATTCATTAGCTTTCCTTCGTGTTTTTCTATGGCCGGTTGGCCTGTCAAGCGTGAATAAATTTTCAACGAGCACACTTCCAGTCATGTAGCTTTACAGCTGCAGCTTTATTTGCACGACGCCCATCATTTCCTCGTTGTTGGTTTCTCAATACGCTTCACATTAGCGAGCACTTCTGCTGATGGAGCAAAGCGCAAAGGGCAATGGCATCTTGTTTGTGCTCACTGTACGTACCCAGACTCGAACTCTCCCTTTTAGCCGCTTATCCGTACCACCTGCATGTTCGGAATTTAGAACCATGCCCAACGCTCAGATCAGACGAAAAAAAAGGAAACATATAACGGCAGCGGGTGATCGTTATTTGTTTCTCTTCCTATAGCTCGGGAACCATAACATCCGTAACCACGGCTCTTGTTTTTCCGCATGAGCGCGAGCTCACATGAGCGCGCAATACAAGCTGGGCACCGGAGCACTGTATGTGAACCCATTGCGCAGCTGCCGTTTACAATATGTCGGTGCACGTTAGGCTGCCTGTTATTTCCCTTTTCTAAGCTGTATTTTTGTGACAACGTAACGTTATAGCACGTAACATAAGTTCTTGCCTGTAAGGGGAAAAAAGTGTCTTAATTCTTCGCAGTGGAGTACGTGGTTGCACTGGTGTAGACGGGGCAAGGTGCTTATCGACGCTTTAACGAAAGTGTGTGATAGAAGACGGGCATGGCGCTGGCGCTGCTTCAACTCGATTCTTCGGGTAATGCCGTGAAGGAGAAGTTCTGAGGTTGCGGAATAGCGAGCAGTTACTGGGCTGGTTTCAGAGAACCTGTCGGTTGGTCACCTTGATAAACAAACTCGGTACAACGAAATCCTCGGGGAGAGAAACTGAGTTCGTTATAAGCGATACTTCGTTAAAAGCGGTTTTGATTTGCTCTTTCCGGGCTACACTTGGGGCTATGAAAACTTTGAATAAAACGAGGCTTTGAATAAAGCTGTTTCGCTATAACGGGGCTATACATGTGCCAATAGCCAAGGCTTGTACGAGACCGTGGCTCCGACAACGGCCGTTAATTCGATGTAAACGAGGCCCGCTGCGTCGAAGTTACGCTACATGAATTTTTAGTGCGAGTGTGTAACACGATCAGGCCCTGCTTGCTATACGGGAATCGTATACATCGAATCTGCGCCGATGCAGACTGCTAAGGTTAGGTCAAGTGCTCAACCAGCGGGTGCATATATAGGTGCTTGTCGGTGGCCGTGGTTGTCTTTGTCCTTAATTTGAAATCAGGTGTACTTGTGCGTTAAGTTCTCTACAGAGGGTTCATGGCGGGGCTCTCAGGTGGATCGGTGACAGATTGCCCGAGCGGTAATTCAGATCAGTAAATATTCGCCTTCCTGGCGGCCGTATTTGAGGGCGGTCGAGTTTATCCAGATGATGACGACCAAGTCGTTGTTCAGGGTGTTGACGAGACCGATAGTTTTGAGACTGGTTTAGTGCGTGTTTTGGCATTTCGAAGGCAGCTTCTAGGTTGTTATTATCACGACGTGTTTTCGTTGGCCCTTATTTTCATAGGCAGACGTAGACAATATAGCCTATACGGGGCGTCTTTGCTAAAATAATTGTAGCGCCTGGCAACCGAAAATACGCGACAAATACAAAGTTGCCATTGCCAGTTTCATCGGACACTAGAGAAGGTGACGCCTCACAAACAAGCAGACTGTCTTGATGCAGCAGATTAATTAATTTCGAGTGCAGAAACCTCTACTGCGACTGCATTAGATTATAATGACGCCATTCTTAAGGTGAGGTGAAGTCACAGAAAGTTGCAATTCGGTGCAAGCTCCCACGATAGCTCGAGGTCGCACAGGAGGCACCTTTCATTCCCCAGCCACAAATGTATCACTTATCTGTTCAGAAAATTTGAGAGCTAAACTTCTTTATGGCACTTTTCATACTATTCTCAACGCGGCCACAAAAAATTCACGCATCTCCACGAAGTGCATCATGACGAGTGGGCGAAGCACTGGGGATCGTTCTTACCGTAAATAACCCGTGGCGTTGCCCACTCGCGCATGTAAAGGAGTGACAACGCGTGTGTGCAGTATATACAATTCCAATCCAATCCGTTTCAATCCAATCCAAATCCAATCCAATGCATTTCAGTCCAATCCAATCCAATCCAATGCTCCTCGCGCATGCGCAACACTGTGTACACGGACGCCAAGCCCCGGACAGAGCTATCCTAAGGTGCTTCGCCCCTAACACTCCGGTGCTGTTCAAAACTACTACAGCGCGACCTTTTCCGACCACAGCGCACCCCAGCGGAGGACGAGCCGCGCTGGCACGAACTTTGGAACTCAGCAGAGGCCTTAGCTTTCGCTCCAGGACCTTTTACGTGGCAACGGTAAAATTTGCTGAGACGTGCGTTCTTTGGTAAAAATGTTGTAGCAGAACTCGCTTTAGATTTACTTCCAGCTTCGTTGCCAATCGCGTACAAGGTTATGCGCTATCGGATAATTCCACTCAAGAATAACGCCTCCTACTCCGCTTAGGCAAACTCGGACTGTCTTCAGTTTCACTACACACCCAAGTTCAACCCGAACGTAACTTCTCCTCCACCTCAGGTGCACTAGTCAAACGGAAAGTTTGGGGTTGAGTGACAGAGGCTAGCGTGGGGGTGAAGTTCTAGGTAAAGCAAAGATAAGTGCAGTTTATATTTTTGCGATGAGGCTTTTTTTTAGAAAAACCTCTTGCTATTTTTAATTTTTGTATGCCGTAAGGAATATTTCGCCCTAATGCCCGGTGATCGCGTCACAGAGTTGAAGCGCGTTAAGGCTAGAATACATGGAGCGATCTTTCACGACGAAGTTCGCGTGGCGGAAGACCAGCCGCGTCACGACGCCGAATGTTCGTCTGGCTGCGCTACATGTAGCAAAGTACGGCGGCCGCCGCCGCCTCGCCGCTGCGCTGCTGTCAGTGTGGCTAGACGAGGCAAATACATTGAAGTGAAACACAAGAGAAACAAAAAAAAGCCGTCAAGGCTATTATTATTGCTTTTTAGTTGCAAAACCCTCTAGAAAGGCGTAAAATGTTCTGTAGAAGAAGTTTTTAATGTTTTTGTCTCGCCACATCTCGCGAGACCGTTGCTATGACGACGACAAACGCTACTGCGTCAGGCTTAACAGCTAGAAAAACGCCCTTCTATCTGAAAAAAAGAAGGCTATTTGTCGCTTGAAAATTGATTGGAGGGCAAGAGTGGACAAATTTAATTCGAAGTAAACGGTTTAGAACACGATATCGCATTGAGGGATTAGCGACGAAGCTGTTATCGCTGTGAAGCAGGCGGAGAGGGCGCCGCCATGTTTGGCAACGCTTTGCCGCTGCTGTCCACGGCGACGAACTTTTTCTGCCCCGGCTAGATCGGCGGCGGACGATGTTTTTCCGCCGCCGGGCGTCCAGCGGACGCCGCCGGGCGAAGTTCGTCGACTATTCGTCGCATAAACGCTCCATGTATTCCGGGCTTTAGGTTGTCAAAGAAAACTTTAGCACAGCAACTGTAACTGGCTTTTGAGTATGTGTTCCGGCAAATGTTTAAACACTGCTTGTTGAAATTATAAGCTCGAACTTGCCATGCTCAATAAAAATCGGGGGAGGCTCCAGGCGATAATACAGGTGCACTGACTGCTCTTGGCAGACCCTTAAACCCCAGATTCCGCCTGAGCTCCTTTCACTCAACCTCAAGTTCGTTGAGATATATAAACCCCAGACCTGGCACAACCAGGTGGTCGTATGCTTTGACTGCACCTCAACCTTACGTCTATAGTTCGACTGAGATCGAATTCATGAGGACGGAACTCATGAGATTGCCCATCCTAACAGGACACGTCGCTGATAATGATTAGAACTGACCAATGCACTGTCCTGTCTCCACTCGCTACATAAAACAAAAGAAATCTACGACTTTGTCAACTGTAGCGGATATTTCAGGGGGGAAAAAAATCCGAAAACAGGTTAATAAAACGAGCTTCAAAGCATTGACCGATGGCAACGAAGTGTTGGAGTGAGTGTAAATGCTGAATGGAGGGCAGGAGTCAGCGCGGCCAAAAATGTCCGCTTGCTAAACAGCACATGGAAATGAAGGGAAAGTTTATAAAAGAAGCCGCATGTGTCGAAAAATATATCTAAAGAAAATTTACAGCAACATGTTGCATTAAAAGCACGGCTGGCACCTTGGCCATTTCTTCTAACCTTCTGGGTAGTTTGGGAGGCGACTCATTGCGTTGTGCATTGAGTTGACTTGCGAGGGTGACCCGTTGCGTTTACCGCTGCATGGTGATCAATGGAGCCCGTGAGTTGCCTTAGATCGCCCCGCCTCCCGTCGGCCGTTGCGTTACCTGCAGTGTCCCATCAGGAATTCTTCCGAGCCTCTGTTGACCGTTGCAAATACAAGTGTTGTTCCTAACGAGCCCCTGCACGCTGGCATGTGGACACGTTGTTTACCAGGCACGGTTTTTGAGTGGGCGTGCTCGTGCGCACGCAGGGGCAAGCGTGGTTTTACGGGCCCTCTGACAGGCCCGCGCGAATGTCAGATTTGCTTAACAGCGAGTAACGGATAGTCGGATAACAAGCCCGTTGATGACCACTCTCCTCATCCGTTTCCTCATTTGACGGGGGGACAAAAACACCATGATTGTTTTCAACCGGAGCTTTCTTTGGCTTTCCTCCCTGTTCTCCGGGTGCTGCCGCTGCTGCTTTCTGGCGGGCTGCGCTGTTTGGTTTTATCTTACACCAGGTAACGCTGGCCTCGTGTATCGCACCCGGGAAGCGACTGGCACCCAGTACATGCCTGCGTCACGTTCTGTGCGCTTGAAGCTGGTGGCGTCTACACAGCGTCCTTTTCCTCTTCTCACTCCTCAGTCGTGTGGACAGTGACATCTTCGAACAAAAGCCGGAGGGAATCTTCGTCGAAATGCGTATGATAAAAAAGAAGGAAGCAGAAAATAAAATGAGAATACGAGAGTTGGGAAACAGGTGCATAATTATTTGGGGGGAAGCTGGAGTACAGAAAAGGAAACTGAAGTGATGGGTCGAGTTTGTGCCGAGAAGAATGTTGAGCAGCGGGACAGCATCTAACAAAAAGGGTTGCTGGCAGGCTGTACGGGAGTTGGTGACCGAGAACCGTGGTAAGGAAACCACGTGTCAAACATGTGGTCCTACATAGTTTGCAGAGGAGCAAAGAGAAGTGACTTGTTTGTTTGCAGGTCCTCGCTCTTCGTGCAGGGTGCCATTTTAGTGGCTTTCATTTTGCCTTCACGGAAGAAATCCATTCCGGACTCCGTTCACTTCGAAGCAGGTCTGGCCGCGTGGTGGGCGCGGGGCGTATGTTTTCCGGTTTGTATGCCGTGCCACGTGTGTGTTGCTTGTACACACACAACCGTGCACGCTCGTACACGGAATCGGAGCGCTGAATGGGTGCCGCCGTCTCAAAAGCGAGGAGGCGTCGTACGCTGTGAGTTCGGGCCCGATCACTGCAGTCTGTCGGCGTGGCGGGGAGTGTACGGGGTGTGCGCTCAGACGGGGCGAAATAACCACCCAGCAGAAGGGGCTTTAGAAACAGAGCCCGTGAACTCCCTTCCCCGCCGCCTTCTTGGGCGCTTCTGTTCTTGTCTTCCCCCTTTTTCGGTCCCCGTTTCTTTGAGCGACCTACAATTTCGAGATTGGCGTGGCTGTGCGGCAACTTTGTCTCGTGTTCTGTATCCGCTATCCGCCACGCGCCTTCAGCAGTGGGCGCCCGCTTTGTACGGCGTTATGTCTGGGTAGCGAGTGGAGCGGGGGTGCGGTCTTTTGCACAAAATCGACAGACGGCAGGGGGAAATTACCTGTGGCGGTTTACTTAAACTAAGGAACTACGCGCTAAATCCGGAACCCGGGCTGCGGGGCTTGCGGCACTAGTGAAAAAAACACTGTGCTTGATTCCACTGTCATAGGAATCAGTAAAACACAAAAGTGAAATGTGCAGTGAAATCTGCAGCTCAGCATGACTTGCGGGTCGGCGGCTGTCTTGTGGGTGTGCTTGGCGAGCGACTTCCTGCTGGCTGGTCGCTTCGGAAAAGGAGTACTGGCGTCATTTCTGTGACGGATATGACGTCAGTGAAATCTTGGGGTATCGTGGCATAAAGTATTTTGGTGTTCAAATATAAAACCCGTAAACGAACAACCTTAAGTATAACGTACTCTTTAGTACTAAAGGTTGCTTCCCCGCAGGAAGACACTGTGTGCAGGGTTGCACCCTTTACAGGCCGTATGCTGTATTGGCGTCACTTGCGTGACGGATATGACGGCAGCGAAA
Source organism: Haemaphysalis longicornis (assembly GCF_048455015.1). Classification (NCBI taxonomy): domain Eukaryota; kingdom Metazoa; phylum Arthropoda; class Arachnida; order Ixodida; family Ixodidae; genus Haemaphysalis; species Haemaphysalis longicornis. The sequence goes on from NW_027526422.1 coordinate 29,012,352, forward strand.
TCTTCGTGTGTCCGCGAATAAAACACTTTCGTGTTAAAAATTCAAGGTTGCCCTCCAGGCATGTATAACGTGCCTTGATATCTAGACACACGGACGTTTTTGTATTTTTCTTCCACCGTAAAATCGCCACCGCGGCCTGGAATAGGAGCTGCGTCACCGTAGTCAATAGCGCAACACCTAGCGCCCTGAGCCACCATAGCGCGTGTGAGCAGTTTTCAGTTCGCTGCCGTGCAGACCACGCAATTCAAAAGGCGTGCTTTACTTTTTTATCTGTCCGAGTTTCTCCGCTTGATTCGCTGACCGCCTGTCAACTTGTGACTCTAACGCAGCACATAGTTTTGAAGGAAATGGAAATGTAGATTTTTGTCTTTTAACGTTTCTCATGTATCCTGTAATATGAGACGAGAACACCTGAGCAATTATTTTGAACATAAATGGGCCGTAAGTGCATTATCTGTTGGCAATATGGCGCGTTACTGATCGGAGGCCGTGTACGTTAAGTACACTTGGCGTCTGTGCATTGTCGCGCAAAGGTGCGGCAGCGACTATACGTGCAACAATGCTGCACTCAGTCTGGAAGTGTGGCGGTGTTCCCACTCACGTTAAGGCAAGTTATGGTGCTTGCCTTGGCGTGACCATATTGCTATCATTTGCTGAGAAGTGGATTTGTGAAAGCAAAACTCGTTCGCTCAACAACACAGCAGGCTTCAATTGTCCCTTAAATGCTATCCTTTTATCCCTTAACTAAGCGCCACCTGAAGCGTCAGCTTTCTTTTCATACTGCAAAATTAAGACGCTAAACATCGAAGACCAGAAGGAACACGTTTCTTGTGGTCCCCATTGTTTAGCGCCTTAGTCTTACAGTATGTTCAACTAGCTAGCCCTTGTCAAGCTTTCGTTACTTTCTTCTCGTGTCTTCCACAGCCTATACTTCGTACGTTCGTAGTCGCTTTTCATTCTTCCTGGTAGTAAACATCCCTGAGATTGTGAAATTCATGGTATAGCTACTCCAGGCTCGCACGCTTACCGCTCTTTCTGTTCTTCGATGAGGAAGCGATAGGTTTTCGCCGACTGGGCGATGTGAAAGCGGTATAAGGGCTCTCAGAACGCAGAGAAAATGTTAGGAAGCTTGTGGTGCAGCGTCTGGACCTTTGAGTATGTTCAGCGTTTCCGCATGCTTGGTTGCGCGAACAATCAGGTTGCGCCTGATTTTAAAACACGGCACTCGCATTATGGGACGATATATTTCAAGTAGTAGCGCGTCTGTCACGTGCGTTGTTTTGCTCTAAAGAAACCATGAAGACAAAATGCAAGTTTTATGCATTCAAAAAAGTTGCACGTCCGAATAATAGCTATGCAAATTTGGGCGCTAGCAATGAACTAGTATGGGAGACAGAAGAAGGGCTGGCGACTCACCCGCCAATTTCTTCTTGTGACGTCACAAGTACTGATTTGTGTGATTGGCCGCCGCCGACAAAAGCTACGTGAAATAAACATGACTGTACCATTGTACTGGCTCCCCCAGCTCCGCTTGATCGCAGCACCGTTATGCTATTATGGATATAACCCACTTATTACACTTCTTCTGGTACTTCGCCAGTGACGTCACTATTGACATCATGGAGCGGGAAATTCGACACTTGGTCAAATTTCTGATCTTATTAAATGCGATTACCGCCCCTGCAGCGTAATCGCGTTGAGCGACCTATGAAAGTCTAGTTCATCTTTGTTCCAATAAAACAATAGTATTTTTTTTCGTAATCCATTTAATGAGCGGTGATTATCCACAAGGCTTTGCTTATAACGTCATCCAGCGTGGTTGCACAACCCGTGGGGAAGGAGAAATGAGTATGAGAACTTACCTGTCGTCATAAAGATGTGCTTCTGGTATCAGACAAAAATGAAATAAAGAGATATTCAGTTCAACTTAAACGTGAGACCAGATGTACTGCATTAGCACAAGACTCAAAACCGTGCTAGAAACCCATCAATTCTTAAATATGCTAATTAAGAAACCTTTTTGCTTCCCAAGGCTGCGATCTCGCCAGATAAGCCTGGAGCATGTACTCTGCGATAATTGACCACCCGTGCGTTGTTTACACCGGACGCGGTTGGACTATGTTGATTCTTTAATTTCATCAGCCTATGCAGGCCGCGTCAGATATGGCAGCCTTAGCCCCCTTTTCGTAAACATTTCAGTGTCACTAAATTGTGCCACAAATACCCAAATCTTTTATTTTTTTCAACTAAATCGCGCTTTTTCGCCGGTTAGGACCGATCCTCGGGCGCGTATTATGTTCTGTTAATCGAGCACACAATGCGAGATGTCGCTGTAGTCCTTCCACATTTTGACCTCCTAGAACGGATCTGTACATGTGACGTCATAACGTGCGTTTCCTGGGAAAGAAATCAGCATCAGAAGCATGCCTTGAGTGGTATATGTAAGCAGCATCTGTTTAATTATTTCTTGTACGCTTTTTTTGGAAATTCGGTAGATAGCGATGTGTCTTCACAGGCTTCAACAAACATTCGACAACAATATGCGCGTGCTGATTCGACCTGGATGACGTCATGATTATGAAGGCTGCCGCGCACGAAGACTTGTTCTTCTTCAGCTCGCGAGGTGGCCACGTGTCGGGCTGTTTATTTCGGGCTTGAACAATCGGCGGCCTGCTTACGACCACCTCAGTTCACCGAATGCTTCTTTCCCAGCCGTCGCATATTTTGGAAGCGACCGCCACGAAACGTCTGACTGGGAACATTTCCAAGATGGAGGCGCCTTCTTTTTTTTTCTCGTCGCTCTCTGTCGTAGTCAGAGGCAAGCTGAATGATTCCCTGTGCAATATCCGCTGCTGTCGCCTGTAAGCTATCTATAAACGTGACGCTTGTTTACGAGAACGGGGATGAACGAAGGGAATTTCGGACCCCCCTCCTCTCGCGCCAAGAGCTTCCATTCTTTCTGGACACTCTTCCCTTCACAACCCTACAAACCAAGTGTGATGAGTTCCCCGAGGAATTAATGTTTTAGAGTTAGGTACGGTCCCTCGCAAACGATCCCTAGCGCGACCGGAGGGATCGTTTGCGACATCAGAGCTCTGGGAGGAGGTGTTTCGTGCACCGCAGTGATAAAAACACTGCATTAGAGTCAAGTCACCGCGCATCAATGCGTTATAAACACAAAGCCTGACTTTCGCAGGGTATCGTAAGTTTTGTGCACAGTCTGAAAAGCGTTTTTTACGACGTTAAAGGGACCCTGCGACACTTTTTTCAACTTTTTTTGAAATCTTAAAAGCTTGCAGAACGTAGTCACCCAACACACCCAGTACTTAGATTAGGGAGTCGCGAAGTACCTCAGCCAAAAAATTACTGCTCTATGCCCATCAGATAACTTGTAAACTCGCTCAAAAGATTTCTCTCTCTTTCCCGGTCTTGACGTTCTTCGACGGCCCAAATTACGTCACTGAGGCCATGTAGTGACTGTTGGCCGGTTTTCCTTCAGTTGCAACAATGAACGCTTTTCGATAGCAACTTAAAGCAAAAACCATTAAAACAAAGCAGAAAAGGAAGGCGTATCTGGTACGACAAGCAAATCACGCAGTGCCGCTCCGGGCAGGCGATAACTATAGCCTCAAACGGGGTAAACTGCATGCGCTAAGGATGACGCCGCACAGAGAGAGGTACACAAGGACAGGCGCAGTGGGTACACAAGGTACCAAGGCCAGGACTGCGCCTGTCCTTAGGCACACAAGGGCAGGACTGCGACTGTCCTTGTGTACCTCTCTTTGTGCGGCGTCTTCCTTATAGCGCAGTTTACCTTGTTTGAGAAAATTCACCAACTCGCCCAACAACAAGGCCTTCTAGGTAACTATTGCTTTCGCAGTGGTTCCAGACGCCAAGGAAAGAGTGAAAGCGCTTATCGAAAGTGTTGCAGTGCCCCTTTAAAATTGCTCTAAGATTTTCTCGTAATATAGACACGCGCTTTTGGCGTATGAGCTGTCGTTCTGACTTCACCAGAGGCTCATCGCAGTGTCCGGCATATATCGTTGCGATTAAGAGTCATATTCCATTTCTATTACGTTTGCTGCCTTCTTCCGTATTGCCGGGCGGAGACGTTGGTATTCAAGATGGGGACATTCATTTGAGCCCCATATATCGCTTTCCCACACTCCACAGCCCTGTACTTCACAGCGAGCTCGCTTACATCCACTGCTGCGTTACCGACGCATCACTCTTTCTTTTTCCCCCGTCTGTACGCAGGGCATCGAAAGAAAGCTCGAGCAGCACG